>NC_071573.1:38492180-38843714 GCF_024509145.1 Vidua macroura | reverse complement strand
TAGAATTTTAATACGTGCTAGAAAACAAACCCATTTGGAGCAAAATCCCAATCCATTCCTGTTTGCAGATCTCCTAGCAGTTGTTTAATGATGTTTCATTCATTATACATCTGAGCTGGTTTGGAGTACCATAGAGGAGCTCACCTGAAACCATCACACTCTATCAGTGCTGATCCTGAGCCTCTGTCCCTTCTCACTGTATAATAAAAACCCTTCCTTGAAATCAGATTTTAATGTCAATGCTAGGAACTTTTCAGGCAGCACAATTCTACCCCCCTGTTGGTCTGCATAGGGTTAAAATAATCTTTAATTTTAGATGGTTGGTGATTTGCAGGGTAAATTTCAAGAGCTTAGGAGAATGCTTGGCTGAGTATTCTAGGAGGGTTGGAAGAAAGCAGCTGCCTGCAGCCAGTTTCATATCTCCCTGACCTGCCCTGCTTTTCCAGGCTGTGGATCCAGGAGCTGGAGCCTGGAAATTGAGGTCTTCCTTGGCAGTCAGAGGGCTGCGGGGCTCCTTTGTTGGAGTGGAGATTCCCAGCAAACTGCAAATTCAGTTCCTTTTGGAGGTGAATCTGTTCAACCTACAGCAAATCAGTTTTCCAGGGAGTAACACCTGTAACCTGTCTCTGGTTGGGAGTACACGCAGAGATGGAATTTTGCTGCTGCTGCAGATTTCTGTTGCCTGTGCTACTCCCTGCTTTGCTGGAAAAATGCTTGAGCCGTGTCACTCCACCTTGGGGATGGGAAAACACCTTTGCTGTTCATCACAGACATCACTCCTTGTGTCCACCTGTGTTTTAAAAAGCCTTGGCTGGGATGTGATCAAGATCTAATGGATTTCTGTGTTTTCCAGATTTGTCTTGTCCAGCTCACACAACACTTGAGCAGTTTTGTGTCAAGTTCAGCTGTCAGGACCTGCTGTTACCCAGCCTGGGGTGGTTGATCATCTTACTGCAGTCTGTGATGTCCTAAATGCCGAATCAGCAGCAGTGCAGTGCAACTTTAAATACCAGAATTCATATTTGCTTTTTGGTATTTTAGTGAAGCTGAAATTGAGAGCTATGAAGGGACTACCTAAATTTGGAATGAGGGCTTAAACAATATTTGGTAAACACTTTTTAAAGAAATTCCTAGTGCAAATGTGAATTAAAATTGAAGATAATTTTGGTGAGTAGTTACACATGGATTATTCCCATGCTGGACGTGGAGGAATGAGGGCACAGACCAGAGTCAGTACAGTCTCTTATGGCAAATTTGTGATGGAGCTGAGAGGCAGTGTGGGAGTGTTGATACCCAGTCCTATGCTAATCCTTGGAACAGAGTTTGTTCCTGTAAATTGTTGGGGCTCTGTGCATTGGTTAACTAATGTCAGTGAATCACTGTCCAGAATTTCAGGGTGTATTATGTGCTTGTTTAATTTTCAGTAACTGCTTTTGGACTGCTGCAAGCCCTACAGCTGTATTATTGTATCAGTTGATTCTTCTGGCCCAGATGGAATGTTGCTTTCTGCCAGGTCCAGAAGAAATCCATCTTTCTAATCTCAAAATGTTCAGTGAAAAAAAAACTGATAGGCTGGAGTCAGTCAGGACCTTGTTCTGCTTTATCAACATGAAATTCTTACTATCAACAAACAGATAGTAAAATAAAGGAATAGAGCCAGAGAATGAGAATGTGCTATAGGTTTCCATTTGTAAATTAGTACTGAGGGGAGCTAATTGGCTCAGTTGCACAGAAATTCTGATGCTGACTCTGGATTCAAGTTGTTCCCTGTTCCCTTCACCACTCTGCTCTTTGCTCTTCTGGTCCTGTAGTTTAAAACAAAACAAAACTGTTCAACTTTCCTTGTTAGTAGCTATAAAATTCCAGCATGCCCTTTGTAGTTCTCACACACCAGAAGTGAAGCAATTGTTACATGCCAGCTGGCTTTTTTTGTTGTTGTTGTTGTTGTTGTTAAATGCTAGCATTAATAATAATTAATTGGATAATTACATAGAAATTTTTGTTCTGGCTCATGTCCATATGGATAGTATAGGCAGAAAATGCAGTGTGGAGTGGAACATACAAGCAATTAATCAGTTTCAGTGAGTACTTGTAAACAAGGTCAGCTCAGCAGGCATCCAGGAAATATCTTCTGAAATGTGATGCTGTCTTCATTATCCTTTTAGAGGGTGTTGGTGTAGGACCAGAAGAGCGAGCAACAGGATTTCTCTGCCATGCGCTCTGACTACACACAGCAAATTTTGAAGGGCTGGTAGACCCTGAGATGGACATTAAAAAACCCCAGACCTGCTGTATTTTATTAGAACTGTGTATTATTCTCATTTGAAAGCTGCTGTTTTGCCCGAGTTTAGTCACAGTTATGCAGACTAACAAAAACCTATTCAACTTGGTATCTGGTATAATATTTTAGCTAATATCAAATGGGATATTTCTGGTTTGGAATAATAGGAGCGTGTGGAAGGCTGACAACGTAGGTATTTACTGATTCACATGTTGTGAGAAATGCTAAATATTTTGCTTGGTGTTGTTAAATAGAATTTAAAATCATCTTGAGTTTTGTAGTTGTCAGACATGCAAGCCATGCCTGCTGGAGACCTGGGAATTGCCAAGTCTGGAGCACATGGGGCTCAGGCATGAAGCCGTGTGGTGGTGGCAGAGGTGCCTGGGACTAAAAATGTCCCCTGGCCATGTGGGATTGATGTGGGAGGGGATGCTGGAGCTCTGGGATGGTGCTGGGACCTGTGCTAAAAAATCCTTCCTGCTGGAGACCTGCCCAATGCCTTTGCCCTGAGGAAACCACTCTGTGTTATTAGCTCTCCCCTTCCTAATTATCTTCCCAAATGGAGGTAAAAAATGAACTTAATGGCTTTAGCTGGAGTCCTGCAAGGAAATTTGTCTTCTCCCAAGGGGATCAAGTCACTGAGAATGTGACTCCTATAGAAAGGCCTAAAAGTGGTCTGTGTTACCATGGGGTTTGAAAACAGAACTTCCTGAAATTCTCTACATGTTTTTCCAGCTGATGTGGCTTTCCAGAAGGATGACCTTCACCTTGAGATGGATGGCTGAGTGCAGAGTCCAGGTACCTTCAGTGGGATTGTGCCTGTGCATATCTCCCTGACTTGTTATGGGAAACACTTCCCTCACTCCTCTGGCCTATTTAAGTCACAGTGTGTGCTTTGAGATGTGGGGGACTGGCCAGAAGTAGAATATTCTTTGTTCTGGGCCAGATGATCTGTGCTGCCTATCCCAGTGTTTCCAGTGAATAACAGGAATGGATGTGCCAGAGCACTGAAGGCAGGGACTGTGCCTGCCTTGGGTTCTTGGGTTATATGGGGTACTGTCCAAGGCAGCCAAGTGTTTGTTTGCAGGGTGGTTTGCCTGGCAGGCAGCTGTTTATTGTGGCTGTTGTTAGAGAGGACCTCAGAGGACGAAGTGGGAAAGGACAGAGAGTCTGTAGTCAATGATGTGTTGATGCCAATGAAGTTATACCTGGTATGCAGCAAGTGTTAATTTTGAACAGCTGTCTTTAGGTAGGAATAAGTTCTCTAATCCACGCTCTCAAATTAAAGAATGGGCATGTTGTGCTGGTCATGCGATTGGGCAAACCCTTCAGTGGAAGCTGGTGTGGAAAGGGACACAGGTGCCAGAGGCTGCCCAAGGGTGGAACACACAGTCCATTTCCAGGGAGTGTTGATGCCACTTGTTTGGAGCTCTGTGGTTGGTAACCCTGTTCTCAGCCTGCCTCCCTGCTCTTAGTGGATCAGCAGGGAACGTGCTAGTGGCTTTTGGAATTCATCTCAAGGTCACATCTAAATACAGGAGAACAAAAGGGAAGGACTGTGATATATTTCCCCCTAGTCTAGGCAAGAGCAGAGTATCCTCTGTATGGCTTTTATACAGCGATCCTGGGATTTGCTGAAGAGCAATGAATTAGGAGAAGTACTCTAAATGCTGGATAAAAGAAAATATTACTTCTGGTTCAGTAACCAGCTCAAAAAGCAGAGAATAAGATGGGAAGGACAACCAGGTACCTCCATTTTTGTTGGTGATTCTGTCCCTCTGCAAGAGAGGGAAGAGCAGCTGTTTTGACACTAGCAGACACTGAAATCCAGGAGCACTTTTGTGGCTGGCTCCATTCCAGCTTGACAGGAAGCAAGATCCTCTGGAGGCAATTTAAGTTGAATTTTTGGTTATTTTATACCACTGTAATGTGGCAGAGTGACTGGAAGACAAATTCTGTCTTTATGACATTTAAGCTGTCTAGTGATGAATAAAAAGTAGAGCCTCGGGAAGTGGGTTTTCAAATCATATGGGTCTTGATGAAAAGATTTTTTAAGAAAGGTTAAAAATTAAATTCCTCTGGGAGAAAGGTTTATAACTTAAGAAATTATGCCAAGAGGGCTGTTGTTCTAGCAAATAACTTCTGGTGTTTTAGTTGCTGAATAAAAAAAAAGTCTAGAAAGGGAGATTAGTTTTAGCTAATTATGGGGAATTTAGTGGTTTTTAAATCTGTTTTCAGGTGCACTGATAATATTTAATTCACTAATGACTCAGTGATAGCATCTTGATTGACTGCATTGCTAATTAAACATTTGTGACAATACTTGATGTTTTTTGCTCAAGGCCCAAGGCCTCGGTACAAAACTACTCTATAGGAATTGAAATTCTGTTTTAAATAAAGGTTTGTAGCCTTCCATATTGCATTGTTGAGATAATGCCGAAACCCAAAGGCAGGAAAACATCTCAGTTTTGGTGTAATGATCTCAGATTTCAGCTGGTCTCGTGATATTTTGGCAGTTGATTAATAAATCTGAACATGAGGGATTATTACTAATCCTTAGTGAAAAGGAGATAGTAAGAGTATTATGAATAATTTCCAGGTATTTCTTACTCTGTTCAGGTTCATTGCACACTTTGCTGCTTTGGTGTCTAGTTCTCCTAATTAAAAAAATGTTTAAAAAACCCCAATTATGTTCAAGTAAGGCTATGATATATTTAAGTTTTACCTTTTTTTATCAGACCCAGTGTGATGCAGTGTGATGACAAATGAGAAAAAGCAGATCCTGAATCAGTGATGGATCATTTCCTGCAGTCTGTCTTTGGACTGTGGAGGTTTTGTATCTTAGCAGATAGGGATGTAAAATGTAATTCAGACACTCAAGGAAAACAGAACAAGGGTTTTGTTCCAAAACCATGTAACTTGCCCTTATTTTCAGTGTATTTCTGCAGTAGTTACTTGGGGGTAGTCACAGAGCTCTGTTGGACAATTCTCCAGTTAATTTCATGTTGTTAGGTTTCAAACCCAAAACAAAAAACTGACAACATTTGGATTTTTTTCCTTGGGTTCTACCTGTTTGCAGTTTCTGAACATCCTTAGCTTGAGGAGCAAAACTGGATGCATTTGAGATTGGTAGGGTCTTTGGGACTGAGCAAATTCTCCTTAGCTTTCCCTTCAGAATACTGTAGGGTTTAAGAGGTGCCAGGGAACCATTTTCCAGCTGACCTGGTGTGTACAGTGTTGTTACTGTCAGGAAAGTTCAGAGTGGAGCTCACTCCTGTGCCCTTGCAAAAATGGCCCTGGAAGCAGCCCTTGTTTCATTTTTCCAGCTGTATTTGCCATTTCCAGAGCTTATCCCAAAGTCATGGCTCACCTCTGACTCATCGTGCAGAGGTTCCCTGGAGTCCTTAATTTTCCTGAGTCAAAAGAACCCTTGGGTCATATCTACAACAGCACAAACTGTCAGTTGTGTAATGATTAACACATTGGGTCAGTGGCAAACTGAGGAATTGCATTTACTTTTTTTTTTTTTTTTAATATCACCTTCACCATCACTCAGGGCAATAGGCTATCAGGACACAATGAGTAATTTGGTTTGAGACAGAGATGTCCTAATATTATTATGGAAAATGAGTTATGAATGAGTGAGGAATTGTTTGGATGCTTGTCTCTCAGCTTTTAATCTACTATTTTTTAGATATTTCTTTTGTGAAATTATTACAGGCAGGAACCTGAAAAGAGGGCTGAAACAGCCAGGAAAACATGGTGAGGTCCAAAATCTCTGCCAATGCCACCAGTACTGGACAGAGTAAAAAGGTGACAAACTCTTGAAATTTCTTTGAAATGTATTCCTCTGAAAGGAATGAAAACATCTTTGCCCAAAGATAGTTAATAAGTGAAATTCTAGGATCATGATGCTGATACAAGGGGTCAGTCTTCAGTGGAATGACTTTGAAAAGCCTTTTATTTATCTTTTCTACAACATATACACTTTCTTTCCCTATTCATTGTGTTAAAGAACGCAGTTGATTAGAGACTACTTACACCTCTCCTCATCAGACTCTGGGCCATCAATGCAGGAATGGGAGTATCCGAGATATCTTTCAGTCATAAATTCTAAAATTAAACCATGCAAACGTTCTGCCTTTGTCTCTAGCTATTCACTTCACCTTATCCAGAGGTGGAAAAAGCTTCTTCTTGACCAACTGGCCTGTGTTCCTCTTCCTCGTTCTCCCTGACACACTTAATTTGATTTTTCTCATTTGCTGTTCTGATTCACTGCTGACATCTCATTTCTCCTCTGCTGGAAGCTATATTTCCTCAGTCACTGGTACAGTGTTTTTGGCTCTGTGTAGCTATAAAAAAAAAAGGTGGTTGTATTTGGAGGATTTGATTATTTTGTCATTTTAAAAAAGATATTTTAAATTAATCCTTGTTCACGTGGTTTTGTAGTTCAGTGTTTTTACACTAGATGTCAATCTACTTGCATATGTGGAAGTTACCATGTTGTGCCTTCTAGATATTTCTCTCAGCAACTCCCCTACAAAAATGCTGCTTTCCATCTACTTTGCAGGGGAATCAATGCCAGGAGAAAAGGAATGAGTTGAAATATTGATTTTCTTTTGGTAGCTGATGTTGAACAGGACTTTAGCAAATAAGACAGCAGTTTTGGGGTTGTCAAGTGTAATTAAAATCACTTATTTCAGTAAAGCTGGTTGACAGCTTTAATGGGAAATGAAATTTCAGCCAATGTACAGAAACTTGATCCAGGTCTTATTTCTTAATCTTTCCCCCTCTTTTCAAACACCATTCAGGGTTTGATTGAAATGAGATCTCTGAATTTAAAAAAGCATTTCCCACCTTGCCATTGCAGACCCAGTGCTCCAATGAATTGTTTAGGAATAAATGGACCTAATTCCTGCTAGGAATGCAGAATTTAGTGAGTGATGTGGAAGTTTCTTGTCACAGAGCAACTAATAATTGTTATTAGCTGCTGTTTAATATATAACTCCTCATTAAATTAACCTCTTCCCTTGTGTTACCGCTTCAGTTCTGTGATCTTTTCTGCTTCTTCTGAGAGGCCCCAGAGTATAGAAGCTATTTTTTTCCTAGTCAAGCAGTGTTTAAAATTTGTTTTAATTTGTATTTGTGAAAGATGAACCAAGATGATGTCTTATGTTATGCTGTAATCCTATATTTATTAATTTTTATTTTTTGGATTGCATATAAGTGCCTTATTAATACAGTTTTCCAGGATTTTCTTTAATAGACTAAAAATTCTATTTCTGGTTCATCATTGAAGAACCAAACTGGCTGGAACTTCTAGTCATTTGGAGAATTATATTATTTAGAAATCAGTTTAAAAAGGGAAGGAATATATTCAACACAGCAGCAAAAGAGAAGCCAGACAGAGCATCATGGCTTGTTAAAATAAATTTATATAAGAATTTTAAATATGCAGAGACTTGAGGAGTTTGTTCTTCTTCATCATGAAGTTGATTTCTGATGAAGAGTGAGACAGGTCTGAATTTCTTTGACCCAACTTTAACTTTTTAATTATTGTGAGGTTTTTTTATTCTAAAATATTAAAAGGCTTTTTGGTGCCCAGTCCCACTTGGTAGCTCAAAATGCTTTTGAACTTCTGGAAAATATAAATTTCTAATTTAGGATTTTTGAAGAGTTTACTGAAGTCCTGGGTTTTTGACTGGAGGTTCCTGAACAGTGTACGGGAGAAGGTGACCTTCACAATTATGCATAATTTATTTTGTGTTGTTTCATAGGGCTGAATATCAGCTCAAGAGACATAAATTTGTGTGAAACAGCTGCTAAAATGGTGAATGTATATAAAGTAATAATTAATGAAGAATAATTTGCTTTACCAAAAATCCTTTTGATGTAGCTGGGATGATTTGTATTCTCTAGCCTGCAACAGTTTCTTTGTCTGAAAGAATTTTGCCATAAGGGAAGTGTTTTGCATTCCTTAGCAAACACAATCTCTCCCAGGATTCATTGAAATGCCTTGAAGAACTGTAAGTAATAAGTAATTGCTTGATACCTGGAATTTTCTTTGAAACTGTATTTTTTAAAAAAAAACATATCAGAAAAGGCTGCAGTTTGAATGTTGCATAGTAACATCATGGAACACATTTAGGTCCTCTTTATCACATTTTACTTAAAAATCCCCAGCTTTGAGCTCTGTTGCTTTGGAGCAGCCTACAAAGTGATTTTTATAGAAGCACAGGAGTGGAAAGTGTACCCTGTTCTTTGATTCTCTTCCATGTGTGAGGATGGGGATCAAAAGGAAAGCTTGGTCCTTGTCACCTGTCACTTGGTGTCCCCTCACACATTGGAGCTGTACTGCCTCTCCTACAGACTCCTCAGCAACCAAGGAACCTCCTCAGGAGGTTTGGAGTGCTGCCCTCATTTTCCATAGACTTCTCCTGCCAGCCTGCTGGATATCAGCTCTGTGGAGAAGGTCCTGGGGATCCTACTGGACACCAAGATATCCCTGACCAGCAGTGCTGTGGGGGCCAGGAAGGCTGATGGGACCTGGAATGTATTGGAAGAGCATTCCCAAAAGGTCAGGGAGGGAATCCTGCCCCTCTGCCCATCCCTGGGAGGCACATCTGGAGTGCTGTGTCCAGTTCTGGGATCATCAGGACAGGAGGCACAGGGAGCTCCTGGAGCAGGGCCAGCGATGGCTGCAGAGATAAAGAAGCGGCTGGAGCATCTCTGTGCCCTGGAAAGGCTGAGGGAGCTGGGACTGTTCAGCCTCCAGAGGGGCCCTCAGCCCAGGTGTCCCTGTCTGCAGGGGCCAGGCTCTGTTCCAGGGGGGCCAGCCATGGCACGATGAACAGGCAGGAACTGATTCCATCTTGACAAGAGGAAGAACTTCCTGGAACAGTTTGTCCAGAGAGGCTGTGAAGTTTCCCTCTCTGGAGATGTTCCAGAACCAGCTGGATACAATCCTGTGCTGTGTGCTCTGGGATGGTTGGACTGAGGCACTGTGGTCCCTTTTCACCTGACCCATCCTGGGATTCTGATTCTGCCTATGTTGATGCATGTTGTGGCTGTTTTGAGCATAAAACCAGCGGATGTAGAGCTCAGGTGTTGTGGAGAGCTGTTGCTCTGCTTTGATTTCTGCAGATTTAGGCACATGTCTTGTTTATACTTACTCTTTGCCACATTTCACTCTGCTCTAAACCAGTTTTGTAGGTTTCATCTGTCCTTTTTGCTGAGTTCCTAAGTGATCATTGTGCCAAGCAGCAGAGTGCTGGGAACATACAGCTGTCACTTAAGGTGTGCAATGGACTCCAGATATGGCAAGGTAGCCTTGATTTGTAAAGGTGGTGAAGAGAGACAAAAAGGTTTATCCACACAGAACTGAATGAGAAAGCTCCTCCTTACTCTGAATTAAGTGCTCTCTGCACCCTCTTTAGTGTTTCTGCTTGGGTCTGGTGTTCAGCCAGGTTTCCATCAGAGTTGTGTGGCTGCTCTGTTTAAATGTGACAGCTTTGAGCTGCTTATGGTTCATGTTAAAGCTTCAGCCACACAACCATTTTTGTCCCATGTGCTTGTGGTAAATGTAATTGTGTTAAAATTATACATGCAGATAAAGGCCTGAATTGTTTATGCATGATTTTCTGTTCTGGTAATCGATTGTCCTTAGGGTTCTCCCTGTTTGTTTTCTAATTAGTCTTGTAAGGGTTGTAAATGTGTTCAGGTGGAATAAAGAGGTTTTATTTTCTGCCCCGTTGCTTCAGGGTTTGGTCAGTTGCTGTTTTCTGGTCACACCAGCCGTGTATCATTTGTGTACCTGGGAACAATGTATGTTGTTTCCTAATAAAATCAGTGGTTTGTGTTTTGTGAAAGGTAGGGAATTGTCATCCTGTTACCAGTTCTTGGGAGCCATCCAGCATTTTGGATCTGTGAGTGCTGTGGGATTTGGAGAGAATCTGCTCCAGCAATTCAGAGCTCTCATTCTCTATCTCTAAATACAGGGAGAGGAGTCAAAGTTTCATTTAACCAGCATCTACAACTTGATTAGCTGGGCAGGTTTTTCTCTCTGTGTTTTTATCCTTTTGCTGCTGCTGCAGGAGCAAGGCAAAGCAGGAGATATTAATATTTAATGAAAATTTCTGGATCTCAACCATAATCGTATTACTTTTTAGCTGGAGGTGTTGCTTCTTGAAGTTCCTGCTGGATTTCTTTGTCTGAGAAGTTCAGCCCAGATTTCTCAAGCTGGTAGACTTTATCCTTGAGTTAGTTATATTACCAGTTGTTTGGGTGTATTTGTAGGGGATCAGACACTTGGCTTAAAAATATTTATAAATTTATATACAAAATAGAAAATTATTGTAGTGGTTAGGTTTCCTAGATGGTCACTGAGCTGCTTCTTAACATACACCTTGAAGATGAAGGACTCTTAAGAACTGGACCCATCAATACTTAGGAATTTTGGAGCTTTGTCTTCCAGTATTGGGAAAGGTAAGTCATTAAAAGTGTCCAACAGTTAAAAATGGGGTGAAAATAATGATTTAAAGCTAAAATACAGAGTTTTATCTGTTTGAGAGGGTTAAAAATTGAGGAAATGCCATAGTATTTTTCTACATACTGGATTAATATATGGATAAATGAGCAAAATTGCATAAAGAGAAGGTTGTTGCTATCATGAAATCAAAGGAGAATGAAGGAACAGAAGGATTTACATCACAATAGTAGATTATCTGTCAATATTTGAATCCTGAACTTGTTTCCATTGTTTCAATAAACAAATAAATATGTAGGCAGGCCTGTGATGTCATGTACTAATTTTAAAGCCAAAACAGATGTTTTAATTAAATAAAAATCCTTTTTGCTGCTTTATATTATGGGGGAAAGTTGTTCTCTGGTAGAGATGAATTTCTTTACTTGCAGGCACTTTCCTAATAACCCTTGTACTGTTTGTCCTGTAGCAAAGGAGCTGGAGAGCCAAGTTCCATGTGGGAATTATGAACTTGTAATGCAAGGTTCTGGTTTTATTTGGTCCCTACAGTCCACACACAGAATTTCATACAAAGGCAGGAAAGTGGTTGATGTAATTTGAATTATTTATTTAATAATTTGTCAAGTTCTGTGACCAAATGCCCTTGATTGCAGAGAAAATTGATTAGGTTGTTTATGGCATTATGTGTTTAATGCTTGGAATCAGCATTACAGGTGTTCACTGGCTAACGAATTCCTAGAAGTCCTTGTTGACTGGGTTCTGACATCTGTTGACTTCTTAGTGCCAGGATTTCCAGTCTCTTCGAGGAATTTGGTTTGCCTAAATAATTGAGTGTGTCTGTTCAAGAGGAAATTTGGTGATTGGTATCTAAGACTTTGAGGGATGGCTTGTTTTAAAACTGAATGTCTTTGGAACTGGAAACCTATATATGGTTGAGAATATATTCAATGTGGAGTTGTCACAGTCAAGATTAGCTTTTTATATTTTTTTTACTCTAGGTATAAATGCAAATTTGCCCTCAGTAGGATCTATTCACACAGTAGCAGCAGTTGTGCTGCTTCAGATGTCTTTGCATGTATGTTTACTGATGAAAATTCCAGCAGAATAATCAACCAGTCATTTCTCCAAACACAGGAGAAGGAATTCAGCATGATGTAAGAAATGAGACTGACTTTGCACTCGTGTCTTAATGCTGTGTGGAATGAAATGGCAATTATTCCTGCTTGTTGAGATTATAAAGGATGAAATGATGTTTCTGTGCCTTTGGAAAGACTTCCAGTGATTCCTTCTTTTACTGGTACGCAGTCTGAGAGCCTGAAATGTAACTCAGAGGTGATATGCTCTTGATCTCCTTCCTGATCTCAGTTTGGTGGTAAAATCTGTCATATCATCATAAATATTCGTAAAACTCAGTCCTTATCTCAGGGTGGGAATTCCTGGAGGCTTTTAGTGCCTTTATCTGGAGGCAGATCTATGGTCAAGCCACTCTCTTCGTCCCACACACGCTCTGTCCTGAATTTCAGTGCAGCTGCTGTGAAGTTCATATTTAACTGATATGATTTATATAGTGTTTGGACTGTTTTTTTCTGGACAGCCAGGCAGCTTGTTTTTATAAAAAGCATGATGACACGATGAATTTTGTGAAATTATTTTTTCACAGCAGCTCCCGCAGTCATGCACTGCTAATGTTTGGAAGTTTGCATAATTCCTCCTATAAATTATTACTTTTGTTGGTTTGCTTCAAAGGTCTTGGTGTTGCCAAAAGCTGAAAACATCTTTTATTCTCTGTGCACTTAGAAATGCTCAAATAAACCATGAGCAAAAACAAAGAGCCTGAGCTTGCCTTTTGAGAGGTTTTATTCTAGGAATGCTTCTTTGTCTTCTGTGCAAGGGTTTCAGCTCCCTGCCTGTGGAAGTATTTGTCACTGGAAGCACCAAGGAACTTCAAGTTGACTGTGAAATGAGTAGAGGGTTTTTCTGAAATACTTGTACATAAATTTCAGTAAAATGAGCCACTAGTTAGATATGTGGCTTTCAAGGATTTCTTTTTTTTTTGTAGCTGTCAATTCACATCCCAAACCATGTAGCTCCTGCAGCAGCCAGACTCCATGGGAAAGCCATAGGAACAACTTCAAAAAGGGGGAAGGGAAAAAAAGAAAATGGCATGAATTACAGAAAACAAATGAGTTTGATACCTCTTGACAGCCCCTGAAGCTTGAAGGAAAAATGGAAAAAAACAGGAATATGGAGTTTAGAAACATACTTATGCTTTGTCAATAATTCTCTTCTTACCAAGCATCTCACAAAATATCAAAACCTGCTGTATATTAAGGAATTATGAGGCATAAACAACGAAATAAAACAATTTCTGCAGGACAAGATACTTATAATAATATTAACAAGACCTATTTGGAAATACTTAAACAGTATGAAATAGTCTTCCAAAGATGGTTTCTTTTGATTTTGTTATTTCTTTCTTCTGTAGTTGTAGTTCTTTGTTTAAATTTTGTAAAAGCAGACATCAGGTCTATCTCTCTGTCCCTAGCAAGTGTTGACTTTAGTAGATACAAGATGCTGTTAACTTCAGTAGAAATAAGATACTGCCTTTAGTAGAGTACTACTTTTATTCTGATTTTTTTGGAGTCTGAATCTCTCACTACCCTAACCTTGTACTGTTAACAGGCAGATTTGAAATGAGCAGGAAAATGTCCAAATCCATGGGAAATGTAGATGGAAAGATGCAACCAGTTATCCTCAATTATAATAAAACCAATCTGTTTTGTTTTCAGTATGTGGTAATTTCAAGTAGGAAGTTCCAGAGCTGCCTTGAGAAGCCAAGATTTTGGTATTTCCAGTATGGCTTCATTTTGTGGGAGAAAAGGTTCAAAGAAATCTATCTCTTGATTCATTCATTTTATCACTGTTGCAGATAAACAGGAGAATGCTTTTAGGTAAATACTCTGAAAATTAGATCTAATAAAAGCATGATGTAGTACAACACTAAACAGCAAGAACATGTATCAGATCTCATTTCAGTACTTATTAAAAGCTTTGTTTAACAATTTTTTTTAAACAAAGAGACATTGAACCAGGATGCTTCTTCATACTCTGATGGCTTCCTTAAATAGCTGAGAGCTTTAAGTGTGTTTATTTTTCCTCAGTGAGTATATCCATAGTGACAGATCATGGACCCCAGGATGGGCTTTGCCCTCAGCATGCTGTGGTGAAAAAGTATTTTCTATTTTTTAAAATATTAATAGAAAGTATGAAGCCCAACAATTAGAGATGTTGTAAGGTAGACTTTGAGAAAATCAGGTAGCCTTGGCTGAGTTATATTTGTTTTTTATTTGATATCTCAGGTGATCTATCCAGCATCCCTCCTTTTGGAGTGGTTTGGGATCAAGGCTTGAATGGCTTCGTTAGGGTGATGTGTTTAATACCTGCCTGCAGAGAGTGAAAGGATAACTTCATGGAACTTGGAAAGCCAGGGAGAAATGAAATTGAGATTAGATCTGCCAGAAATGGTATTTTGAATACAGGTGAGGTCATAAGAAAAACATGATAAAGGAGTAATGTGTTGAAGAATGAAAGTTATTTTCTTAACATAAGTGGAATACAATTCCTTGGGATGTGACTGTGGAAAGGGGTGTTTGCTTCCATAAGGTCCCTGAGGGACAGCCTGGCACATCCCATCCTGGAGCCCCTCCTGCCTCAGGCTGTTGTGTCTGGAGCTTTACCTCAAGGCAGAGCAGACAGAGGGTCTTGGGGGTTATATGATGGAAACAATAAATAATACATATCCTAGTTCCTTTCTCTGCTTTCCAGGGAATATTGTGTGTGCATCCTGTGGATGATAGGTGCAGTGTTCCCTGCCTTGTAAACACACCCTGCTGGATGCACCTCCATGCTCTGGTGTGCTGGAAATTACAAGGAACACTTGTCAAATGAGGAACAGAATCCCTGCAACATCCTTATGTTAATTTTTTTGCTTTCTGCTTGTTGGAGCTATATCTGTAATACCAAAAAAAATAGAGCATTATGAAAATAAGTCTTGATAAAGCTCAGATTTTCTCAGTTTGTAAAATTTAAGCAGACTATTAGCTAGCGGAATCCACTTGTTTTCCTGAACACTTGTGCTCTCTAATATTATGTATTTAAAACATTTTCTTGTTGCTCTTATGTTCTGAAATGCTATGTTATATGTTATATCTATGCTATATGTTATATCACAGTTGCTTTAAAAAAAGCAGTTGGAGATGGGAGGTTAAAAGGTGGGGTGTAACTGCTTCCTTGGAAAGTGTGCAATTTAAATTAACAAATTAGATCACAGAGTGTAAAATTGGGGAAAAATAGAGCTGAGCTGACAAAAAAAATTTTCAAAACTCTTGCAAACTAAGGATAAAAAGAAACCCAAAGTTCCTACTTGTAGGCCAACCTTGCTAGTTTGTGAAATATTCACAAAGGCATTTGTGAGTTTTCTTAGAGGCATTCTAGGAAAAGATAAGTTTTTGTGCTGTCACTGCAACACTGAAAATGTTAAATATTGGCCGTCAGACTTGCTCAGAGCTCTACAAGAGGATGCTTTAAAAGTGTTGATGCTTTCCTTTAAGACCTTTACAATTGGAAATGGCAACTTCTCAGTGAGCCTTCTAACTTTTTTATTTTTTCAGTCCTTTAACTATGCGAAGAGATTTGTAAAGGGGGACTTTTGAGGAAAATAGAATCCCAGTGGTGCTTGAAGGAATTCACTCCAGTTTGGCCTGGCGTTATTTTTAATTCTTGCATAATAATAAATTATTCTTCAGTGTGTCTCCTCTGAGGAGATGCAGCAAGTGTAGAACTGTGGGTGTTGTTCCTTGTGGCTTTTGTGTCCAGCTGAACCTTGGGACTGCAGAACAGGGAAGTGTTGTCTTTCAAATTCCTGACTGTGTTGATCAGCTGGACTCTGGCTCTTGGATTTCTGCCAGGCTATGTAAGGACACGGGCTTGAAGTAAAGCTGAGCTGGTCAAGTGTCGTGATTCATTGTGGCTCTGAAACGGCCAGTGTAAGGGTTTACTTAACATTTTGATGGGTAAAGTTGGTCAGAAGCTGAAGTCCTTTAGTATTTGTTCAGTCTTATATGGGTGATGGGTGCTGAGCATTAGAAAGAGCTTTTCTTTTGTTGGTGCCCTAACAGCAGCAGTTCCTCCTCATCCAAGCTTCCTGTGGCCTTGGGTTTAATAGATGTGGAATGGCAGAGAACCTTGAGTGGCATTCTGTGCAGTGGGTGGGGTTAGCCAAAATTCCCAGTCAGCCTGGGGAACCAAGTGTCCCTGTAGGGGCAGACAGATTCCAGGGAGAAAACACAATGGGCCTTTTGGCTGCTGCTGGCTTCCTGGGATGTTTACTGCTCTGGGAGACAGGACACAAGTTTAACTGGAAATTCCCTTTGTCTCCTACTTTTCTGTAGGTCAGTGTGGACATAAAAGCTTTGTTTGAGTTACTGGAATGGCTGAATTTGGGTTTACTTTCCACTCACTTCTTTACTTTGGAACAAATGACTGCAGTATTGCTGAGATTTTTCTGATAAGATCTCTGAAAGAAGCCAAAAGTGACTTGCCTAACATGGCCTAAACAAAGAGGTATGCTGATAAGTTTCAATAAAAATATACTTATGATCTCATGTTGAAATGATTAAATCCTCCTTGAAGGTTACCAAGATGATTAACAGGAAAATGCACAACAGATCTTGGCATTGTACATGACAAAACCAAAACAGCTCCAGGCTTGGCTTCTGTCATTGTGGGATAATTCCTCCTCTTTAAAGTAATAGGTGAGGACGTTTAACATAGATCAGATACCAGTGTCAGAGTGGATTTGAGGTACATAGAGCCAAATTCTCCCCTGATGCAAACTGGCCATGATCACTTCTACATTAAAAAAAAACTTGCCAATACCATACAGAATGTGATGATTAACACATAAGTCACTTTTCTCAAGTTTATAAATAGAAATTCATCACCAAAATGTGTATTTGAGGCTTACTCAGGGCCGTGTCCCACAATATCTGTAAAATCTCACATCCTGCTAATCTGCCCTTGCTATTGACATCCTTTCCAATATACCTCGAGGAAAAGCTCATTGTGGATTCCCAAGGGAAATGCTGCCCCTGAGTGCAGCAAGGAAGGAAGAAATATAAACAAATTAACAGCATTCATCTGACAGCTGTGTTTAAAAACAGAGTCAAACACCAGTTTTTATTAACTACCTTTCTCTCCTTCCTCCAACATTTCCAGCCCTTGTGTTAAATACCCAATGGGCCTAGGCATTCCTGCTGTTGGGATGCACGGAGCAGCCAGGCTCCCACACACCTCCAGGCTGCAGCTCTATTCTGGACCACCATGCCCATGCCTCAGCAGGTCCCTTCATTTCCAGCCGCCCACTGCTTGGTCTGTATCCTTCAATCCTGCTGCTTTTGCTTCCTTGCTTTAATCCTCTGGAGTAACCCCTCACCTGGCTTGGATGTGGTGGGCTCTGGTGGAGCCATCCTAATAATGGGGTTCAAATTCCCCTTCCTTGCACTTCACCTTGTTCTCAAATCCCAGTGTTTCCAACACACTTCTTTGCCAGGGTTTTTATTCTTTCTACTACTTTTTCACAACTAGAAACCCTGTAAATTTTCTTTACAATTACCTATTTTCCTGGCGGGAGGAGCAAAGGTGTAGGGACAATGGGAATGGCTCTGCAGTAAGCTGAGTAGGGAAAGGTGGGAGGTGTCTTTATGTAGAGGAATTTTGGATTTATAAAAACAAAGATTTTTGAGTAAATGTTCCTGGCCCTATAGATTATAGAGCAAAGCTTGAAAACTGTGGCAGAAGTTCTTTCCAAAAGCTCAGAAGCCAGACAGCCATGAGAGAGAATTCCACGTTTCTTCTGCTAACATTGAAATATCAGGATTTATGAAAATTGAACAGTGCTGTTGCAGAAGGCAAAAATATTTTTGGAGGGATTTTATAAATATTTGCAAGCCTGGTCTATATGCTGTCACAGATGTAAATACAATCTTCGAAAAGTAACATTCTCTGCAGTATTTATCCTAAACAAAGGGAAATATAGTGTAAACAAGCCAGTGCCGTTATTTTTTCTTCAGCTAAATAAAAGCACAGGTTTCTCCTGTTCCACTTAAGTGACACTCTGCTTGAGGTGAAGAGAGAAGAACATATTCTTAACCTGTGCCTAGTTCCTCATATATTAATGCTAGAGGGCATTTCCAGGTCCTCTCCGAGCACCACAGACTGTAAATTTCTCCAATATCAGGATAAAAGTTTGTCTTTTTGCATATAACAAAATGAACTATTGCAGGAGTAGTTTTCATATTGTAAAGAAATACTTCAGAGAATAATGCCAAGCAAGCTGTTTATTTTAGAGAGATCTGTTTTGTAGCAGAGACTGGAGTTAAAAAATAAATATTGTTCAGGAAATCAGAAAGTTAGTCTGTTACCGTAGTATTTCAAGCACAGTGGGTTTTAGGGCTGTGCCAGTGTTATTAATCATTATTATTAATGATGATACTTAGTGCTTTAGTTGACAAGATGGTGTTTGGTCAAAGGTTGGAATCTATCTGGGAGGTCTTTTCCAACACTGGATTCTGTGATTATCCTGTGTTACAGAGATGTAACTCCTTAAATAACTTTTCCAGGGAGCTCTCCAGATACCTGACCAGACTCCATTCTGCCAAGTTAACAGGTATGAGTGTTTTCCTGCTTGGAATACTGTGCACAGCTAGGCTATTTCCACAAGGATATAAACTGGGGTGGTGAAACCCCAGCTCTTTGGATGTTGTTTTCCAAGAACGTGGAGTGGCAAGGGCTCTGTTGCCTGGGTGTCAAGGCAGTGTCTCCTAGCAAGGTTTTAGTTAATGAAAGGAGAGAAGGGAAAGAGTGACAGATCAAATTGTTTTACGTTCCCCATGAACATGGGGATAGGAAAACTGTGTGGTTTGGTTGGGAAGCTGTTTCAGGAGCACTGGCTTCTCCCCTGGACAGGAAGGTTGTATATCTCAGAAATCCATGGTTATCCACAGTTAACTCAGTGGGATCAGAGCATGGCCAAGAGTGACTCCATGGACAGGCAGTGCTTGGGTTGGGGAGGAATGGTTTACAAGGGAATGGAGTGACAGGACAAGGGGGAATGGCTTGAAACTGGCAGAGGGCAGGGCTGGGGTGGGATACTGGGGTGGAATTTTTCCCTGTGAGGTGGGGTGACCCTGGCACAGGTTACTCAGAGAAGCTATGGCAGCCCTATCCCTGGCAGTGTCCAAGGCCGGGTTGGATGGGGTTTGGAGCAACCTGGGATAGTGGAATGTGTCCCTGCCCATGGCAGGGGGTGGCACTGGATGGGTTTTAAGGTCCCTCCCAACCCAAACCATTCCATGAAGTTAAACATGGTCAGCAATTACTATTTAGAGGTTAGCTCTTGTTCTGGATTCACTGGAGCAGTCATTTTGGGAATAAATCCTAAGTTGTGTGGTGTCCTCTCAGCAATGTCCTCGTTTGCTTCAGATGAGGGGGAGGGAGTCTTTGCACTCCTGAGGAGAAGTGGGAAGGAGCAGTGAATTTTAACATGGATGCTATAAATGACAAGCTAAGAGCCCAAATGCAAGTAATTGTAGCTCATCTCTACACACATGAAGAGATCTGAGGTGAATGGGAATTGAGAAGGCTGAGGAGGAGAGTGCAGAACCTTTTCTTCACTGTTGAAGAAAATAAATACCCCTAGTAGTGATGAGATTGGAGATGACATTTAACTTCTAGGAAATACTGATTTTCTGCTTTCTTGGCTTGTAAAAAATGTGCTTCTTCATAGTGCTGGTGACTGGGCTGTCCCTTGAGCAGAGAGAGGGAGATGGCTGAGGAAAGTCCGTCAATGCAGAGCTGAGCCCCAAAGTTGTTCAGTTCCCTGAACTGAACATAAGCGGAGGTATTGCCTCCTCCCCTCCCTGCTGCATTAAACAAGAAATAACACACACGTCCTGTAGAGTTTCCATGGAGCTGGGTTGCTCTAAGTGGATTTTCATAATTTCGGCTTCATCTTTATTCATGTTAAGGAGGGTATGTGGAGCTGAGAGTGGATTGTTTGCTCTGGTCAGAGTTCTTCACCCAGCAGAACCTAGGAGTTGGAAGCATCCAGGGATGAATTTTTGTTGTGAAGGCTGGACAAGGAATATGTTACTTTTGGTTTTTTTTCCAGATTAAGCTCACCTTCCAAATGAGAAGACAAAAGGAAATAGTGAACAAACTATCACATTATTTAAAAAGCAATTTCTACTATTTTCAGGAGATTAATTCAGTATTTCAAATACATGTTCTTTCTTCTCACTCAGAGACATCCAACTATTAGAGACTTCCTGGTAAATAAGCAAGAACCATTTCCAGGTTTTTTGTGAATATAAAGCAAAAGGGACTGGTCTGTCCTTATGCTTGTTTCCTTCTGTTGAAATATCCTTTCTGTCTTGAGGCTTCCAGCAGAACTGGGAAGTTGTGTTCTCCTGTTTTACTCCTGGACTCTTATTCCCATGTTCTATTCCTTACTGGAAAGGCTTCATCTAAGACAGAGGAAGGGAGGTTGTTCATTACATGCAGCAAAGAAGAAGAGGTTTGAAGAAGTAGAAGCATCTGACAGATATTTTAATTTCTCTATGCTAAAATAAAGCAAGTCACACTTGGAACATGAAATACCTGGGTCTGGTTGCTGTTTTGCAGGAAGTTTTTCCATACAGAGGCTCTTTTATTGTTGAATACACAGGCTCTTTTTTATTGTTTAATTTGAGTGCAAGTTTAGAACTGTCTGTGCCAGTGATGAGACCCATCTGTGAGAGACTAACATGATTCATGGGGAAATTATTTTTCTCTGGTAACTGGTGAAGCCCCTTGAGATGTTTGGCAGTGTTTTCTGGTGTCAAGAACTGCTTTTTAAAAGATCTTGCATGTAGGGTCTCTAGCAAGGTGTGTTTCTGTATCTCAGATGTGATATACTGATTTACTGGCTCAAAGTAATTTCTGTGCATGATTCTCATTATAAAAACATCAAAATTAAGTCTCACTGCTAGAATATTGCAGTTCACAATGCTCAGTGTGATTCTGCAAAGGATTAATTAGCTTAACCCTTAATAAGACAGCTCCTATTGTTTTCAAATCAGAATAAAGTGAATATTTATTTCTTTTTAATAATAATAAGTATCTATACTAACTTCTAAAAATTATTTGCATGGAAATATATTTCTTCAATATGGTACAGTAAAATACTTTCTCTTCTACTTCTGTAAATAAACCTGTATAAGCACTCACCTGCTGCATTTCCAGTGTTTGGGTATCCAGTTATCGAGTATATCATTCAGTATTTATTACAAATCAGTATTGCTCTGACATAATTTCTGTCTTTTTGCTGGTTTTGAACTCATTCCTTTCCAGTTCCCATTCTTTTAGTTGCCAGCAAGGAGCAAACTGGCTGTTGGGATCCTGTTTTCCTGTCTCTTTTCAGTTATCAGTGGTTTATAGGTCCTTGCTAAAAGCACAGTATTGACTCTGCAAAGGTAATTATACCTATTGGAGTATTATGAATAGTGTTTAGGAGGGATCATTGCAGTAAATCTGTTTTAGCCTTTTTGTCAGCTGTGTTTGTATGTAATATTGTGTAAATCCCCTGGAAACACTGATACCTTTAAAGAGGTTGGTTGGCTTTTAAAGGGGAAAGGGAGGGAAAACAGAAAATAACAGATTTATGGTAATTTTCTTATTGAAAGATGCTTTTTATGGCTCTTAAAAAAATAAAAGTGAATGAAGGCATGACAGAGAATAACCCCCACATGTCCAGTTCCTTTTTTGCTAACCCTCTCTTATTTTTCCTGCAGGAAATCCTGGCTGAGCAAAGTTGGAAGCCCAAGTTCCCGCATTGATAAAACAAGTTTTTCCAATGAAAAGGAGATCTCCAAGCTTGATTTCTCGGATTTCAACACTAGATACTAACAGGAGGGCACCTCACTAAGCACAAAACTCTGGCATTTCTGCTGCATGATATTTTTTGTGCCTCCATCAAATGTCACAAGAGCATCGAGATACTTTTCTGTACTAGGGATAAACATAAATGCTCCCTGTTCCCACCAAATAAGAATTCCTGGTTGCTGTGTTAGATATCTTAGCATGAATGTCAACATTTAGTGTCTAAAATGCCAATATCTAATTTGTTGCAGCTTTGAAAGACAGATAAAAGCTTAGAAGTGCTGGTGATTATTTGTGCACAATGAGACTTGTTACATACAACCAGATGGTACCTAATCTTTACACTGTGAGTCATATTTAGATGAAAAATAATAAATTTATGTTCTACTGTTTGTAATCTCACCAAAAATACATAACTACAGAACTGGATAACTTGAGAGTTCTCTGTAACAAGTCTGTTATAGACCAGGCTCTTTGTGATAATTAATAAGGTTATAGTGGTAATTTAAAATAAATATGTTGATTCAAACTAGGATTATCTAACCAGCTCTGGTTTAAAATTCTCCTTTGTAATTCAGATAAATCTTGTTCCAAGGTGAGGAAATGTGTGGCCTCTCACCCTGTTTTTCTCTTGTCTACCTGTAGCTTACATCCATGCTGACTGTAAAGCATGTTTAAATCTCTTTGCTTTTTGTTCTTACTAAAATTGAAGATTTAAGAGATTTTCCATATGGGTGTGCATTTGCTCCTGAGTTAAGACTGTGGTGGAACCTGCACCCACATCCATCATCTGAAGTCCATGGAAGTCCTGAGCTGTGGGCTTGCAATAAATCCTGGATAAGTCTGATCCATTGTGGATCCAGTTCCCATGTCCAGCGCTGTCTCCACAGGCACCCTGGAGTTAGTCAGGACTGGATCAGACCTAGATCCTCACTCCTGCAGTGCTTGTGGGTCAGGATTAGAACATTCAGGGAGACTTCATGAGGATACCGAAGCTGGTGTTTCCACTGGCTGCCCTGTCCCCCTTCCTGGGGTAGGTGGTGTCAGTTTGGGCAGCTCAACCATCTGCAGCTCATGGTTTGAATTTCAGGTAGGACATTTCCTAACTTAAACACTGCACTTCTCTATCAGTGCAAGATGTGCCTAAAAGGTATTTCTGCTCACCACTAGATTGATTCTTCTTTGGACCTTTGCGTTAATCAGTAAAATCTCCTTTCTAGAATTTGCAGGAGCTGCTTATGAATTGTTCTGTGATTATACACAAGCCCCCATTGTTGAAGTTGTGATCAATGGCTCTTGTTCAGCTGATGGTAAATGGCAAAGTTCAAGTGTAGCAGGAGCTCAATAACTGTTCCATCCTTGTGGAAAACAGTATCCTGCCTAACAAAGTAGTTTACATTTTCCTTGGAGCTACCTGGCAGAAAATACCCCCTTAGTCAAAGATTTTCCAGCCAAGTGCTTTGCTCATATTTTGAGGAACAAGGAGAGAGGAAGGCAAAAAACAAAGGAGTCATTGGATACAGAGGAAGAGCAGCCAAAAATTGTTTTAATGTGCTCCTGGGGTGGAGCTGGATGCTCAAAAGGACCTGGGGGTTTTATCCCAACTCCCCTGGAAAGGCAAGGCTTGAGGAGAGGGAAGCAGCCATTTAAAGTGCTAATTTTTTGGGGGAGGAAATGTGAAGAGAGAGCATTTCTCTGTGCTGCAGATCACGTGTTACTGTGTTCCTGAAACTAATGGAGCCTTGGCTGGCATTGTGGGCATTAATCTTCTCATTTTATTTAATCCTCAGATTCTGGTAAAGTATCCTGAGTCCAAAGCCATCCCATTTGTGGAAGTACAGTGTGTGCAGAACAGCAGAGCAGTGTCTCTGGATTTGATAAGAACATCATTGGTTTTGAGGAGCCAAAGAATCCCAATGGTAAGATAGGAAAAAAAGCAAGAACAGTTGGATAATTAGACATCAAAACTGAGTTGAGACATGCTTCCTTTTCTACTCCATTCTAATATCACTCAGTTATGACCATAGATACAGCTGAATTTTATTTTTTCAAAATGCAGTGCAGCAAGAATGTATGATGTCTAGGCCAGCTTCATTCTTGCTGTAAGTGGAAATTCTTTCCACTAAATAGTTTCTATTTAAATAGAAGTATTTTCTATCTGTAGTTTCTATTCTGTTTTCCTAATACTTTCTATCTAAAAAGGATTGAGACTTGGAAATAAACAGTGGGAACAGACTTCCACAAGTTGTTTGCGCATTTTGGACAATGCTAACTTTCTTGAGGGGAAAATGTTGTGCCTGACTTGTGTTTTACTGGAATTCAGGAAAATTCACCTCATTAAACCTAAAGGCTTGACATGTTAATTAAAATCGGAGTTTAACTCCTAAATGACAGGCATTTCAGAAATGTATGGGTTCGTTTGTATTTGATTATAGAATAAAAAAATAAAACCTTGCCAAGGGCATGAGCAGAAGGAGAGCTTTGTGCCTCACCAGGAATGATGTAACCTTGCAGAACAGGGATGTTCTGCTGGACCTGCTCGTTCTTGGTTTCTGTGTGGAGAAAAGCGTGGTGGCATCTCCTGCCATACTTTCTCTTAGGTGACACCAATCTGTCACTTCTTATTTTCTTGATGTCCTCTGGAGCTGCCTTGCTTGGCTTGCTTTCTTTTTGGAAAACTGGGCATGTTTGCTGCTGGAATCCTCTTACTAGACAGAGTGAACTGGATTAGTCACTCGAGCTTCCTGATTAATGCATGGCTCCATGCTGCTGCAAGCACTCTGCTGTGAGGGGAATGCTGCAGTGAGGGATGAGAGCAAACACTGCTCTGTGCTATCATTTATTTTTTAGAGTCTGTTTATACAAAAGCAATCCCGTAAATTGAGATTTCTGTATTATCGTTCTTTCTTAAAGGCTCCTCACAGTCTGTTGTGTAGTGGGTAGAAGTATTGGGATTAAAGAGAGGTTATTTTTGCCTCAAAAAACACTACAGGGACTTAAAATAACTAAAATTGCCCCAACTCATTTGATAGTAATACTGCCATAATTGAATAAAAAATCCTGACATGGAAGATCAAAGGAGGAACAACTTCACTTTTGGTTAAAAGGGCTGCAGGAGTGGGTTGGAAGGTTTTACCAATCAAAATTCCTGAATGGTCTGAATAATTAGGAGGAGACCAGTTGTCTTCCACAATTAGATGGTGTTACTATAAAACTTAATATATATAAGTGCAAATATAAATATTTAAAAGTAGTTTCTGATGAATAACACTGTAAATCAGTTGTGAGATGAAGTTGTCTTTACCCTAGAAGCAAAGAATTATACTCTGAACAGCATTAATGGGGGAATAGGAGAAGTTTTTGTCTCAAAATCCAATGAGCATCTGTCTCTGATGAAAGGCATTGTAGGCTCTCCCATAGCTGTAATAATAATAATAATAATTCCTTGGTGTTAGGAATTAACACCTGTGATTCCTGCAATTTGGAAACAGGAAAGTCTTATAACATTTCTTCCTGCATTTGTGTTGTTCTAAAAGTGGGCAATAAGCTCTAAGCCATATTTTTGTTTCATTGACAATTGATCAGCACCAAGAAGCAAATTTTGTCCATCATAACCATGGTGTTTGTTCCAGAAAATAATGGGGCAATGCCCTTGTGGATTTTTGGGAGCAATTCTTTTCTGGGTGTGACAGGCTGAATTAGAGGAATACCCAGCATCCCAGGGTTTCTCCTAGCTGGAAGGTGACCTGACATTCCCTTGGATTTGGCAGGAAGGTAACTGTTCTGTGCTGCAGGCGCTGACTTAGGTTCTACTGGAATGCTGCCATGGACTTTAGTGGGAACAGAAATTGGTCATGCAACCAAGGAAATGCATTATTAATGGGACAGTGTTTGAGCAGGGGGTGATAAAATAAAGACTAAGCCACTTTCTTGGTGCTGGTTTTATTTTTCCCTAATTACAGAGGAATCACTGGGGCTTCAGAAACATTAGAAAAGCCAGAACTTTCTTGCATGGAGTTCAGCACTTAAAACCATGCCAGATACTCACTCTCCCAAGCAAGCCAATAATTCCCAATTTGTAGTAACAGAGTTGTTCTGCAAAGGGTGGGAGCAGAGAGTGGATACATGCAACTCTTCAAAGCCTTAAAATTAAGAGTAAAGTTCTAGTGCAGGCATAGAGATGGTAAATAGAACAGGAAGGGAGCAGGGGCAGTAGTTTTAAGAAGATGAATATGGAGAAATCTACCTGCAGTTGTTTACTGGCACCACTGGAAATGAGTTCTATGTGAGCAGCATAGAGAAAAGGGGTGGCTGGGGAAGAGAAGCTTGGCAGAAAAGGGTCTGAAAAAGTGTTTAGAAGCAAAAGTTCAGGAGATGTTTGGAGCATGAGAAGAGAGGCCAATGTTTCATCAGCTGATAAGGGAATGCTCAGTTCAGATGGCAGCATCTGCATGCTCTGGACAGGTCACAGCAGGGATTTGAGACTCACTGCAAGTCTTGTTTAGCTGTTGGTGAGGTTTTGTATTTTCCCCCTGTTTAAAACCAACCAGACTCAAACTTTTCTTGACCATCCACTCCTGGACTCTACAACTTTTGTACTGCTGTGAGTAGTTCAGCTCACTTGGGAGAAAAATCTCAATACCAGGTAGGAAAACAACCCTGAATTGTGTGAGGGGCTCTAACAGGAACATCTCTTCCATCTCAGGCAGATGTTACTGCCTGCTGTCAGGAAACAGGCAGACAAAAAATTTGCAGACCATGTTAAAACTCATTCATGACCTACAATATAACTTGGGGAGGAAAAAAAAAACAAACAAGAAAAAAAAAAAAAACAAACCCAAACAAAAAAAAAAAAAAAAAAAAAAAACCCAAAAAAAAACCCAAACAAACAAACAAAAAAAACCCACAAAAAGCCCCCCAAAAACACCCAAAACAAAACAAAAAAACCCACAACTGTGCAGTTATCTAAGTTTGCTGACACTTTGGAAACAAAATGATGACTAAATAGTAATGTATGCTCCAAAGAATGAGTGATACACCAAGATTAATAGGATTTAGGCACTATTTATCACAGTTAAGCCATAGCCTCAATACCATAATGCTGATTCCTTCAATTCATTATGCAGCCAGTATAATCTAGCAGGCAGCAATGTGCCTGTGAGAAGGAAGAAACTATTTTCATTGTTTTAAACTGAACTGTAGGCATAGAGTGATTGACACGATTGTGCTTTGTCTTATTTCTAAGATACCACACCAATGTTTGTAACAAGACTTGTGTGAAGCAAAGTGTTAAACCCACTGAATTCTTACATTTTGCTATTTAAAGTAGTAATCCTGCTGTATTTATCTGATGGGTATAGGGGGATGTCATTCCGTACATGTAAGAAGTGTTGGTGATGAAGTGTTGGTTGGACATCATCCCTCTTTAGAGCTGGCAGTGTGTGGGTGCTTCCAGCTTCTTTTTATGTGACTGGGATTTGTCCTGTGGAATAAATAATAATTCATTTTTCTGGTGTTAATACCCCGAGGGTCCTGAGAGCAGCCTCACAGCTCTGCACACATTTATTTGTAGAAATTATTGTGTGTGAAATAACAGCTTTGTTCTGACCCAGCCATAAAATTTACTCTGTGGGTGGTAGGAAATGTGGCACTCCTGAGCTACCCTTGAGTGGGAATTCTGTAATATTTTGGGGAGAAAGGAAGAGGAAGGGACAGAAATAGCCACAGCTTCTGAAATGTTTGGCATAGTCAAGGTATGTTTAAAACTCTCCCAATGTTCTGAATGAAATAAGTTAATTGTTCTGGAGTTCTGGAGGTACTGAGATAACAGTTGCTAGTTGCTTTTTTGAATTTTCAGATAGCATTCAGGAAGTGTAAGGAATGAAAGCACACAGGAAAGCTGAGAGATTTGTTTAATGTCCTTTTTCTTTTTTTTTTTTTCTTTTTTTTTTTTTTTCCTTCCTTTTAAAGCCACAGCCAGGACTTATGTGCGTTTTTTTAAACCTGTCTGTGGAGCCACCAAAAGCTGGAGTGGTTGTGATGGGGCTGTGATAATTAACATGGTTTGATGTGCTCAGTGCCTTGAAGCAAATCACTACAGAATTCCTGGTGCTGGGTCCTGGGAGAAAGGCTGGGATACATTAAATTGCTTTATAAGAAAGCCCATTGGGTTTTTCAAACCAGCTAAAAATGCCCCAGAATTATCAATTCTGAAGAATCTTAGCAACAACGTGGTAGCTTTGCTGCCCTCACTACAAAGCAAAAGATTAAAAATGGATTCTCTCTGTGCTGCTGCAAGCCAGGAGAATTAACTTCTGGAGAGGAGGAGGAGGAGGCAAGTTTCACCTTAGATGCTTGTAGTCCCTAAAAGAAAAGATGAGATGGCAGCTCTACATTATTTAGTATCAAACAACTGATGCATCAAATAAGAGAAGCAAGGGAAAATACCCTCTGAATTTTAAATATCTGATTGAGGTAGCAAACCAAATAACCACAAATCAAAGGCTTGCAGCAAGAAAAATACTTGAGAGGACAACCCATCCACAGTGACTCAAAGCAACCACTAAACTAATGCACTTGAAACAAGGATTCAGGACAGAATATAGATCTGCTGCCTAGAAAATTAGGGGGAAATGGGGATCTTTACCTCTTTGGTCCTGTGCTTTTTTGGCTGGATTAGTACCTGTAGTACCTGCTGCTCAGTAGGTGAGGACTGTTTAGTTCTGCTTCTGTATATCACAATTGGTACAGAAAATAATCCTACCAATTCCCAGCTTTACACTTCCCCACTAATTTATTTTTCCTCAAACATATTTTCTCATGTTTTGCACAGCTGAGCTACTATCCATCTGTCTGTGACAGAGATGTTTATTCTTAGTCCAAGATGGAATCTCAGACTCTTGTTTCCTGGTTACCATTTTCCTTTATACAAGAGCTGCAGATTTGGATGTAGGATATTGACATAAAATTTCAAGTGGAACAGCCTAAAATATTGAAGCACTTTAAAGAGCTCTTGATGTCCTCTGAAAGCTGCAGCACGGAGTGTAGGGACCATCCACAGGCTTTTCCACACTGCGCTGCTTCCATTTTATTTTACAGTCCTTTGCTTCAGATTAGAGTTGTTATATCCCACTGGCCAATTCCGAGGCACCTCCTTCTCTCCAGTCTTTTTTAGTCCCCTTGAGTCTGAGGTCAGCTGGAGTTTTATAGTCTATGAACTCCCAGAAACCTCTGCCGCTCTGCTCTGTCCCTTTGGGACTTTACCTTTCCATTTTATTTCAGGCTTTTGCCACTGATCTGTCTCCCTGCATAATGCTAAGCTGGCAACAACCTTATATTCCCCCTACTCATTGCTCTCTTCTAACCTATTCCATTTTAGCTGATAGTGATCACTAATGGCTCCTCTTTGTGCTGGACTCGGTCTCCCTCAGAAGTCTGGCCTCACCAGCCACACTCCATTGGATCTTTGGGGGTGATCCTTCCTGACAGCATAGCCCCACTGGGGATTGCATTAGCCAGGCATGCAGAAAAGAGAAAGTGCCTGTCTAGTGTAATAAAATAAACACAGAAGGGGGAAAATTGCCAGCCAGGGGTAGGGCTGGGGCTTCCAGTGTTCTTCAAAAACTCTCCCCTGTGTAGGTACAGTAATACACCCTCTGACTTCCTCAAATATTTAAGATTTTCAATAAATTTGTGGGGATTTTTTGCAATAGGTATCCAGTGAATTTTCTTTCATCTGTTCAAATTTCATCTGCTCTTCTTTCATTATGAAGAAAATGTTAATATTCAAAAAATGAAGTCATGCATATGTAGGCTTAGGGAAGTTCAATCACTGAGCCATCAGTTTAGCCCTGAGTCAAGTAACTTTAATCCAAGAAAACAAAATTACATGAACCAATCTTATTTCTTCTTCATCCTGCTTTACAGTAAACAGTGTTATTAGGACCCTGAAACTTAGTTTATCTCTCCCTCACCACCTCAGCTCCTTCCCTGGAGCCCCCGCTAAATCCCTCTGTGACTGCATCCCACAATCCTTTCAGAGTCAATTGGCTTATGCCAAACAAGTGGAAGCCCAGTTTGGCACTTTGTTGGTCTCCTCAGGAATCCAGGGTGCCTAAATCATTCTGCAAAGTACCAAACTTAGCAAGTTTCTTTATTTTTAACTCTTACTATAGGTACAGAAGACAGTTTTCTGTGTGCCTTCCTCAGTCTCTACAGTGCACCCACTTACATTTGCAGACATGCTTCACTTGGGATTCTGCATGGGGGGAACAAATCTGTCATTTAGAGAACTTAAATCCACCCGTGGTCAGGTTAAGTGGCTTCAGTGACATATTAAGGGTCATTTCCTTCAGGTGCTGGCTGTAAATGTAAACCTCCAACTCTCCTCCTTTTCAGGTAAGTTATTTCTTAGGACTGGATGAGGTTTCTGAAAGAAGCAGGGACTAAGGAGTCCAGTCCCAAGAGAAGGAGGCTCTAAAATGTAATTTAAACTGGGTGTGGTGGGTTTCATGGTTCCTGCCACAGTGAAATGTCTGCCCAGGTGCTGGAAGCTGGGTCTGGCTGCAGAACATCACCCTGTAGGTTATATTCTTCCTTTGCAGCTCATTTCTCCTCGGAGCTGAAACAGCAGCAAAGATTTTTGGTGCAAAGTGGAATTACAGAAAAAATACTCTGGATATGTTGTTTTTCCAAGGCTGTGAGCACCCAGAGGTTGCTTGAGGTATGTCTGGTGATGGAGACACTGAGCTGGGTGCAGGAAGGTAAAACTTCTCTGACTTCCTTATGGAGTAATACTGCAGATGACCAGCTGGAAACTGGGAATGGGGAGCTCAAACAACCCAAGGGGGATTATCCTAGGCTCCATCCCAAACTGCGGAAGGCGGAGAAGCAGCCTCTCTCCAGGCCATTTATCTCCATCAATCCCTGTTTCTCCTCTCTGCCTGCTGGAACAGCCCCTTTCAGGAGCTGTTTCCTCACAGCCAAAGAGGAAGGCTCTGCCCAGGGCTCCATGTGGAGCCAAGCTCCAGCTCTGTGTAATTCCAGATATTTCAGGCCTGGGAATGAGCAGGGATGTCTCTAACCTATGTACAGATACCTTTCTTGAAGGGACTTCCTCTATCAAACTGCCTCTTTGTTACTTCTTTTTCTCTCTTTTCTCCCTTATTTTTTTTAACTTAGCCACTCACATGCTGGATAAACAGAGTTTCAAAGAGCTTTCCAAATCCAAAAGATGGGAATGTTATACAAATTTTATGAAGCAAGGTATTTCCTGGGAAAGCCTTCTATAAGAATGTTTTTCATTAGTGAGTCCCCCATTACAGGATTAAAAGCTAAGCTCCTTCTTCCCACATTTCTTTCACAAAATAGGTCTTCATAAGACCTTTTATGTATTTTTCTAAGTATTTCAGGTCTTGCCTCTTCTGGCAGAAATATACATGTTAATAACATTAATTATTTCATGCTAATAAACTACTTTTGGGGAACCTTGGCTAGGAAAAATACAGGAATCCCTCTTTTTGCAGTGTTTTGCTGCGGTATTTTAAGTGTATTTGGAAATATCCAGGCCACATAATAGATGGATATCATCAACTTTAATGCAGTCTAGATTTTGCAGAATAACACTGTTTTGGCTCTCTGAAGCAATGCCTACTTCTAATACTGGTATTTTAGATGAGATTTAGCTTTGTCAGGGAAACTCAGGCCTGTTAAATCCCCAAACCTGTCAAATGGTGTCCACAGGTGAACCCTGGATCTTCTGGAGATGCTCTTACGGGCTTTCTGTGTGGGGCCAAGGAAGGATCCTGGAAAACATCAAGCATCCAATAACTCCATATAGGGAAAAGCTTCCCTTTCCTGAGCTCTCAAAGTTGTGGCCACCATTACGGAAGTGTTTGTTCTTCTGTGCACATCCAGAATCTATGGGGAAGTGCAGAACAATGGACAACAGTTGACTGCCAGCCAAAAGAAAGATGTATAAAAGATGGAATACATAAGGTTTAGTAGCCTGAGAAAAGTGCAGGAATTAGCATTTGGGATCCAAAGGCTCACCCTCAGCAGTGACGAAACATACACAGGAAAAGAAAAAAGGGTTGTGCCTCAACTCTTAAGTGTAAAATTTCTGATACAAAAATGTCTGAATTCCAGTGGAAAAAAGGTCTCTCTTGCAGTCCCTACCTTAAAGAATGCTGGGCAGTGTCTAATGTTCATAGAAGTGTCTTATTTCATGAGATTTGACCTAGTGACAAGATTTCATTATGACTTCATTTAGAACCTTTGAACAAATGGAAAGGAGACTAACAGTTAACCTGAACTCTCTAAAGATTTTGTTAATGTACCTGATTTCCTAGACAGGAAAAACATCTTTGCCAAGTCTAAGAAAATCTCTTAATAAAAGGCATTTATTTGTAAGTGGAATTGGAATGTAGAATAAAACCAACTGGAAATTTTCAGGGATGTGATTCCTCCTCAAAGGCAATGGGAGAAGTTTCCACCGCGAGAAAATTATCAGGAAACAGCCTTTGGCCCTGATGGAGAGCATTTCTTTTTTCAACATTAACTGTAGATCACAGTATCAGTTCTGGTTTACCACTGTGATAAAAGTTCAGTTCACATTGTCTTGATTGAACTGGCTGGTGAATGTTTTGTAACTGAGAACCATTTCCTTTTATAACTTAAGTACTTAATTGCTTCTAATTGGTTTCTGTTGCAAAGGAGACGCGGATCCAAATGACAGAGCAGAGAGAGGATGGGGGGAGCCCGTGGTAACTGCACATTATTAAGGTGTCAGTGGAGTGGCAGAGGTGTCATTGTGGGACAGGAAACAGGAAAAGGAGGAGGAGACTATGGAGCATCTGGGAATGCTCACAGAGAGGTGACTGGGGATTCTGGGAGAGATCGCTTAAGATTAGTCCTGGCAAGCAAATCAGGAAAACAATATTTGATGAGGCATAAAGTCCTTAGCTAATCAGTGTCCAAAGCAGCTGATAAGAGCAGTCAAAACCATTGAAATCAGCAAGGCAGTAGCACTTGGGAAAGCTGGCATCATGGTCTGATCAGGGAAAGAAATCACAGATTTAAATCAGGATTAAACACCAAACAAGCTCTCAAAATAGGTAGCCTGGTCCAGGAATCCATTTTGTGCCTTCAGGATCCAGTGGTAGATGTAAGTGAGCCAGAATCTTAGTTTAGGAGAGCCAAGGAGTCATTTTCACTGCAGCTTTCTGTACAAACTGACCTTCATTGCCCTCATATAAATCAGGAGTAAGTAGAAGTAAATTAATGTGAATGAGAACAAAATTTAATTTTTGGCATTTGCAGAAACTTAAAGCCAGATTAACTTTATTCTGGTTCATCTGGGGCATGCTGACTTCTGAACCAGTACACAGTGGTATAAACATATTTAAATATCAATGAGGAGAGTTTGTGTATTGGTGTAAAAATTCCTTCCTTGTCTTCTTTTGTCTTTTAGCCTGAATACTGATGGAATGTTTAATATTGGCACAAGAATTGCCAACAGAGACTTTATATCTCTCCCAAATAAACGCTGCTCATGTTCACCAGTGGCACAATAATCCAAATTATATTGTTCAGGATTAATTAGCTGCAGTGTAAGGCTGCTAAATGAGCAGTTATACTATTGGGGAGCAAAAGGCACCAAAACAAGCTAGGTATGAACAACTTGCACTTCCTCTTTCAATATTAGAAGAGAGAATGGCTTCAGCTGACAGAAGAAAAACAAAACAGAACAAAATTGTTCCCTGTGAAGGTGGTGAGGTCCTGGCACAGGTTGCCCTGAGAAGCTGTGGCTACCCCTTCCCATCCAAGGCCAAGTGGGAGAGGGGGAGGTGTCCCTGACCATGACAGGGGGTGGGACTGGATGGGTTTTAAGGTCCCATGTGTGTCATTAAACTCCACTGAATTGTAGGGCCCCAAAAAGTTGGTCAGGCACCAGCCTGAGTTGGCTTTGCTGGCCGAGTTCAATCAGCAGCAGCTGAAAACCCTCAAACTTTTCTCCAGTACTGGATGTCACCTGACTTGATTGCACTGTGGACACAGTCAAGCAGTTGCTCTCTGCCAACAGGTTTAGCAGTTGTGTTGTTCATCTTTGCCTATATTCAGAAATGGAAAAAAGGTACATTTTTCAAACATACTTTATGGGGAGCATCTGTGTGCAGAGATGATTTTTGTTTCCATATAGCAATACATGTTAAAAATTACCCTGCTGATGTCACTTGAGGTGTTTCCTCCTGGCTCTGTTCCCCATCCTGAGTAAACAGCTATAAAAACTGAGAGTTCACCTGCTGTATAACCCTGTATCAGTAACAACCCTTCTACTGGCATGGATAAAGCAAACCTTTGGGAGTTACCATATGAGGAAGTACTTCTATTTAAAAGCTCCACATCTGGAGGCTGTGAGGTTGGAAGAGCCTCCCTTCAACTATTCGAAGGTAGAGTTACTGGTTTTGAAAGAGTTTGACTGAGTTGGGCCATGGGAGGTCAAGTGTTTGCAGTGTCCCCTGGCTGAGCAGCATAGGTAGCACAGAGTCACAAGGACTGTCTCGAGGCAAGTAAATTCAGTCTTCTATCCTTTTTCCCAGCTGTCTCTAAAGCAAATTAATGAGAGCAAGTCTAGACCAATTTTTAACCAACTGCTCAGACAGGCTCTCTCCCTCTTGCTGGTGTTTTGTCAGCATAATGGCTGACTGGCCTGTCATTCCCTGCAAGTAGGGCATTTGGGGAACTAAATGCTCCATAAAACCAGACTTAGGTGAGCAGGAAAGCCTCATCTAAAAGCATGTCAGTAGCAGGTGAGCTGCCTGTCTGGTACAGCAGGTGTCCTTTGGGGGGCCTGGGAGCACTGTCTGATCAGCCACTCACCCTCAACTGCTGCTGCTGTGACTTTCATCACAGCTTGTTTCTGCAAGAAGTTGCTAGAGAGAACTGCTATCTTGCATTTCTTCACTTCATGTATATTTATTCTGGGGCAACTGGTTTGGGAGCCAACACCCTTGCTGAGCATGCCAAGAGGATCAGCTGAGCCTGCTGCTGTCACCGAAGGGTGTTCAGGAGAGCAGCATGGCAGCATCAGCACTGGAGACCAGAGTGTTATGGCTGAGCTGCATTCTCTTCAACTGAAAAACCTCTGTCCTGTGGATCCCTTGTTTAATGCCAAAAAACACTTGGAAACACAGCAAATTATACTCTAGCAACCCAATGTGTTTTCCCAAGTACCAGAGCCTGATATATTTGAAATAAGCATAATTCTCTAATGCTCTGAGCTGCTCTGTTTCTGTGGGCTAATAGGAACAGATTTTCAAGTTGGGAGAGAGGGGGGGCTCCCTACTTGGCAACTTCTGAGCAATCTGAGATGTGGAGGGAAAACCCTTTGACAATTATGGTAATTAAGAGAGGGGGGAGGAAGAAGGGGAGATGTTTCCTTGAACAGAGGGACAGTTTCTTGTCTGCCCTCGTTTAAGGAGGGGAAGGGGTGTTTACTTAGGGCTCTTTCTCTTGAGTAATTGAAGAAGCAGATCCATTCTGCAAGACACAGAAGCCAAGGTGATGCTGACTGGCCAGATCTTGGAGCTCTCCAGGTCTCTGGCAGCAAAGGGAGGAAACAGCATCAGAAGAAAACCATTTGTGTTGCAGCAAGAACTATCATGTGCTGGCTTTCTTTCCTCCATGGTGGAAGGGGAAAGAGAATAGCAGTTGTTGGCTCTTTTTCCCTGCTATTGAAGGAGAGGAGCATGGACAGGAATGTCATGATACAGACAGGCACAAATCTCTGTAAATCAGTTCTCTTGGCTCTTCAGGGGATCCCTGCCAAGTGTTAGCAGAAAGGAGTGACAGTCAGAGACCATCTTAACTCATAGGTGTATGTTCTATCCAGTGTCACCTGGTGCTCAGGGGTCAGGTGGCTGCTGTTACAGCCCAACTGCTGCAAGGTTTCTAATTGTGCAGACCCTCTTGCAGTGAATTCACAGCCAAATGGGAGTTATGAAACCATGTTTTAAGATTCAGTCTGTATAGTCAAGCTTGTGTAGTAGAAAATAAAAGGCCACATTTAGAACCATGATAGATTTTGCTGAATGCTGAGAAGGGTGAGACAAATAATCAGGGAATTATTTTCATTTTTCTGATTCTTTCTGCAGCAAAAGTCATTATAGAGGTAATAGTGAAATTTGGAGTGTGCGGATTGTATTTACTTTTACCTGGAGGATCCTGAAGCCTGTGACTCTTCCATGGGTGCGGTTGCCAGACTTGGTGACCTAAACATGTGCTGAGCACAAGATCTATGTTCCCTTGTGACAAATCTCGTTTGCTTGCAGGAAATCTTTTGGGCTCTTCTAGGAAAGATCTGGGCTCTGCTCTCCTGGCTGTTTGGTGTTGGCCTTGTGTCAAGGCAGATGGAAGTGGCCTGTAACAGAATGCTGGATCATCTGTCTATGTCCAAGGAAGGAGAATGCTCTGAAGGGCCAACCCTTCCCCTTGGCAATACCAATTTACTGCTCCTAATATGGCTGTGGTTCTTGCCCTGTGCTTTGATCAGTGATTTTTTGCCTTGTGGAACTTTGTATCCCTGGAGACTGCAGCACTGCCAGTTTAGTCCAGTCTGGAGCACCAAATGGGAGACTTGGGGAAAGCTTCTATGCAGGTACACGTGGGGAATACTGGGGGAACCTGTTCCAGTGATGTCAGCCAAGCTGTGAAGCAAGGATCAGTCTAATGAGTGGCTGATTTCCTGTTTAGAAAGTTAAGATAAGCATCTTTTATTATTGAAAAATCAGAATGATCAGCTGAAAGCACCAGCATTAGGGAGTTAATGGCTGGCTCCTGGTCTGTGCTCCTGTGAAGCATCTGGTGCAGTCCCATCCCTGCTCAGGTTTAGTAGGTGCTCCGTTTTGACTCCATCACCCAGCAGTCACTATGGGGGAAAGGGGCTGTGATTGATCCTGGTGGTTTGCAACTACATGACAGCAAAAGACTGGTTCAGTGTTCCCTACATTGCTGCTGGAGTGCCAGGACTGGGAGCAAGCACAGGGCACCCCTGTGCCTTTTACCCCTCAGCTCCAGTTGAGCAATGCCCCCCTGAGCTGAAGGTCTGGTCCTCCCAGACGGACACAGTAACTCCTCTATGGGAACGTTCATACCAATTAAATATTATCATCAAATCATTCTGTTCCATCACTCCACTTAATTAGCCATGGTCTTTGGTATTTCAGCAATGCTGCACCGTGCCAAAAAATGAAAGTATTCATTGTGTGGTACACACCCAACAACTGCCTGTCTGCCAGCCAGGGGCAGACCAACAAATATTTCTCCTGCACCGGAGCAGTATCTGCTGGGAAATGTAATTGCCCACTTCTGTTTCTTCAAACTGAAATGAGTTAGAGGTCTTTTCATCTGGGCACTCTGCTTCCTTGCAGCAAAACCAAGCTGATTTCTCCCCAGGTGTTTAGTGAACATAAACTGGGATGAGTTACACAAAACCCACAACTGAAGGGGTTCCTCGAGTGTTAGTTGTTAATATGGTCTTTCTGTTTACAAATGATAAACACAAGAAAGGAACACGAATTAACTGCTCGTTAGCAGCAGATCACTGTGATTACCTAAATCCTTGTCTGCAGCAGGGCCCTTGACTTTAGGAATGTGTATCAGGTCTGACCTAATTTTATTTTATGTTTGGAAACCTCCAAACCCAGGCAGATCATCACATCCCGCTTTCAGCAAGAAAGCGCCTGATTTGGCAGCCTCTGTTGTAAATGGCTGCAATTATTTTTTTCTCCCGAAATTTGAGCAGCTCCTGTGAGTAAGTGAGGATAAAAAGTTCTGTGATCTGCAGAACCCAGCCTAGAATTGCTCATCAACAAATGACAGTGAGGTAAACATTAGGGATGAGGAAATAATAATGGTTCCCTGCTGCCTGCTGATGCTGAGACCCGTTTACATTGCCATTGAGAAGGGGACCACCAACTTACCTGTGACAAGGAGTCAACTGATTCATGGAAACAGGAGCTCTTTTAATAGCCCCCCAAAGCTGTTCCCTGCCATCTGAAGCATTTGTCAGATATGACAAGGCACTTGGCCCATTTTTGTCACACAGCAAATCCTTTTTCCTACTCTACTTGGGGCTCAGTCCCACCCTTGGATATGAGCTCGCTGCTCTTTCACTTGCATGGAAATGTTCTGTGCCTGAAGGGAGAATTTGGCTGGATCTGAATAATGACATTTGTAATGTTCCCTCAGACAGGACCCAAAGGACACCAACAGGTGCTGATAAGCTTCCAGCCTGCAGAGGTGTTTGTAAATCCTCCACAGTGCTTGTCTGCATCTTCACGTGCTTTTGGAAAATCTGCCTTGGGGAGGCTTGGAGAAAACCTGGAGTTGCTGCAGGAACAGCGGTGGGGGTTCAGTCTGTTTGTCTTGGTAGCCCAGACAAGACCTTAACCAACAGCCCCACTCCTGCCAAAAGCCCAGGTTATGGTTTATCTCCTGTGCAGTACAGCCGGTTATGCTTCTGCCTCTTGTCTTCCATGTGAAAACGTTGCTTTTCCTATAATCCACAGAAGAGCTAATTCCAGAGGTTCCATTAGCATGAAATAATCACATCACCCATAGAATTCCAACATTGCTGTGAACCCCTGGCTCTGGTGAAAGCAAGAGAAAAATATATGTTCACCTCTACTGAGCCATAATTTCAGTTTCCTGGGACGTCTAAGGAGAGGCTCCAAAAGTGCCACCATCACTGGTGTTTACTGATTTAAAACACAGACCCTTCCTGGCTTTTCACTTGTCCTAGCAGTTCTTTAGGAAGTTGCCTGTTTCCCTTCACCATCCTTTGCTGTATGAGCCCAGAAAACTCCTTGAATGAAGGCTTTCCTTACATTCTTAACAGGAATTTATCTTCCTTACCTCCAGATCATTAAAAAAAATCCTCTTGATTTTTCACTTGTGTTGCAGGCCCATGGCAGCTTCACTGAGACAGAAATGTTGTCAATGGTGTCAAAGCATGTAGCTTATGGACAGATATTAACATTTAAACCTCTCCCCTCACTCCTCTTGCTGAGGCTGCCAAGGTGTGGGGGTTTTCTGGAGCCCTGGGGGTGGTTTTTGGCTTCTGTAGGATTTTCTTATTTAGAGTAGCTGAGATTTTGTTCCAAAGATTGTTTTTTCATGAACTTTTTGTGTCACAGGTACCTTTAAATGACAAGTGTGCTCTATTTCAAGGGAAAGGGGAAAGTAAAAGGCAAGAAGAGGTCTAACTTCAAGATTTAGCTACTTTTATATGAAGCTGGAGCAAGATCTGTGCTGGTGTGTGAAACACAGCCTTGTCCAGAGAGGCTCAGACTGGGGCAGCAACTCTCTTGCTTTCTGCTCTGTGTAAATACCTTTGCTGCCCTTCACACCAGGCTCTGGGGATCTCCACTGGATAATAAGTTAAAGTCCAAATACTTAACTATTTGGGGTGATTGATGGGGGGTGTTGTCCACACACCGAGGGTATGTCATTTCCAATCTGAAGGGAAGCAATTGTTTCCGTATGTTGGCATGTTGGGGCTCTTGGTGCTGAGCCAGTTGTCTGGCTGAGATCAGGCAGCAGCATCTCTCACTGATGGAATATTATACCTTGGAAGAGGGGTGCTAACTTTATGCTGTATTCCTTAAAAGGATACAAACTCTGAACTTCTCCAGGGTGTAATTGATGGTTCCAGTATGTTTTGACTTTACATAGATGAAAAAACAGGCCTTTTCTCTATGCATATATGCATAAAAATTCCTTCCTGCTCTGCAGCCCCCTCTCCCCCACAAAGGAATCCAATAAAACAATAGCTGGGGCTGGGTTATGTTGCTAACTTGGCTGCATGGGCTGCTGCCTCCTGAGGCTCAGAAGGATTCCCCCTCTTATTAATCCAATTCCTTACAGGTATTTTAACAGCTACATCTGGTTTTGTTAACTAAATCTAGCTTTTGTTGCTCAGCTGGAATTCAGGCTCATGAAACAGATTATAGAGATGCCCTGCACTACCAAACCCATCATGTTGGGATTTTGGGGGGTTTGGGTTTTTTTTATAAAGTGTCAGATTGGTTGCATGTTGCTGCACAAGTAAGTTAATATAATTTTCAAACTTCATCAGTAAGATTCCTCCATGCCAAGGCCCTGCATCAAGCGGGGGGGAGGAGGGGGGGAAGTTAAAGGTTGCTGGAAGAGGGCGTTTAAATATAGTGAGAAGCCACCAATTTAAAATATTCTGTGAGTTCCTGAGCTATCCACAATTCCCTGAATCACCATCACTGGAGCAAAGCTGCCTGATGGTGATGCAGCCAGTGAGGGATCACCACATCATTTCTGAAGTGTCTGTAGTGTCAACAAAACCTGCAGTAGATGTTGTGTGTGTGTGACCCCATTTGAAAAACACAGGCAGATCATCAGAGACTTCATTCTGTGTCATACCCAGGCCAGTTTTTTTTTTATAAAGTCGGTCTGAAATTCTGCATTTTTTCCCTCCCTAAATGGTGAGCAATCATCAGGCTTTTAATTCTGCAGCCAAAAGCCTTTGCAGCTGTGAGACACAGTGGGCAGAACCACTCAAATCACTGCAGCAATGCTCCTTCCTCCAACTGGGAATAAAGAACACATCAAGTCACTCTGCCACACACACATTTCATTTAGGGAAGTAGGCTAGATTGGAGTTTTAACTCTGGAAATGTTTGCAGTGATATTGTTTGAGCATCTTGGGGTTGTGTATTGACCACAGAATGATCTTCTCTGTGCAAGACTTGGACAGATATGGAGAGAGTTGTTGGAATGCTAAAAGCCAAGTTTCTTCCCAGGAAAACTTGCAATATTGTGAGAAGAAAGCAGAGACACAAATTTGGGTTTTTTTCAGTCATGTGCATGAGTTTTTTTTTTTAATTTATTGGAAATATTAACTTATTAAGACCCTCTACTGGAATATTTACATAATATATATTGCATGATCTGAAGAGATTTTTGATGCTATAAATTCCACTCAGGGGAATGAGCTAATGTCTTTTAATGGAAGATTCATTTGCAAAACTGAAATGTGTGAGGATACGTAGTGTATTCAACTTTTAAAGTAATTTTTAAGAAAAGAGTTTTGATCTTCTGAGCAGGTGTTTGGATATTGAGGAAAAAAATGCTCAGTGCATTTATGGGAGCTACATGCACACTCAAAATGTCAACAATGGCATTATTCACGTGTGGATTCTACCTTGTCTCTAAATAATGCTTTTGATGCCTGAAAAATGTCAGAGTCTGGAATTGATAACAATACTGTTCATGCAGCTACTGCCATGGTTGATGTGAATATATATAAATGTATACCCCTGGATTCCAGCATTAAAATTGGGAGCTAGAATTTCCATCTAAATTTGTTTTTCACCTTTAAGGTCTCCTAAAACTGCATGTGTAGATTTGGTTATTAAACATCAGGAATCAGGCAATTTATAGTTCTACCAAACCAAACAATTCTCTATATAAAAGTACTCATTTTAAACATGCCTCATTCCTGCTTGGAAAGTTGTAGCTCCACGGATGCCTCGAGCTTGTAGGGCTTCCTGAACAGCTACAAATCCATGGTGTGCACTTCTGTAGGAACTCCAGAACTATGTTTGCATTCCTGAGCTGCAGGGATTGCCATTCCCCTCCTGCAACTGGTGAAAACCAGGGGTAAGCCCAGGATTGCTCTGCCATGGTTGACCTAAAAACTGATGCGTTCTCCTACAAAACTGCTCTATCTCCCCTGCTGGAATGTAGGTCTGCCCTATCTTCAGAGCCATGTTAGCACTAATTAACTACTTCCAGCATATTAACAGCCTTGGCCATGTGTGTCAATACTAGATGGACGCTGATCTAACAAACTGCTTCATGTTAATTACGACCTCATTGAGCCAACTAGTTTGGGAAGAGTGGGAGATCCATTGGTGCTCTGTGGGCTCCTTCCCTTCTGGCCTCTCTGCCTGGCAGCCATGGTGACCTTGAGGAGCTGCCAACCTTGGATTCCCAATCCCATAGCCTATTTCCCTGGCTATTGCTCTAACAAAGGACTCCAGGTTATCATACTTAGACTGCTGTACCTGATCTGGCCTTTGCTACTATCTGGGGCCCATGGACCACTATTTCTGTGTGATGGTGCATATTCCCAAAATAAATGTCCTTAAATTAGCAGGTTCAGTTACAGGGGGCACAGGGGGCAGTCTGGCTGTAGCAGCAGAGAGCTTGATTTAGGGCCAATTTGGATTTTTTTTTCCTAGAAAATGTGCTCTTTTGAGGTTAATAATTATCTAATTACTTAATTAATAATAGATGCCTCTCAACATATTAATGGGATATCATATATTTTTCAAAAGGACTGGATCCTTTAGCAGATGCAAGCCTTGGTCCAGCAACCTTGTAGCAATAAATCAGCATCTGTTCAAGGGCTGCTGGTTATATCACAGGGATGCCAACTACAGATTTACTCTATATCAGCTCTACTTCCACATTCAGGGTTTATTTGAGGGGGTTGTGTCCCGTGACTCTGACAACTCTGCTGAGTTGCTGCTGTGCAGATGGAAGTGCAGTGGCCTACATTTCCCTGGTGATCAGTGAGACAGCCTGACCCACTTGAAACATGTTAACCAGCCCTGCTTCCAGACAGCTGGGAGCACTTGTCCACCACTGGGCCTGGGCTGATGCCATGCCTCAAGCTGAAGATTCAGAACTTATGGCCATTTTGGAGGATTTGACACAGATAATTTAAGTTGTGCTTGGCACTTGTTTTCTTCCCCTTGTGCCTGGGTGTGTCATGGTTCAGTGTAATGGGTCAGTCTGTGTTTCATTAAATATTAACAGGGAAAATTATTTGTGTTCATTTAGAGGGTAATACTGCTGTGCTAATGGATGGAAAAATGCCTGGGAGGCTGCTGGTAAAGGTGTAATGGCAACTGGTGCTGAACCCGTGTTCTGAACTGCCCTGCCGGGGGGATGGGAAACATGAAGAGGTAAAAAATCTACAGGAAAACAAGAAGAAGGATACTGTAAGGGATATTCAGGCACGTGCTGAGTGATCTGACTGGCCTTTTCTGCTCTGCACTGTAAAAATGATCCCTCTGACATGTTTTTCATCCAGAGGCCAGCCAAAGCACTGCCCTGAAGCCAGCTCAGAGCACTGTCCCTCAGCAAACCCATGTGTTTGTAACATGTGTGAGCCCAGCCCATTATCCCACTCCTGGCCCACTTTCCCTTGTGGGAAGTGTTGTGATCTCCCTGTCTGGCAAATGCACTCGAGCAGCTCAAGAGAAGCAGCTGCCAGGTGTGTTTGTGCCCTGTGGGCTTCCTTGGCCATGTCCCACAAGTGCTGCCTGACAATATTATAACAATATATTCTTTAGTTCCACTTGTGGCTCCCAGAGCATCCAAAGGTCTCCTGGAGTTGTTCCAGGAACAGACCTCCTTTAGCCATTGGTGCAATGCCAGGGAGTCTGGTAATGAGCCTGTCTGAGGGAAGGTGGGACAATGTGCATCCGGTGTGATTAATGGCATCCAGGAAGGTGGAGGAGAACATTTATCCCAGAGCTTCCGACTGTCTGGGCAGTAGGAAGATTTGTTGTCAGATGCTTTAGATTGGCTAACAATTAACATTAACGAAGCGCTCTTTTGTGCTGCTGGGACATGCTCCCCTTTGTATTTGTGTGTGCTGTAGCACCCAGGCTTCCTGTGGGCTTGATAAACAATAACCTAATCATAAATCACATGATTTGGATTTCTAAAGAGGGTGTTTATGCTGTGACTTCACCGAATCCCACTGTCTCTGCCTGCAAAAAAGCTGGAATGAGTAAGATAAGAACAAGGCTAATGCAGAAGGGTCTGTTTTGATACAGGCACTTAACTCTTGTCAGACCTGGGCACTCAGGAGCTTGTACATGTGATTATACATTACTTATTAATCAGTAACTTAGCATAAATATGCTGATATATATATAAACAGACCCTGATAGGCTGCAAGAAATCCAAAATAGAGGATTTGACTGTGAAAAATATTTTGAGAAATGCAGGGCCTTATTCTTTCCCCTTCTGTTTATGTAAAAAACATAATGCTGAAGAGAATCCTGTGTGGCTCTGATGAGCAGACTGGTTGGGGATGCAGTCATAAATCTCCTGGCCTACAAAAGCAGCGGTTCAGCATTGTCTCCATGGCAACCCATGGAGCAAGAAATGAAATTTGATATGAAGAGTCTCACTGAGGAGAGCCGTATGTGAGTCACACACTTGCTGAAGCAGAGTGCTGGTGAAGCAGAGAAAATAAGATGCATTTTCTTTTACTTATTGCTTCGTTCAGAGTATTCCTGCCATGGATGAAAGGGGCTGACAAACCAGCCATTATTCCATGGCCTTCAACTACTCGGAGCCGGGCTAGGGGCCAACAGAGCGGCCGAGAAACAAGCGTAGGCTCTGCCAGCACTTGAGCTCATAAATGAACTCAGCTCACAGCTGCATCTCTGAGCTGCTTGTGTTCCCCTGCTTAATGTCAACTTTGTTTCCCCTTCCAGCGACATGGAACTTTTGTGTGTGCACTGATAAAACCAATGAGTGGTCAATAGCTCCTAAGGGGACAGAAATATTCCCGAGTGCTGGAGGGCCATGTTCACCAGAACAGCCAAAAGCAGAGAAAGGAAACTTAGTGAAAAGCTGAATGACCTCACCCACTTTCTTCCTGCAGAATTCCTAGGAGACACTAGGCTCTGAAAATCACTTATCAAAACCAGACGTCAGAGAAATAGCCAAGGCATACCCCAGAATTCCTGTGGGAGGACACAAAAGTTCAGGCATTTCTCAGACAGCTGAGGTGGATGTTGGCTGCCCTGCTGGGGAGGAGCCCTTCATGTCCTGCAGTGAAACACTTTCCATCACTACAGGAGGAGGCTTTTACCTCCCGCACAGGAAAACATGGAGACACTGATCCAGCCAGCAGCAAGTGACAGTAAAAAAGAGCCTGGAGTTGCTTTCTTTGCTGATTCAAATGTGTCTGTGACACCAACCATGAGCTGACACCAGGGAGTTGTTGGAGGCAGCACAATCCTCCTTTGACGTACCAGCAGCTGCACCATGCTTTGATGTCTCCACAAAACTCTGTGTTTTTCAGAACCTTCTCTAATGGTGAAATTTCATTGCCTCCCTGGTGCCATCAGCCCCTTGATTCCTTCCCTGCACCCCGTGAGACAATTTTTAAGTTTGTCAACGTTTTCAGAGCTACTGCTTAGAAGTGGAAGCCACTGTGATTCATGAAAAGGTGCTTCATTTTCTGAACTAGTTGTACTTTTCCTTTCATGTTTTTGCTGGTTGCTAGGTGTTCTGAGGGCTTTATTTACCGCATCCTTTTGGGTGCTGCAGTGTGAACAGTAATTCTGTATGCCGGGTGGTGTCAGCTTGTGATAAATGGGAGCCATTGTTGCTTCCATAGGAAACAATGACAGCCAAGAGGGACAATTTGCTGCAGTCCACAGGAATGCAAAAATAATATGTCACTACTCTCCACAGTTAATGAAGACAAATCCTTGAAGCAAGCCCTTTTGGGGGAGAAGTGGATGTTTTTGCCTAAGATTTAAGTCTACTTTTTTTTTTCTCATAATGGGGTACATTAAGCAAGAAAACAGTAAATTTACTCAGGGTTTTCCCCCCAAACTAAGAGAAAACAATTGTTCAAGAGGCTGAAGGACAAGTTTTATTAATATATCTCCAGTATATTTCCCTGTACTGTTCACTGGTCTTCCCAATAGATTTTCTCCTGTATTCTTGTTTTTTAACTCAAAAACACTCCCCTATATACCATGCTGTGATAATTTTTCATTTCTTCTTGCACACTTTCACTGGGTAGGTTTTTTAACATGAGGTGGCAGCAGCTCAGCATTATATTTAATCAGATATTTACGTAACAACACAGATCCCCAAACTGTGTTAATTTACTGTGAAGTTTTGCAAAGTCTGCTTTTAGAAAAGATGTCTCAAAGGAACAAAATGCCTAAATTAAAATCTATGGGAGACCAAGTTCACATGATGGAGAGGGTGTTGCCATCACATCTGGTGCCTTTTCAGTCTCATGAGTGCCTGGAGCATCATCACCAACCAGATCTGAGGCACCACAGCAGTGTTTCCTGTACTTTGATCTGTTTGAGGACTTCTGTCTGTCAGATCTTTTTATTTTCATTGAGGATCAGTAAAATCAATTCATTAGTTACCGTACATAGTGAGATATCAGTGCCATTTAATATGAACTTATTAGGAAATACATTTCTGTATCCTGAAGAGTTTTAGGAAATAAGTGCAATATAGAAGAGATGGGTCTTGTTTTGCATCTCTTTTTTTTAATCAGAGATTTTGTGAGCCCAAGATGAAAAATCATATCGTAGAATCTTTGAAATGTGCCAACATTTTAGGACTCTTGATAGTGGATACTAAACTCAGAAGTTCCCAGTATGTGCAGTTGGGTTTTCAGAGTGTTTGCTGACTTTTTGTGACATTTGTAGGCATTGTTAGGTGCTCGGGCGCGAGGAATTTACTCAGGAGCTGTGCTACCCAGAGTGTCTGGCTCATTCATCTGCCAGCTAAAAAATCCTGTGAGGCAGCAAGAGGAGGATGAAAGCACTGGTTATGTTGTCACAGGTGACCAGCCCAGTTTACAGCCACCCAAACAGGCTCAGTGGGGAGGTGTTGACCAGACAGACCCTGCTGCCCCCTTGGCTGCTGATGTAGGTCAGAACAGAGCAACTGCCCAGAGCAGGCTGTGCCTCAGGTTTCAGCCCTGAGAGGGTGTTTCACTGGAGCAGACTCCACAATCCTGCCCTGGAAGCATTCTTGCACCAGCTAGGAAGCCCTGTCCTGGTTTAGGTGATGGGAAACAACAGAATCACAGAATGGTTTGGGTTGGAAGGGACAAACCCCTTGCCATGGGCACCTTCCCCTATCCCAGGTTACTCCAAACCCCGTTCAACCTGGCCTTGCATACTTCCAGGGATGGGGCAGCCACAGCTTCTCTGGGCAACCTCACCACCTTCACAGGGAAGGATCTGGCACTGAACTCATTTTACTGCTGCTTCAGCTGATCATAAAATGGCAAAACTTGTGGCTGAGGCTTCTGGCAGCTCCTGGCTGCATTGTTTGCTCTGTAGCACACTCATCCTTCCCAGGCAGCTCTTGTCAATGGGATATCCATGTTTTTTGAATATAATATGAGGGGAGCTTCAGGGAACATAGATCTATTTATTTTTCTCTCCTTGGAGAGGTGATTCAGGATGGTGGGTAGAGATCAGTTGGACAGACTCATGTGTGTTGTCCAGAACTCAGGCACCAGGAATTCCTTTGGGTTCTGTGCTGCTCAGTGTCTCTGGGTCATGTGTCTGCCACTCTGTGATGTGAGTTACCAATCTGTTTGCATGCCTTGGGCAGGCAGAATTGTGTGAAAAGAAACCTGGGAGAAGATTCCACAGTGTGCAGGAAACCCCAGTCTAGACAAGCTGAAGGTGGTTCATTATTCAAGGCTGCTGCATTTCTGCTGTGGAATGAAGACAGTGAGTGATTAGCCTTGTTTTTGTCTCCATAGCACTGGTTTAACAGAACTTGTGAGATTTAATCTATCTGGTGAGCAGGTGAATTTTTGGAACCTCTCACAATTAGTCAGCAGCTGTAATTGCAATGCACAGCCTGAAATGTTGCGTTGCTCTCAGCTGATTGAGACACAAGGACATGTCTGCTTCCAGTCCAGTGGCAAGTTCATAAATTCCATCATTCCATAATGCAGGAATTCAGCCAAAACAGCTGCAATATGGGATATTATGGCTTATCACCAGCTTCCAGAGCCAGTCCCAGGCTGGGAATTGTGTCTTGCCCAGGCTTTGAGTCACCAAAGTGTAGTGCTGAGGCTACAATTGCAAAGGGTGGGAGGAATTTCACCTCTCCTCTCTCGGGGCTGCTTGTGAAGGGCAGTGAACCAGCCTGAGATGGCCTCACTGGAGCATCACAGCATGCTGTCATTTTCCATGGCAACTTGAGCAGGGATAGCCTCACATTCCCGTGGCATGTGCCATTATCCCTGGCGGCTGATGCTCAGCTTTACCTTCAGTAAAGCGGCAGCCACTGTGGGGAACAGAACACACTTGAAAATCAAAATAACTTGTAAGGTACGACGAAGTCTTTTCCCGTCAGCCTTTAGTTCTAGGGTGGGGCTGGAGTGAGTGAAAATGCTGCCAGCAGCAGTTGGATCCGCCCGGGTGGCGGCACTTTGTGTTCCAATTGTCTCTGAGAGCCGTGGCTTTCAGCGAGTCCCAAGTTAATGAAACTGCAGCGTCAGTGGCTCCAGCCTAACAAAAGGAGTGGAGCCCCAGTTGAACACACATTTCCCCTCTGCAGTAAGTAATCGGGGCAGGACAAAAGTGCAGTCTTTGGAAAAGGCCCCAGTTCTGCCGTTGCGTTTCTTTGGCACAAATCAGCAGGGATTAAGCTGTAACCCATGGAAGTTCCTACTAGAACTACTTTGTGAATACAACTGCTGTCACTGCACATGGCAGGGGAAGTGGTTTGTGCAACCACAGAGCGTCTGTGAAACACTGTGGTTGGACCAGGGCTGAAAGTGAGGAATATCTGATATGAAGTGAGTAAACCCCAAACACAGTGGCCAAAAGGTTTGAAGTCTGCTCTAGGAAATAATTCTGTAGAGTAAGTGCGGGTGTCCTGATCACTGTTCTGACCAAGATTTTATTAAATTTAACAGTAACAAAACAGATTTACTGGGAGCTGTACAGGTAGTCTAGAACCCCTTCATACCACAGGCCAATGCAATTGTGCTTGTAGTCTTCTCTCTGCCTCCAGTCTCCTTCCAGCTCTCCTCAAAAAGATTGTTTTTCAGTGTGAAATCTGTTTGCCACTACTTGAGAGGAGATGTGAGAGCAATGGGATCATTAAAAAGTCCTAATCTGAATTTTTAGATGCCAAGAAGCAGTTAAGGAGGTGTGTGGGGAAGGTGAGCATTGCACACAGGTTTAGCACTGATCTCCCCATCTCTTTCCGTGCTCCTTCCTCCCTATACCAGATTGCCTGGAAACAGCTCTGGACAGTGGAATGTCTCTGAAGGTGGGATGTGCAACACAGACACTGGGTTCAGCTGCTCCAGAGTCATTCTTGTGAGAGAACAATACAGAGAAAACACTAAATCATTTATTCACTGCAAATGTCAATTAAACATTAATCAAATGCCAAGGTAGAACGTGGGCAATCCGAGCAATGTTTAGTCTGCTGCTGAGTATCCAAATAAATTAAAAAGGAGAATCTTCTCCTACACTTTTATTGGAAACTTATAGACTTGTTCATTTTTAAACCTAAGAATCATAGTAATCTTGGCCATGTAAAATTACAGAAAAGTATCTGTGTTTAAGTAATCAATAGTGAATTATTTTTCTAATGCTTTTTGCATAGTTGGGGTGCTTTGCTGAGCTGTGAACCACTTTCATGGAACAATTGCTACTCCTGTCACTGAAATGGGTCGCTGTGGATTTACATGATTTTATAGTACCCTTTCATATAAACATTACAAAGGCAACACATCCTGGCAGTGTCACCATGACCTGTATCTCTAGGCAGAGCGATTTCAAGCTTTAGTTCTCCTTATCAGAAATAGAGGAAGGAATTTGCTGGAACAGAATGATGAGCTTTTGGCATTTAGGTGGGACCGGGGAGATCTGTGATCCCTGGCTCTCAGCTCCCAGCCACAGGGTGACAGTGAGCTAGACAATTTGTAGAAGCATGTAAAGATGCTGCTTTCCTCCTTTGTAGGAATCCTTAAAGCTTCTCATGCATTTCAGGCACCACGACAACTGTAGCAATACTATGGCCAGCCATAATATTTAGTTAGCTGTCCTGGGAGTGTGCCGATGTGGTAAAATGTCATGCAGAGCCCAAATCCACTCTCAGGGAGAGTCTCTGAAGATGGGAACGCTAAGACACTGCCTCCCGATCTCCTAGGTGACAGAAGCTTGTGTCACTAATTGGTCCCCGAGCCTGCGGCACCGGGGTGACGCGATGGGGCTGAAAGGCAGCAATTGCAGCTGAAGGGATTTGGTAGGGAATTCGGTGAGAACGAATGCTGGGCGTGAACACAGGGGATTTAATCTTTGTTCACACAGACCTGTTGTCTAGCGAGTTACTCCGAAGAGGGCCCTCGGGCTGCAGGATTAATGTAAGAACCATACTGGGTAAATTATGTCTTTTCTGTGACCAAATCACAGGTACAAAACAAATCTTTTGGTGAAGCCAAAACCTTTTGGTTTGTTTACAGCTCACTCACACATACCTGCAACCTTACATGGTGTAGAATTCATCCTTTTGAGGAGGTATTTGCCATCTATCCCACAAATTGCTTTGCTGCAGTCTTAGTATCAAGTTAAAATTGTGAGTCAGCTAATTGAGCTTGAAAAACAGTTTAATCCTATTACAGCACATAAGACACTGTCTTTTTTGTTTTTCTTTCAATAATGCTGGTTCATGCACTACTCCCAGATATTAAGAAATACATTGTAAGAAGCCTGTCTCCTCAAAATAAGGTGTGGACCCACTGCAGTCCTTGTCACTGGGACTCCCAGTTCACTTCACCTGTGCCTTGGTTCATCACCATTTCACAGACCATCATGCAGATAGTGTGCTAAAATATTTGGGTATGTATTTCCCCTCATACACTTAACCTGTAGCATACACCTGGATTAGAAGCAGCAGGTACCAATAAACCACTGCATTGTCTTTTCCATGTGAGGCAGTATGTTCAGAAGGAGAGTAGCAGCCCTCACTTGGTACTGAGGCAGAACTATTATTACAGTAATATTAGTAGTAGTAGTATTACTATATTAACATAATAATAGTAGTAGTAATAATAATGAAGTAGCTAGCCTTCCAAGAAATGTCTGGGCATGGGCATGGGGAATTTTTGGAGTGAGAAGCCCTCTGCCTTTAGGGTTGTGGCACAGAGCTCTGCTGTGACTGACCTTGCAGCCCTGCTTGTTAGCTCTGGAGGAACAAGTTTGTGAGCTCATTATTCCATAGCAAAGCTCTCCTTAGTACCTGTGACTGTTTTCTGCTTGCAGAGGTTGGCTGCTCTCCAGTGCTGCTGCTCTCCTGCTCTGGGTGACCTTCAAAGGAGCAGCAGTCTAAGCTGGATTGTTCTGGGACAAAGGCTTGTTCCCATGGCCTGGGACTCAGTGTCCACGGGACACTTAGCCACTCATTGATCTCACTTCCTCCACCTTCCCAAGGGCTTTATAAGCATAACCCAGCAGCAGGGACAATCTGTGTCAGGACAGCCAAATCTGCTGTTGTAACCACCACCACATTCCGTAGTCCTGTGCTGAAACAGGGACATGCAGGTAATGGATATTTTATTCCAGTACTTTGTGCATATGGAGCAATATATTTCCCTATGTATGTGTCAGAGCTTGAAAGGAGGATCCATTTTTAATGAGCTATACCATGCATAGCTAATCCAGAAGCTTAATTTTAGACACAGATTTTGGTTTTATCCATTAGGGAACACTCTAAACCCCTGTGGTGAGCTAGGATGGCACAAGGAGGATGCCATTCAGTGGTGGCTTGGAACACTAGGTAAGAGGTGCAGGTGAAGATGGTCCTGCAGGTGCCTCAGTCCCAGCCCATGAATATTGCCAAGCACAGCTGCTACATACATAATGTAACAGCGTGTTCCAGCTGACCCATTCCAGAGCCTCTTAAAGGCTCAGTTCCCTGCAGGCAAGGACTAAAAATAAGTCATCTGAGAGGGGTACTAGCTCAGCTAATTAGCCAAAGAGCAGAGTACTGACTGTTGCACTGATAAGTGTCTGGCTGCTTGTTCCAGTGCCTGGCACTGCCCACAAGGATCAGGAAGATCCTGCCCAAAGGTGAATTCCACAGTGCATCTGCTGTGCTGAAATGAGAAGCTCTCCAGCTCAGGATCCAACCTCTTTGGCCAAATCCTCAATCCTTTATGTTCTGGTGGTACAAAGCTTGCATGAAGCTGGCCTGAGGATCCATGATCGAAGTCCTGACCTGCCTGTGTGATAATGTAAGTCTGTCATGATCACATTGCTGTCAGTGCACCCCACAATGTTCTGAGCTACAAATAGAAGAGGTCAGACTCTCAGTCAGACCAGATGTAGAGGCACAAATGCAACAAGAGGAATTTTTCCCAGCTGAGTTTCCATTTCATCTCACTTTACCTGTTCTGCTCACTTCAAAGTGACAGTTCTCCTTCCTGGAGAACTGGACTGCAAATTTGGGGTGTAACATAAACTTCTCTTTCTCCTAGATCTGTTTTGGTTTTAATCTTTTTATTATTATTTTTCAGCAGTCAAGGAGAATTTTCAAGTAGTTCCTTTATGCTGATTGGAAGGAGCAGAGCAGTACCACCAAGGCCTTTGTGCCCCAGGAAATCACTGAGGTCCTTTATGGCTGCTGAACATATCCATCTAGAAGCACCTTTTTGCAATGTTCTTCCTCCCCTGCCAGTTGTTTATTCATGCATTGACAATGACAAGCAGTTAAAGGTGAGCTTACTCTTGCACTTGAAGTTTATTAAAATTAAAGAGTTGTGCTTCCAAGAATTGCACTCTCCTTCCCCAAACACAAAAAGAAAGGACAGGCCTGAGCAAAGTGCACCAGGAGATAGGATATGAACCTCATTCAGCTCCCATAATAAAATACAGAGATCCACAATATCAAAGGGCAACTAGGTAAATTAAAAGAAAAGCCTGTATGGAATGGATCCATCTTTGGAGCAGCTTCTTAGGGATTAGAATGATGTGAAGCCTTAACAGTCAAGGCAAAGGTGAATGTGGCTGGGATTTAACTGTTTGGGCAGAGTGCACTTCTGGTTTGAATTCAACATAAAAGCTGAATCAGACTGGTACCAGTGGAATGGGGAAGTAGCTGTCCTGGACCTGAAAGGAAGTAACTGTCAGAGTCAGTGAGAGTCTTTTTGTTCACAGCAAGTGACACTGGAGTGGAATCGTGTCCCCAGGATGTGTGTCTGAGCCAGGCAGGAGAACCTCTGGATGCTCCTGGCACAGTGCAGCAGGGAGGCAGGCTGGGGAGGTGAATACTGGGGGCAGGGACAGGCACAGCCAGTGGTGAAATGGGAATTCTGGGCAGCAGGAGAGCCAATCCAGAGTGACAATGCAGGGGAGGACAGCACATTCCTGGGAGTGCTGGGGCAGAGACTCCGAGAAAACCCAAACCTGGAACACATGGGAGTGACTCACATGGAATTCAGTGGGAGTGAAGCTGCTCGGACTCGTGCAGAGTTGGTCCAATTTAACATGAGCATTTTCTAGGACACCAGTGAGAGCATCTCTCCTTGCCCAAGGAGTACTTTTCATTGAGGAAGGCTCTTGTTTCCACAATTGAGATTTCCACAATGCCACCTTAGTTCGAGGCACTCCAGCACCCGGAAGGGTAAGGCAGGGCACTTGAGCATCCAGGACAGCAGGATCTGAGGCCAAGGAGCAGAGATTAGAGGAACAACACACACTTGACTTCTTTATTGTAAATTATTCCACATCCTCCTACCACACCAGTTGGAGCCATCTAGATACATCTGCAGGGTAAACACATGTCCATAAGAATCTAATGCTTCTGCCCTGCCCTTTGTTAAGGCCTCCACTGGTTCAGAAGTCACTGGGGGTGAGTAATAGCTCCTGGAGCCAGGTGAGACTATTGTATCCTCATTTCCATTTCAATATGTGCATATCTTCCAGTTCACAGCTCTTTCATGGCAGTGTTGATGATATCTAGGGACAGGGAACAAAGCAGGGATCTGAAGGCATATATCTGTGCACTCAACTCTTTCTGCAGCATTTAAAAAAATCACATCACTTTGAATTACGTGGGACCCTTGAAAACCTTCCCTTCAGAGCTGTGAAACTTCAGAGGAGCCCAGTGCTGCCAGCCTTGCTGCCTTGTCCTGCTCTCCAATTTCCATGTACACTTCATTCCTTGGAGTAAAATGGGTGTGTGCAGTATCTCGGTGGTCCAGCCTCTGGTGCCACCCCAAAGGAGCATCTGACTTGACCAGAGTGTGAGTAGCCTGGTAGATTTGTGCTGAATTTCAGTCTTAATTATATCAGAATATAGATATAGATACATATAACATCAGTTAGTAATGTGCAGATATTTCCATGCAAGGAGTGGTAAAACTTTATGGAACTGAGATGATGGAATGATCACTAGGGCTGGCTGCTAGCTTAAAGCAAACTATTTTCAACACTTGGCTAGGCCTTTGCTAGGCCTAAAGGAGCTGTCTATCCAACATCCATAACCCTCAAAGCATATAGACCAGTGGTGCTGTCTCTGATGAGTGAGGGCTCACTTCATTCCTGGAACTGCTGCAGAGCCATGGGACTCCCTCTGGAATGTAGAGCAGAAATCCTGCAGATGCTTAACACACATATTTCTCTGTGATGACAGGACATCTTATTGCAATTAGTTTGAGGGACTAAAAGGGGCTTGGGAGGCTCTAGTCAGGAAGAAGAGAGAGAAAATAGGGTGTGGAGACCTCTTAACCATTTCCTCAGTGTTTGGTGCATGACTGTGACTGATTTAATGTGCCTGAACCTAAGTGGAAGATAGAGGATCTCAGAGCTTTGCATGCCAGGTCAGTGTCACAGATACATCCAGATCCACAGAAGACATCCACATTGTGTGAGCCTACGCATTGTTCCAACATTTATTTGGGATCACGAGGCCTGTTTTCAATGGCTAGGCCATTCTTACCCCAACTTTGCTGCTCCCTAGCATATCCTGAGTTGATTTTTGCTCAGCAGGCTGCTTGGGAGTTAAATATAATTTACATTTCCATCTTTCTCTTTGACTGTAAGAATAACTCAGTCTGCTCCCTTAGACAATTCCTAGGTATTAGTTGCTGTTTTATTAGCTTGCTCAGAAGTGTTCTTTGTTTACAGGTGAGCTGTGATCTCAGGAGAATATAAATAAATGCTCTCATCCTAGAAAGCATCAGTGATGGACTTTTAGGCTTAGCAATCCATTTATATTTGTTCTCTCCAGAAGAGGAAAGGCTTTCTTGCCTTTCTTGCATCACTGGAGGTGGGCAGAAGAGGAGGTTGGTGTGAGAGCCACAGGGCCTGGCTCTGAGCATTGAAAATATACCCAAAAGACCTTGACATCACTGAGTGTTTCCTAAACAGAGCTGCAGGAGAGGGGAGCATTTGGTGGAATTAATTGCTTGTAATTTTCTGGAGGTGTTGGCTGAATGGGAATGGCTGCAGCAGAACAGAGATCAGAAGGGTGGGGACAGGTTTTGTTTTTTCAAGAAAAACTGTATCTGATAGAGCATCTCAAAAGGAAAAGCTGCATGCAGAGACTGTCTTAAGACACTGACATGTCCCAAAACCTTCAGCTGCTGAAAAAACATATTGTAGAAAATTCAGGTGTCTGTGCCAATAAATGGCACAGACACATTGACTGAGAGTTCAAGTACCCTTTTCCAGTAGCTTGTGAATGTCATATTTGAGCTTTTCAGACCAAAGTGTCCCTCCCTCAGTGTCAGGCTCAGTTTGAATTTGTTTGTGCTGTGGGTTTTTAGCTTTCAACAAAAGCACTTCAGCTCTTCTGCATAACCAAGTGTGTCCCACATATATGTTTTGTTTATTATAGATTGCTTAAACTTCATTGACTTGCTCTTTTGGAAGGTGGTTGTTAGAGTTTGTCAGGGAAGAGTCTGTATGGTGAAACAGGTCTTGGGTGAGTCTCTGAGTAAAACTGGGCTGAACACTGATCAAGGAATGCCCTGGTCCAGGGGTGACAGATGTTCCTGAAGGGCAGCCAGCAGGGCGAGGCAGCCTGACTGACAGAAGAGGGAGGAGACAGCACTTTCAGGGATGTATTGGTGCAAGGGTGAGGTCTGGTGGAATGGAATTTAGTAGATCAGTATGAATAAAACAGGTTTCATGGAGCCTGAGTTTGACTAGATAAACAGAGGTAACAATTGGAAGCCAAATAATGAGGATTGACAGGCAGGGCTAGGAAGCAGCAGAGTGTTAGTTGTGAGCACCAGGGAAAACAAAACCAACCCAAAAACCAGCACAGAGATGAGAAATTAGAGTTAAGAGCAGAAAGCCAGGCATCAAGTAACATGTAGAAAAATTAGGAGAAAACAGTGTCTACTCGTTGCTATCAGGGATCATTTTTCCTGGAGACAGAAAGAAGGCTGGGGCCCAGTGGGAAAAATAGTGTGTAATAGTTCATAACAGGGAGGGCTCAATTAAAATTGCACAAGCAACTCTTCATCTGTGGAGGTGGGAGAGTACTGGAAAGTTGCATTAGTCAGAGGAGTGGTTTGGTATTTTTTATTTGTTCTCAGGGGTTTTTTTGTTTTCACCAAGGAGGGTAAGTAATCACTGCAAAAATGTAATAGGCTGCATAATGAATGAGTAATGAATTCTCTTCCCCTTGGAACCTCCAAATCTCTAAGGAACACAAACCTAACCAAGATGTAATCCAGTTTGCCCAGGATTTATAGCTGGGGAAGGAAATGATCATGGGGAACGTTGTGGAGTATGGAAGAGGGGTATTCGGGCAAATATTCCTAATTGTGAAGTCCTTGTTCCTTCAGTCCTGACATTTCTACATTTGCTTTGCTTGACCACCACTTGAATGCTGTTTCTTGGACAGTCAGGTTTCCATGAGCATGGGAAAGTGCAGGAAGGAGCAGAAAGTCTTTCCCTGACTTGGTGGCAGCCAAATCAGTTCCATTGGCTCCTCTCTTCTGCACAAGCCTGGCCTGGCAGTGTGAGCATCATTGGAAAAGCTGGAGGAGGGATCATCTTTAGGGGCCCCAAATCTCTCCTGGAGTTCTGAGGTCATCAGGGACCAGATGATTCTAGAAGGTGCTTTTGACCCTCTGCCTGCTTGCTCCCATTTCCAGCCTTCCCTGTGGGAATTGGCTGCTGAGAGGAAGCTGATCCTGACCTTCAGGCCTCTACTAGGGACAAGGGATTTGTTCTGCAGCCTGGATATAGGCAGCAATGATGTAACACAGGAAGGGAGGCAGGGGGAAGGGAAGGAAATATCATTTTTCCTCCAAACATGAAAATTATATTGATGCCTTGAAATATGCCAGAATCAATGAAATAATTTGGGAAACCACTGGAAAATCTGCTGTGGAGGCAGTGCTGTCCTCTAGTAGGGCTCTGAGTATAGTGGCCAAGATGAAACAAGGATCTTTTCTGGGGCTTTGCTATAAACCCCAGAGGCTGCTGGCCTTTTGGAAAAGGGTAGGAAGTCCCAGGCTTTGTCCTGGGTGGAGACCTGTTGGCTCTAATGAGTGGGAAGGAGGCCAGTGGGCCGGGGCCAGCCCCGTGGCCTCTGCTATCTCCTGGCATGGAGGGCTCTGCTCCTCCCAGTCCTGCAGCTGACATGCTACTCCCTCACTGCTCCCAGATGTTTGCCTGCAAAATCCACTCAAATCTCACCTAGATTTTGAGAGATCCCTAGTGAACTTGTAGGAAAAGGTGTCCTGATTTCTGCCAAGGCTGGGGGGATATTCTGCTTGCCCACAGCTGAGCCCCTCAGCTGGTGCAAAACCACTGCGAAGTAAGGCTAGTAAAAATCTGGGGGATGCCAATCCAGTATGAAAATCCCACTGTCCTGCTTTAGGGTGTGCCACTATTTGGGCTGGATTTTAGGGCACACTTTTAGAATTGGAAAAGCTGAAGTGGTGTATAGAGAAGGGAGGAAGCACTGCGGAGGCTGTGACTGAAGGCCTGTCAAAAGAAGGATCTCAAACACAGGTCTGGGTGTGCCCTAGGAATAGCAGTCCTCTGGGATCTCTTCCACTCCCATTTTCCTCTGGTTCAAGGCACTGGAAAGGTTTTTGTCAATGGCAGTTTTCTGAAGAGACACTCAGTGAAATGCAGCTGAGATAAGGCAGTCTGTCACCTGGGAGCATCTCTCTCCCTTTCAGAACTCCTGTCTTCCAGATAATTCCATTATGTGCACACATGAAAAGGGCCCTGTCCTGAGATGAGGTTACCAAGTCCAGCTCTGAAGGAATATTTGCAGCTCTTAGAGTGTTCTTCCCATGGCAGTGCATTCAAAGCCAACCCAGCACATAAATCCTTTGCAGAACATATAAAAACTGTCTTAAAATCACCTTTTCCGTGAACCACAACAATCTTATTCCTTTTATGTTTGGGCAAGGTGTTAATATTCTTGGCTGGCTGGAAACCTAACAAATACCTTTGACTTCTCCCTTGGCTGTGCTTCTTGCTGGATCTGCCAAGCATTCTTTAGATGTCAGGGTCTGGGATTTATGTGCTGGTAAGTACACGATATTTTTGAGGGCACAGAGTTAACCAATTTTGCACAGAATGTACTGATTATGTAAAAGTCATATTTTAGAATGAAATCAATGCCTTATGGAAAGTCCTAAGTATGGAAATAAAGCGAAGCTCTGTGTTTATGCACAGTGCAGATAGAACCCCAGGCCTGGCTTTGCAGGATTCTCCACCCTCCTGTGTTGCTGTTCTTCAATCACGACCTGAAGGGTTCATCCCAGAGGTGAAGAGCTCCATTTCCATGTCCCCTCTCCTAATAAGAGTTTCCTCTTTGGCATGTTGTTTTGTTTTCCACTTTGTGTGAAGATCTGAATTCCAAAAGCCAGGGAACACCAGGCATTTTGCAACATAGACTAGTGGATTTCTCCATGGCTTCCTGAAGTGCTGTTGATTTGTGGAATTAGGGGAGAAGGTGAATGTCCTTCTCTTGTCTTGCGCTACTGCCTCATCGCACTTCCACTCCATCCTAAATCACATCTTCTTGTGAGGAGGTAGGTTAAAATCTCATGAGATTGAAGAAAAAAGGAAAGTGGGTGCATTCTTATATTTGCCTTTCAGAGGTCTCAGATGCATTTTAAAACATTTTTGAATGGCTAAAAAGGAAAATAAACTTACTTATTCCTTTTTGTCATTATGTGAACAACTAAAGTATATTAGTCATACCTTTATTTTACTTTAATTAATGGAGACATAATAAGATATTTCCAAACAACAGCCCAGGAATGGAAACTGAGATTATCCTTTGTTTTTCTGATCTGATTGGGAGCTTTGATGAACTTTAGTGCAAAAATACATTGAGTGAATATGGCTTTACTGTGAAAAGCAGATATGGATTATTGCTAGGTACATTCCATAATGGAAAGTCTCCCTTTTGAGGTGGATGTGGATCCACCCTGAACATGTCCTTGTTTATTTGTGAGGTTGTTTCCTGCTTTTCCTTATCACAAACTTCCAGCTGGGAGTTAAAGAGGCAGCGCTGACATTTCGGGCTCTGGACTAAGGGATGCAAAGAGGCCTTTCCATCCAGGGAAGGACTTGGACAACTATCCAGGGGTACATGGAGGAAGAGAAGGCTTCTCCAGCTTCCTTCCTTCAGCTCTTAGTTTGACTCCACTGAAACAGAGGGAATAAGAGCAATAACAAACCTGGACTATTTCGCAGTGATTTTTAGCCTGGTTTCACATAGGATTACACATCTGTGTCTTCTTCGTTCCCAATATCTTTTGGTGCTGCTGGCTGAACTCAGCACTTGAATTTTTAGCACTAATTAACTTTTTAGATGTTTCCTAAAAGGAAACTTACTTTATACTTCCATCTGATCCTTTCCCTGTACTAAACTTTTTTTTCAAGCGTAGCTCTCAATAGCAGGTGCAGCATTCCAGCAGCATTCCCAGTAACAACAGAAGTAATGCCATCCTTTTGTCCTGGAAAACAAACTGGAGTGGGATCGGGAGTTGACCCAGATTCTCCCCTTGTCATAATGTCAAAGGCAGTTATGAAGATATCTGAACGTGTAAAATTTTAAATTACTCTCCTAAAATCCATAAGGAAAACCCTGATAAAACACATTTCAGTGATCTTTATGCTAGTAGTGAGTTGGGCCTCCTGTGATAAAATATTTTAGTCTATTGTAGGACAGCAATGATTTGTGGAAAAGCCTTCTGAGTAAAAACACAAAGCAAGTTCCACACCTTTCAGTGTGCTGCTTCCTGGAATATGAAAAACCCTCAGGCATCATTCTCTGCTCCCCTGACCCAACACCCATCAGTCACAATAAATAGTAGAAAAGTTGTGAAATAAATAAATAATGACAAATCCTAGTCCTTTTGTTCTCCCTGGTGCAGACTATGTGGGATGTCCTCGGTACGTTTCTGCCGTGTACAGCTTTCCCCGCAGCCAGCACAGAAGGTGCCAGCCTGGTTTTGAGTGGGCCCCTGAAATCACATTGAAACCCTTCTCTCAAAGACCTGGCAATATCTGGAGTGTGGATTTGGATGGGCAGGGCCGGCAGTGCCTCGTGGTGACCTGTGGAGCAACATGGGGACAGCAGCTCTGGGAGTGACCCTTCCCTCACACAGCTGCATCCTTGGCACCTTCCAGGCTGCCCTCCTTGGGCACTCCCTGCTCCATGGGAACACTCTGCAGAGAGCAGTTTGCCCATATGGGTTCATCTGGACAAAGGAATTTAGGGAAAAATTTACATTCTTTTAAGCATGGATCTGAATCTGGACCTCATTTCTGTCTTGGCCTCTTTGGGAACAACTGTTCCCAGAAGGGAAAGCTCCAGGCTGGTTCCCTGTGTCCAGCAGCTCAGGCTTCTAAGGAGTGAATGTCAGCCACTGTGGAAGTGGCAAAACAGGAGAAAAATGGGTGAGATGAGACCAGAACTCCAAGGGCAAACAGGGATATCCAAAGTTATCCCGAGCACCACTGAGTGTTTTTTAATTATTACTTTTTTCCTGTAACTCCCTGTAAGTCTCTCATTCTAAAATGAAACAAAAACACTTGAAAGTCACAAAAAAAAAAAAAAAAAAAAAAAAAAAAAAAAAAAAAAAAAAAAAATCTGTGTTTTCATGCTGTATTACTTTTGCTTATTTTGGTTACATTTAACACTTACTTCCCTTCCCTCTTTTGCATTATAAACACAGAACTTTTATTCCAAGTGATAAGTGCACGCTGAATTCTTTGACCTTAATTGGAAAGATGTCGATGATTTTCCCCGTTTTCAGCATGGACCTGATTCAAAGCTCAGGGAAGGAAACTTCCAGCAGGCGTTGGCCTGTGTGTCACAGACACTTGAATGACTTTCTGTGCACAGTGGGAAAATAGAATTTTCCATTCTATTATTTTCCTTTTTAAAAGGATGTGCAGTATGTACAGGGTTATTTTTTAAATTATTTATACAACTGTATCCTGACAAGCTACAATTTCCTTCCGGGTAAACACAGCTCCAGTTTGTTTCTGTAGTGTGGAGCTGTGTTTATAAGGTTGGGGAAGGACCACAACTACTGTGGAGTGTGCTGTCCCAAAAATCCCCCCCTTTATTTTCTTTATAAACTTCGGGGACATTCTTCTTGTGTGGGTTTCACAAGTTCTGGTTCCTTGTACCACAAAACCTGTTTTATGTAACCCACATTTGTTTTTATTCAACACTGTACATTTGGATTTTAAATAACTATATGCATAAAACCGTGAGTTCCAGACACTTGAGGGGAAAGTTGCATCACAAATCTTTACCATTCCATATGTATTTCATCTTGAAATTCCGGCATCAGACTCTCTTGTCATCTATTAAAGGCTATTTTCCCAAACTAGGCTTCCACTGGCTAGACAAGATCAAAGCATTGAGTTGGAAAGTGCTTTGTGGTACCTTGAATTGGGATACAGGAAAAAATAAATTCTGGTCTGTCAGGTGCTTAAAAAAGTTCATCTCTTGGCTGAGAGAATCATCATGCTGTCCCCTGGGTTTTTGCTGTTTGCCGTGGGTAACACAGAGGCTCTAAAAGCACTTAAGGATTGGGAAAAGCAGCAAAGACAGTCTGATTTTACACAGCCTCTCCTCCCATCAGCTTCCCACTTGTCAGACTTTCCTAATAGCCATTTTGGTTTTGGGGTTTTTTCCCCCCAAATAAGAGTCCTTTATACAAAGCTGGGTTGCCTGAAAATGCAGAAACCTCTGGATATTTTTTTTTCATGAAATCCAAACCCCAGTTTTGGTGCCAAAGTATGCCATGTGGGTTTGGAACTGCTGCTTCCCCAGGACCAGAGCATGATATTTACCTGGTGTTTTTCAGGTAGGAATAAGTGTGCTGGGTTCATCCCCATGGCTCACAGGGAAATATCAGTTTGTTTGGCTCTGTACAACTTACATTTTTCCTCATGAAAATACCCTGGATAAAAAGTCATAACCCCTGAAGATGAGGTGACCACTCAGTCAACTGGAAACAAAGCTGCTTCCAGGAGACAGGGTTCCTGGACAGGAAGGATGCAAGAAGCATCACCTGCTGTGTGAGTTTTGCTCTGTTTTTTCTCACTTTGTTTTTGTTCCTAGAGGGACAGTGTGTTAAACAATAGTGTTCTAACTTGTTCTATGCTTTGGCAGTTTTGGGAATAACATACATGCTGAAAGACAGGAATTTAGACGTTGTGACCTCTGGCTAACTATAATAAAGATAAAAGTTGAGAGTTTTCCAAGGAAACTAGCCCACAATTAAGACTTAATTCTGCAATTCACCATTCCCCCCTCAGCCATCCTGCTTTGTGATGAAATTTCCAACAGATGGCTGGGATCCTCGAGGCATGGAGAAACTGTTATTATCTGAATATTAGCAGGCTTTTAAAATTTCCTCCTACCTCAGCTGCTGTGCTAATGAGGCTCCCATCTCCCCTCCAGGGCTTGCCTCAGGGTTTTCTCCTGCAAAAGGGACTTTTCAAGGAAATAGTGAAAATGTTGAAGGAAATGTTGTAGGTACAGTCTTGGAATAAGATTTCCCTTCATATCCTTTCTGCAAAGGGCTCTTGATGCTCTTGATTTTTTTTTTCTCCTTGTGGAATAAAGATGTTTTGGACCTTGAAGTGTGTAGGAGTAAACTTTGCAAAGCTTTAAAATAGAATCACAGCAAGAGGGGGAAAGCAGCATTCTGCAGAAATCTGCTGCTCTAGAACAAGGAGCAGGAGTGAAATACCAGATCCTCTGCTTTGGATTTCAGGCAAGCCACTATTTATAGGGTGATCGCTGAAGCTGACTCCAGACTTCACTTATAAATAGCTGAGCCTACATTTCCCTTCTCTGCCAGAATTTTCCCAAATGCTGCTTCATACTTCCCTTGTCATGCTGAAGGTTGCTGGTGGTTTGTGGACAACGTGGCTGGGCAGTGGCGGGGGGGGGGGGGGGGGTGTCTGATAAAACTGTATTCACCAAGAGATTCCCCTTCCTTGTTTGCAAATGCTGCATGGATCCAATCCCACTTTGGGAGTGATGTGGGAATGTGGGTGCTATTGCCTGGACACAGACAAGACTCTGGTGATACTTGAAGATGAAACTTGGGCCTTCAAAGTCACTGCAGAACTTCTGACTGCTGTTTGAAAGTCAGATTTTGTGAAAAGGTGTCTTACTGTGTGGGGATTCTAAGCAAATCCTGCAGGCCATGTCTTAAGCCCTTAAAATCTACTGTGCTTGGCCACTTTTGACTTTTTAAAATTTGGCCAGATTCTTTGTAAGGCAGAATCATGACACTGGGGGCTCTTTGCCCACCAGAACATGACAGAGTCACACTCAAATTCCTAATTCCTGGGGTTCATGTAGAGAATTGCTCACTAAGGCAGTGACTGTTACAGGCCAGGACATTTTTAGAGTAAGCAGTCCTGCATGGAGGCAGATGAGAGACCTCAGCTAAATGAGGAAAGGGGAGTCTTAAGAATTAAAAGTTACAAGCTTTTGCTTCCAGACCTGCACCTGAGCGACAGCCCTAGTGTGGAGCGTGTCCAGGATCTGACATGGAAGTTGTGAGCATGGGAGGGAGCAGCTCCAGCCTGGAGCTTTGAATGATAGAGCAGCCTCCTGGTAAATAATTCCTGTTAATGTGCCTCTCACATCATCATTCCATCCATCTTTGTGGCAGCATTAAGGCAGAGTGAGCAGATGACTGCACCTGGATGAGGCTTCACTGATGTCAGACACATCCCTGCACATGGTCCAGCTGCATGGAATTGAACAAGGAATCACAGCCTCAGCAGTTAAAGCCCAGCATTACCAGAGCAAGGTAGTCACCACAGAAAGCATTTAAAAATTTGTTTATGCTGGTGGGTTCTTGGAGTATGTGCTGATGTCTTAACCTGACCTGAAAGCTTCAGTTTCTGTAGGAAAAGTAAGCAGGTTTTTAGGAAAATGAATAAAATCTGGGAGAGGGCTAAGAATTTAACTTTTTTTCCTGTAGTATAGTTAATGGACCACCTGCACCCGACAACTTTGTTTTGTCAAATTGCATGGGCTGATGTGTATTTTTCATAGAATCATAGAATGGTTTGGGTTGGAAAGGACCTTAAAACCCATCCAGTTCTGTCCTCTGCCATAGGCAGGGACACCTTCCACTATCCCAGGTTGCTCCAAGCCCTGTCCAACCTGGCCTTGGACATTTTCAGGGATGAGGCAGCCACAGCTTCTGTGGGCAACCTCTGCCAGGGCCTCACCACCATCACAGAATTTCTCCCTAATATCTAATCTAAAACTATTCTCTTTCATATTAAAACCATTAAATTTCTAATTAGGTGCATTTCTGATGCATCTGGAGGAAATGGAGGAGTAAAACTGTGGTAAAACACAAGGAAAGAGAATAATGTTTGGCAACAAGGGGCAAAGTTTTTTGCATAGTTTGTGTAGGTTTTTGTGGGATAGATAAATGCTGAAGATTTTGGTCAAATTTCCTCCCAATTTCTCTTTGGGTGGGGAAACCTTGCTGCATCAACACCTTTGAGGCATAGAGCCTCAAACTGCTGCACCACAAAAGGGGCTTTGAAAGGCCAAGAAACTTCCTGTGCAGTTGTAGGCATCTTCTGTGATTGGATTTCTTCTGTGTGGAGCCCACAGGACACAAGAGCAGGTCCCAAGACATTTATTTTATTTTTTAATGTACTGCCTTGAACACAATGGGAAGGTCTGCAGGGGATGTTGTGGTATGCTGGCCCCGAGCCCCTGCCAGCTCTCACTAATGCTTCCTGTCCTTCCACAGGGATTCCTGCCAGGACTCCTCCTGGCCACTGGAGATTGCTGTGATGCTGGCAGGGAGAGCAGGAAAGCCATCTTGTCTTCACAGTGTCAGCATTTCCACTGCTGACTCTGGTGGTGTGGGAAGGAGACAGCAGCTGGCTGAGGCCAAGGCCAAACTTTTGTAAGTACCCTGTGGTTGAGTCATTTTCCAGGGTTGGGGATGTTGGGCATGTTGGGCACATGGAGAAATCGGCCTGGAGCTCAAGGGAGCTGATGGTGGAGAGAAAACAGCTGAGAATGGATGCTCTTGGGACAGGGTAGGCACAGAGAGTTGGGGAGCACTTAGCAAAATAAGGCTTTCTCAACAAAAGAGTATTGCCAGACCTCTGATGTGCAACCGGAGAGTAGAGTTACAAATGGTCTGCATGCTCTTTGTTTCTCCCAGTAAAGCCCCTTCCTGTTTCACACACCTCTTTCCCTGTAGCTGCTGCATGGGGATACCTGGATGAGTGTTTACTCCCTGATGCAGAATTTTGGACAGGTCAACCTCCTGAGCTGGTCATAGAGCAAAGGCAAACTAAGGATTGAGGATCAGATACATTTATGTTTCCAGTGACTATTGGGGAACAGGAATATCCCAGAAAATCCATTCTGGGGAATGCATTGCTACAACGTGTTCCTGAAGATAAGGATGTAACCCTGAGCTGGGTGTAACCAAGGTGCTGAGGAGAAATAGGGTTCTGTGAGGAAATGTTTGTGAAGAGGAGCCATCCTTCTTCCAGACGTGCTACGCACATTGAGGGAGCCGAGTTTTTCCTCTGGGCATATTCTTGCCCATCTTTGATTTTCCTCTCAAGAGCTTGGCCAAGTCTGCCACGAGAAAAAGCTCCAGTCTGGATTTGTGCCTTGGAGCCCTGCTGTGTGTCTGCAACCTGGAGTTACAGGTGGAGGAAAGGTGTGTTTGGTGAGGGGAATGGATCTCAGTCATGCTGGGAACCTGTGGAACTGGAACTGTCTGATAACAGGAGGCTTTTCCAGTCTAATGGAACAGCGAGGGAGTTTTTTATTACAGTGTGAATTTCGTGGTATGCATTTTTATTGTGTTGGAAATTGACACCATCCTTCAGTAGATTTTTTTTTTTTTTTTGAGTTTTTGTATTGCCTTAACAATTGTGGCTCTTAATATCTCATCTAGACTGCTGCTTTTGTATCTGCTTGGAAGTACCCTTTTACAAATTCAAATGTAGGCCCTGGGGACATAGTTTAGTGGTGGCCTTGGCAGTGCTGGGTTAATGGTTGGACTCAAAGATCTTAGAGGATTTTTCCAACCTAAACCATTCTATGTTTCCAATTTTGATTAATTTTATTTTGAATGACGCATTAGGTTATTTAAACTAGGATTTATTTTAAAATTATCTTTCAGAGAGGTTGAAATATGATTACCTGTATACACCTGTGCAGTGTTTTCCCCTGGGTGAAGGTGTCAATATGCATATGGATCTATTCCTGTGGGATGACAATCAAACAATAATATTGAGTGTGGTGCATTGGTAGATTTTCAAAGGAAAAAAAAAAAAAACAAAAAAAAACAAGCTTAAATATTGCTTCAACTGTGAAGAAATGTGTTTGCCTGGGCAAAATGTGTGAGGGCAAAAGCCTTGAGCTTCAGAGCCAAACTAACTACAAAGTAACAGGGCTGAAGGGGAGTGACTTTGCCCAACATTGTTGCTGCCCCTTTCCACTTCATTTAACAACAGTTTCTGTCATGGCCATTCCTTCCAATCCTTTCATTTTGATTAAAGGAGCGGGAATGTGAACAGTTTGAACAACCTGTTTGTCTGACTGCCTTTACTCACTGACATTAAGAAGTGCTGCTAGTTTACCTTTGTGAGCATTCCCTGATGAATTGTCACCAGGCTGTAGGCTTTGGCTTTCTAACTCTGCAAGTAGAAGGTTCATGCTGAAAACACAAACAAATTGGTGCAGTGGTTTTTAAAATTAAATGAACATCCTCTCTGTCAAATCTGGGAATGCTTCTGTGTACTATCAGCAGCACAACACTTGTACCTGCCCGGTTCATTACCAAATGTCAGCTCTTTAAAAAGGAGAAAATGTCTGTCAGTAACTGGGATAACTGGTTGGAGCCCACAGTGCCCCCTGCTATTCTGGTTCTTGCTTCTCCAGGCATTCATTCCTACCCAGTTATTTCCATGGGAATCCATGGTCCACCCATCTTTGAGCTATGGGGATTAACGAATCCTAAAATACACTGCATGCCCTTGCTCATTTCCAGACATTGCAGGCTTTTGTCTCTTCCAACTTGCTTGATGGATATTAATAATTGAGTGAAGTTGATTTTTTTTAGGATATTTCTTAACATCCTAGCATTTGAACATATTTTTAAAAATTTGTATCTAAATACACACATTTTTACTGCATCCCAAGGTCTGGATATGAACCAGCACAAGTGGCAAGCATGAAAGTATGTTCTTAGATCTTACCAAGAATCTTGTAGGCTTTATGGTGACAGAATATTTTAAAGAGACTTTATGAATGCCAGAGGCCCATGTTTAAGGGACTTAGTCCTTATGGGGTCTCACTGGAAACTGGGAGGAGGATGTACTGCAGGAGCTGTAAGGAGGTGGCTCTGGCAGGGCAGTCTTGGAAACCAAAGGAGAACAAAATATCCAAAAGAGCCAGGCTGATAATTTTGACAGGCTGGAAATGAAGCAATATTCCAGAGATTATGCCAGGAAGTGGATATTGGAAATTTTGGCAAAGCAGCTGAGTGTGAAGGGGCAGGAGCCAGATAAGAGGGAGTTTAAGATATGCAGAGGAGAGGAACTCTAGACAGCAGTTAAGTAGCAGTGAGTGTGGGTTTGAGGAGTAGAAGAAAAGGGAGAGATAACCAAGGAGCCAAATGAATCCAAGAATGGTTTGTTGATTTTTTGATAAAAGACATGGATAGCACTGATCCATAGCTGTATTGCAAGTGAGAGGTGAGGGAGAGTGGACAGGAGGGAAGGAGCATGGGCATGAGGAGGGTGAGGACAGGGAGGCAAGCAGGGAGGCCAGGATTAGCAAAGGAAACCTGAAGCAGCAGTGTCTGCCTCTGACCTTGGCTGTGGAAGAGGGGAAAGAAGGAAAGGTGCATTGGCTGCGGGACAGCGGTTTTCTTTGGAAAGACAGGCAAAATTCTGCCCAGGAAAGGAGGAAAAGGGAAAGTGTGGCACAAAGGCAGCTGAACCTGGGTTCCAGGGGTTGGGTTGCACTGGCAAAGGGAGGCTGTTTACGTGGGAAGGTGGCAGGACTGGAGCAGCAGGAGAGGATGACTGCAGTGGAGAAAGTCAAACCCGGGATGGGGTTTCCACTAGGAATGTCAGAGCAGCGGGAGGGAGAGCAGCACTATAGGAAATGGATGCTGGGGGCGAGCCAATATTGCCTTTGCGATAGGAGAGAGTGTCACAGGAGGAGGAGCAAGGAGGCTGGAGAAACCCAATAACCAATAAATGTAAGAGAAGGGAAGGGGAGCCGGGAGTGACTGGATAACACCCACGGAGGGCTGCGAGCGAGGGCCGGCGGAGGGGGAAGACCTGGCGTGGGCACAGGGCAGGCCCGAGCAGCAGCAGCAGCAGCATCATCATCATCAGGAGCAGGTGAGGATGCGCTGCGGACGGTGCGGGCTGAGGGCCGTGCCGAGCCCCCCGCGCCGCAGGGCCGCCGCAGGGCAGGGGCGCGGGGCGGGGGCTCCTCCCGCGCCGTCCCCGCCCCCTGCGCCGCCCGCTCCGCGCCGGGCGGGGCACGCGGAGCTCACGCAGCGCCGCGCGGGGCTGCGGGTACCGCCGCTCCCTCCGCACAGCGCGGAGCCGCCGCCCGGGCAGCGCCGAGGTAGGGCAGGGAGCGGGGAGTCGGGAGCGGGGATGGGGGGGCAGCCCCTCTTCCCGGGTGCGTGTGCGCAGCGCGGGCGGCACCCGCAGCCCCGATCGGCGCGGAGCGGGCTCGGCGCTGTCAGAGCCGCCCCGCCCCACCCTACCCTACCCAACCCTACCCTGCCCTGCCCTGCGGCGGCCCCGGCCCGTCCCCGGGGCAGCGGCGGCCGCCGCCCCTTTCCTTCCCTCCCCTTCCCTCTCTCCCCGCCCGTGGTGCCGCCTCCGCCGCGCAGCCGCACGCCCCGCGCGGTGCGGTGCGGAGAATCCAGCTCGAGTGCTGCTCCTGCGGTATTCCTTGCTAGACGGATGTAATTCCTCCTTTATTTTTCTTCGTCGGGGCGGGGCGCGGGGGGCGGCGCGGGGGTCGCGGCGCGCTGTCAGCTGGGCCCGCTGCGGGGCTTTGTGTGCGGGAGCGCCGCGCTGACCTCGCCGAGCTCCGGGTGCGGGGCTGCGGTCCGGGCGCGGCCATCGCCCGCGGCCATCGCCCGCCGCCGCGGGTGCCGTGTTGCCCGCAGTTAGCGGCACAACGCGTGCGCTTGGTTCGGTTGACTCGGGGCTGGCTCTGGCTGTTAGATGGGTACAGGCCTGATTTAACAAAAAAAAAAAAAATATGGCAGACTTGTGCTAGAGACTGTGAGACTGCAGCAGCTCTGAAAAACCCTTGTTCATGGCAACCGAGGCTGACGTTTCATTCAGTAGCTGATGTTTTTCCTTTTGGAGTCATGATACAGAACTAGAGTGAGCATTAAATTTCTGATGTTGATGTCTTAATCGTGAATGAAATTGCATTCTCGTTTAAAGGTGAGTAGTGATCTGTGTTTCTACATTGTGCTCCGCATTTTCCGTAGGTATAAATGCTAAATGTTCAAGATCAGGATTGCAAGGAGAGGGAATAAACACAAACTGTCAAGATCCAGAGCGTTTGGCTCATCCTTCGACCTTTATTGACAGGATACCAGCATTATGAAACCTGATTGTTGAACAGTTTGGGAAAAGGGCTGGAATTCCCGCAGCCCGGCATCGTGCTGACAGGCATCTTGGGGAACAATGCTCCCCGGAGCCGGGGTTAGAGAGGCAGGGCACGGAGAGAAATTTATTCCCAGAGATAGCAGCCGTGTGGAAATGTCAGGGGAGGCTGTGACTCCTCAGGCCGTTGCAGGAAAGCTCCGCTGGAGGAAGGACTTGCATATGCTCAGAAGGCTCTGGAGGGAGAGACAGGAGTGCAAATGGAATAGGATAAAGGACTGGGAAGGCGGATGTGATTTCTAAATTCTAAAGAATTGTTCTTATCCTTTAGTGTTTTTTTATTTTTTCCCTCCATGTTTCTGGGGAGAACAGAAATGGCTGTAGTGATGCCTCCATGACTTAGCAGTGGTTGTAGGGCTGTGAGGAGGGATGAGGGGCTGGCTCATGTGTCACAACTGGTGCTGAAGAGGCAAGGAAATAGGGAATATTTTGTTACTTCATGCAGGAACATAAGAAGGGAATTATGAATGTGGAATCAGGAGGTCAGGTTCTGGAACAGAACTTGCTTTGGGTTTTTCTGTAATGCAGGTTAAGTGCAGCAAATAACACTCACTAAAGCAGGATGCAGCATTTGGGATAAATAGGAGCTTGCAGCAGCCATGTGGCAAAAAGCGTTAGAGATGCTGTTTCATCTCTGTGGTGGCATGGATCCTGCAGCTTTTGGAATTGCTGTGTGTCACTGAGCCCTGCCTGCACACCAGGAGTAGGGCAGAGAGGGGCAAAACCCTCTTGCTGCATATATGGAGACCAGGGTACTGCTGCGTGCTGCTCCAATAGCCCCTGGGGAGGAGGAATACAAACCATTTTATGAAAGATGTTTTCTTTTTCCTTCATCATCTATAAAATGGAATCAGCTAAACCCCCTTTATTGGATGGGCCTGGATTGCTTGTTTGCATTACGTCACCTGACTACGGATTTATTTTTCATGTGGGTCAGTTACGGGATGAAATATTTGTAGTTGGATTGCCTGCAAGATAATTGTATTTCATTAGCAAGGAGTGCATGGACCTCTTTCATGCAACACAGAGGAGAAAGTCTGTTTATGCAGATGTTTAAGGGTCAGACTGCAAAAGTTATTTAGACTGTTAATCTCTATAGTCACCTAAATTCCTTAGTCATCTGATCTGGGCACAAGTGAAGAACCAGTACAACAGTTTATCATTGCCCATCAGCCATGAGTCAGCTGCTAAATCCTCCCCAGGCTGGTGTCTGTGGCTACAGGCTTCCTGATTGCCCTTTCCCTAGGGTCTAGGAGTACCTCTGGAAGTGTTGGAGCCCCAGGGGCCAGACAGGTGACCTGTCAGGGCAAGGAGCCACTAGCTGCCCTCAGATCTCTCTGACTCAGCTGAGGTTGTGCAGGAGAGCAGTGCAGGCTCTTTCCTGCGGTGCCTGGAAACTCCTGATGAGAGCAGGCCTGTGCTCCATGGTAGGAGCCATGGGCTTTCTTGGTGTATCAGCTCCTGCTGTGAACTGCTCCTGTTCCCAGCTGATGGAGCTGGGGAGTTTGCCAGCACGTTGGACCCTTACCTCTGCCGAGGCTCATGGCAGTTTTCCCAGTGAAAACCAGTGAAACCAGCAGGAATCTGGCCTAGAGGTGTGAAATGTGAAAATCCAGTTGCCTTCTCTTGCTTTAAACCTGAGAAATCACCTCATGTTGGATTGTTCTGACCAGATACCACTTGTGTGGAGAAGCAAGTGTTGGAGCTGCAGCTCCTCACTGAGGGGAGTGTTGTTCATTGGGATCCGTGTCCTGCAGAGCCTGGTTTGGAGCCTGTTTCCCCCACTGCTGGGTTCTTTTCCCCCCACCCACATGTGGTTTTTGTTTGTCAGCCTTTTATTATTACTCTTAAAATGATCTGCTGTGAATTTGTTTTTCTAATGAACATGAATACAACGTTGCAGCAGTTACAGCTGGACCTTTGGAGGCTTTTCCTGTAATGAAAAAAGGGTTTCAGAGAGATTGCATGTTTTTTTTTAAAAAAAGAAAGACATAAGAAAAATTCTTCTTATGCTAGTAGACCCCAACTTATTTAACAGCTTGGTCAGAGTGACATAGATCAATTCTATATATATTTAAGCAGGCAGGTTTTTTTCTCTTTTGTCCAACTTTATTTTTTTTTTTTCATGCATTGTTAATCCAAGACACATTTTTTACTGTCCATTCCTCATTAAAAAAGGCCGGTTTTGCATGGAAAAAGCTTTGATGTGTGTTGTTAGGTGAGGGTTGAGTTCATAACAGATTTTATGGCTGGGGGGGCCTGTGTCTGGAAGTATTATTTCTGATTGCACTGAAATGTATGTGATTATTGAAAGGTATGCACCAATGTATAAAGATTGTACTCGAGGATTGTGTACATCTCCCTATGCCCAAGGACAGATTAAGGTTGAGGATTATATTGAGCCATTGCTTTTCATCAGTGTTAATGTTTTCTCATCATCTTCTCTGTGAGGTTTTTTTTCATTGAATGGTGGTAATTTCAGGATCTTACTTTGTCATGTCTTTTCACTTTTCTGCTATTCTCTTAATATATTATTTGACTGCTTAACATATTTACTCTCCCATTATGTTGCACAAACTTATATTTGTTTTTAAGATGCATGTGTTTTAGCCTACCAGAAACCCCTTTGGTGTGTCACCACTGCCACCAGAGGAACACATTTACGCCATTGTGCAGCCACTTTTATTCCACAATGTGCTGAGTGTTACAACTTTAAAAAGAAATGGTGAGTTTGTTTGATTTGTTCAGCAGCCCCTCATGTCGAGAGGGCAGTGGGGACTGAACAGAAGAGGGACTGCATGTGAAGCCCTGGTGGCAGCAGATGCTGACCCACACCTGTTGGATACTGGGAATAGCCTCGCTGGTCATACCCGTGCCCTTGGAACAGGAGAGGTGTGCCATTAACACCCTGTCCTGAGAGCTAAAAATACTCTGCCACCAAACTGTTCACAGGTAAATATTCCAAATTTAGCGGTTTTGCTGTTTACTGGTTTTCCAGACATAGGCTGTTCCCTTTTTGGGAGAAGTAGCCAGACCTGCTGAGCAATTTGCCTGTGATCTGTGAAACACGTTCAGGAATGATGTTTCTAGATTTTGTCTCAGGTTTTGTTCAGGTTTGTGTCCTGAGCTGTGCATCAGAGGAAACAGTTTCTCCTTCTTTGTGAGAATAGGAAACAGAGATGCAAATCATCAGAGAAGCTGTGGGCTTGCCTTGAAAAACGAAGTGTTTGTATTTTATTTTCAAGACAAGAATAGGGATTGACTGACAGCTCCATTTGATTGGTGTGACTACTGGGTTTCGTTTCGTTAATCATGTCTCAATACAATGATCCCTGGAATGGGCAGCTGCTACTCTGCATGAAATGTGGGGTCTGGGAAGAGATGTAGTTGCAGACCCAGATTTAGGATGTGACTGGAGAGGAAGAGATGCAGACCTGGAGCCACCCAGCCATGCCCTACTACTCACATGAGCAACTGGCATGGGGTTAATGGATTCAAAGTAGCCAACTTAATGAATAAAGCATTTATGCTTCATGTGTTCAGTCTCCTTATAGGAAGTGCTGGAGTGGCTGTTGTGATCCTTCCTGCCCACAGTCTGTGGGGACTCAGACACCTTTAGTTCTGGCTTTTGTTTTTTCAGCTTGCCTTGAGGTTTTGTAAAGCAGCATCACACTGAGGTCATGCCTGTGTTAAAATCTCCCGGCCAGGGCTGCAGTGGTGCCTGTAGATATCAAGGAGGATCATGCCCCACTCCAAAATTGTGGAATTGGATTTTCCATTTTCCCCCTTCCTTGGAGGCGTCAGTGGCCAGGCCTGGGTGGGAGGTGCTCTGAAGTGACGCAGAGGTTCCTCTCCAAGCCTGGCCTTGACATTTTAAGGTTATACTGATTACCCACTTATCCCGGGCAGACATTTTTCCCAAGCCAGACTTACAGGCATCATTGGGAAGTCTTTAGTTTTTGCTGTGGGATTCAGCCCCAGTAGTGTCCCAAGAACGTGGTTAAGGTCTTCTACAAGGAGTTGTGGGGATTTCCTGCCATCCAGCAGTAATCCAGATCCGCAGCCTTTGGTTTTGTAAGTTCCTGCCTTTTGTTCTGAATTAATCCTATTGCTCTATGGATTGATATATTATAGAATGACATGGGTATCTGATTTTGGTTCTTACATGATAAAAGGGAGACTTGTGTTTGGAAGGGCAAGGAAACTGTGCATGGTGAGCTCTGACAGCGTGGGCAGAGCCTGGGGTACAGTGGAGCTGATCATTCTGGGGTTGTCCATCAGGACCAAAAGCTGATTTTTCCCACTTATTAAATCAATTTTGCTTAGTGCCTAGACACCACAAATGCTCCAGCTAATTATAGCAAGTAGCTCCTCTGTTTTTTTGTCTTGGAAGGGCCTGCTGTATGTAAACTAATTTAACGTAGATTGCGTTTATTTGAACACTCACAGATTTTGGGTTTTGGCATTCCAGGTCTTGGCTTTTGTCAGTAGCTAAACCAATGGTGAGATTTTTTTTCCTGCCAAGGGCTTTCACTGACTTTGTTAGTGAACAAATATGTAATGAAAATGTTTCAGGGTCATCTACACCAGTCCTTGCAGATGGGGTGGATGGCTCATGGCTCTGGGATGCCAGTGGCACACACATTTATAGCAACACTGGAATGCAGCTTGGAGTTAATTTTTGGAAAGGGGCTTTGGTCCTAGATCTGCCTTACAGAATTCTGGGTGTTTGATACAGGAGGATCATCCAGTAGATAGATCACCCTTTGCTAGAGCCTGGATCATGCAGTGAAGAAGTCAGGAGAATTCTCTGTAAGTTAACAGGAATTCTTTGTCATGGAGGATCCATATAGGATAAAGATAACCTGGTTAATTTAACAGTTGCTTCTTTTTTTGTAATGTAAAACACTGTGACCTTTTTTGGAGCATAATGCCATGAATAACTCTCTACCATCTCAGCATAGTAAAAGATGAATGAATTAATTGCTACCTTTTTATTTTTAACATTTTCTTAGAGTAATATATTCTTATAACAATTTTGGATGCTTTTAGGAGGGATGCTAGGTCCTGAGCCTGAAAGAAATCTGGCTGACTTTGGTGGGGCTACTCTGATTATTGTAAGTCGAAAAATCTGCCTTGCAGTTTTCATAAAACAAACACTGGAGCCTGTTGTGTTTTATTCTGTTGGTGTTTTTGGCATCAGAGAAGCTTTTCCTGATTTTTTTTCCTCATTTGAAGGCTGATTGTACTGAGTAACCTCTTGCTACTAAAGGGTGGGTCAGTTTATGTGGGAAAGTCTTAGTCAATGTGTCTGGGCGATAAGTGGGACTGCATCCCAATGAGCCTTGTGCGTTAAATACTGGAATGTGCTGGGGACCGGCCAGGAGATTGGAAGCAGCACTCTGCGACAAGCCCAATGCAGTCACACTCCCCCTAAAATAGCACTGTGGATAACAGGAGATTTGCAAAGTTATCACTTACCTCATTTTCGCACAAATTCTTTCCTAAAAATGGATTACTGACTGAGGTTTCAGGCGGCTTTTTCTGGTAATATATTCCATTTACATTTTGAGAGCAGTCATGTCCCTCTTAAGTCTTTGGCTGCAGGTAAGAGTGAAAAAGCTGTGATGAAACCACACAAGTCCCAGCACAGGAAAAGCCATTGGTATCATCCTCATCATCACCTGAATGAGAAATGAGATAGGTTTTACCTCAGTGTAGGTCAGTAGGAGCCTCTTCAAATTTGCCTTGAACAGTCTGGAAGTACCAAGGCAGAGATGAATAAGTTCAGTGGCCTTAGACATGCTTGGGCTGGCTGTGGGTGACAGCCTTTTGGCACCAGCCCCTGGATGCAAACAGCATATCCAGCCAGTGTTTGGATATTCAAATGAGCAGTGGTTTACCACTGCAGACCGTAGATGGTTTTGTTTAAGGGGAAAAAGAAGCAAATTTGATTTTTGGCCCTGTGTCAAATTCGTCAAGGGAAGAATCTGATCATGCAGCTTTAGTGGTTAGCATAAGCCAGTTAAACTTTAAACCTGGGGTGCCTGGATTAGTTTCTTACAGAAAGAGGATGAGTTGGCTGCTAAATGGGATAGTGTGAGGAAAGTGCGGGGGCAGCTGGGTTGGGAGCAAGGTTGGGAGATCCTGAGTCAGCAGGTGGTTGTTTAGCCCTGGTGAGAGGCTGCCCAGGGAAAGTATGGATCTAAACAACCATTCCATGGAAGTATGTTTGCACTGCTGCAGGGACCTACACAAGGAGCTCTGTGAAAGGGAAAAGTGGGATTGTCAGGGAATCATAAGATTGAGAACAAAAAGTCTGGAGTGCTGTAAGTTGTGACCTTTGGTGCCTGCAGATTTGAGGATGAGCTGTGCTCTTGGAAAGGCAAATGGATTAGATGTAATTTGTGGAAAATATCCCCCAGCTTCTGGTGTGCACTGCCAGCCTGCTGTCACTTCAGCTCCCGAGCCCCATGAGGTGTGAATCTCAACAAGCCTGGACCAGGACTGACATCCCTGGCCCTGGGAATTAGATCCACAGGGATTGTGCTTGGAGCAGAGCGGGATCATATCCCCTGTGCTGCTGGGGTTCTCCATGGAGAGGACACTCACTCAGCCACAGCTGCCAGGCTCTGTTCCCCTGCTCCACAATCCCTCAGGAACTGAAAGCTGTGGCACTCAGGATGAAGTGCTTGTGCTCGGAGATTGGCTGGGGAAGAGGATGTGGCACAGCAGCCCCACCCCTGTGCCTCCGGGGGGATTCCCTGACCCCAGGTGCCCCATTGATCCAGCTTTGCAGCTTCCCAGCGCCCCGGTGTGTAAAGGAGCTTTATTGCTGCTCCAAGGAGGGACGTGATGGCATCAAACCCAGGTAAGAGGGAACGAGAGGTAAAAAACTGCAATCCAATGGAATTTCACTGAGCTCTGCCTTCTCCAGTCTTGCGCACTTTCAGGTTCTGTATCAGGAGGCATAAAAATTTCCAGAAATTGCAGTTTATGTAAGAGATGTGAATAATGGCTAATAATAAGCGAAACTGCCATGAGGAGCTGGAAGAGGGGGGAAGTGGGTTATTTTTAGAGATTATTCTCATTGTATGCTAGACAAACAAGAATAAGGTGACTTTGCATTAAACATATACCACAAAGAAGTAAAGATGTTTTCCCCAGTCAAGTCCTCATGGTGCAGTAATGGTCTGTACTACCTGCCAGCTTAGAAATAAGACTCAAAACTGCTTCTTCACTGTTTAGTAAGAAAAAAGGGACCTTCCACGCTCATTTTCATTGCAGTACTGTGATTCTTCTTGCTCTGTGAAGCTTGAGAATGAAGTATCTGAATCCTGACTTGTGCCAAGTTACACAAATACATCCCTGATGTGTCCATTTACATCATCACATTACATCCTCTTCATAGAGAAACATGCACAAGAGCATCTCAGAATCACAGAATTAACTAGGTTGGAAAAGATCTTTGAGACCATTGAGCCCAACCTATGTCTGAGATAATCTTGTATTGCTCAGTTACGTTTCACAACCATTTTAGAAATGTGAAGATTGTAAAAAAAGTGACAAGATCCCAAAATGTCAGAGTCAGGGATGGTGATCCCTCTCCTTGGGCAGGTGACAGGGAGCACACAGCTCTTATCTAGCTGTGGTTTTAGTCTGAGTAATCCTAATCAGGTAGTAAATCCTGAGTGAGATTATGCTGCTGCAGCAAGTGCAGCAAAGATCAGCTGCAGGGCCAGAGCAGGATCTGGAGATGCCTGCTTGGATATTCACTGAGGCAAACCAGAACTTTGGAGACTTTGTAGGATCTTCCCCTGAAGGAGTGGGGAAGAAGCCCAGTGAAGACAAATGATGTGTTGGCTGCAGCAGGGCTGACAGGTGAGGAGCACATGGACATTCCAGGGCAAGGCGGAGCGCTGAGGGATGTTTCTACAGCTGCTGCTGATCAGCAGAAAATAACATTAATCACTTGGGGTTGCAGTGGCACAGCAGAGCTGCTGCAGAGTTCAGAGAGTCCCAAAGTTCCTTGGATTCCTGGCATGGGGTGATGAACCCCTGCGTCACCTTTAGGGCGGTTTTCTGAGCAGAGCATCCGTGTTATTCAGGGTGCTTCTAACAGGAGGACAGCTGTTTGCAGTTTTAACTTCTGGTTGTCATAAGCTGTGGCAGGAATCCAGGGAGCCATGGAGGAGCCCTGGGCCTGAAATTAATTTTCAGCCAACTCGATTAGATTGGTGTCCTTAGCAGACTTAGCACTACAATTTTATGTGTATTTTGGGATAAATGCGGCTCTTGCTGGTATTTAGTAGCTTGGCCATCATATCTAAAGGAGAGCTAGGAGGACATGCAGATACATAAAACAAGGCACAAAATTATCCATGTATGCATTCTTAATGCTCTGCTTTGTGGATTGATCAAAACAGTGCAATTTGATGGGGATGAGCATTGAGAAATGGTCACTATTCAGCAGCACAGCTGCTCCATCAGAGGGGAATGAATTCCCAAATTGCATCCCAAGCATGTTATTAGAGGATTAAAGAGCTGGGCAACTCACCTTGGCTAACTGTCCTGAAACTGTGCTTCACTCATCATACATATAAATAACTATTATGCAAATATTACTGGAGCAACAAAGCAGGTTTTGAATTTGCTTTGTGACTTGCAAATGACCAAGTCTCTTGTCTCAGTGTTCCAAATGATAATCTTGTTTTCCCCAAACACAAAGCACTGAAATTACCTGTGTAGTAATTAGAAAATTGTCATGGTTTGACACTGGCACAGTGCCAGCGCCCGCATGAAAATACACCTTCTCAATAGAAATGCTATGAGATGTTATCAGGAACAGAGCAGAGCAGGCTCAAGACTAATAACAAAGAAAACTTTATTAAACTACTACTACTATAAAAGACACACACACTAAATCTAGGATGAAGACCCTCTAAAACACTCCTCTTCCCACCAAATTTCTAAAACAACTACCATGAAACATCACCTGGGATTTCTTGATCAAGTTGTTACCTTTCTGATAATTAATACTTAGTTTATTCAGGGAGAGAGGAGTTTCTCTTGCACCATAGACCCCCCCCCCCCCCCCCCCAGGAAACACAGTTACCACTTCCTGTGTTTCCATGTCACACATGGCAACCGCCCGGAGAAAATTTGCCAGTGTGACACTCTCCTTTCCATGTCACAGTGCTCTCACCACCGTGCATGGACAGACTGCTCATAGGGCTTCTTTAAGGGTGCTTTGCTACAGACTCAAAGAGACAACAGTTGAGCCTCTTATTTTCAGACTACAGTTCCCCCCCATTTTCTCTTGGGGCTGAGGGTCTAAGAACAGAGATCATCTTCTTTCTGAAGACAGAGGGTATTACTATTCCTTCTTCAGCTTTTTTCAGTTCTTGCCATTCCTGTGCTGGTGGTTGCTGAAGCAGGTCTCTTTGGTTCATTACTGCATCTCCCTAAAATGTAGTCTTTATTGCAGGAGAATTTGGTTCAGTCTATGGCTAGCAAGAAAAATCTAGCCAAAAGCTACTCCATCATGTCCTCCCACCTAAAAATTTCTTCTTCTAACATTTCAGGTCCTGGATTGTCTCTCTTCTACTATAAATTGAGGAGTAATATTTTATAAAGCCTTTATTTTTCAGGATAGGGTTAAAAGTTCAGACTCCCTGGACGGCTGAAATGTCTGCTTAGAACTCTCACCTCCCACACTGGGCATCTCCCCCCCCCCCCCTTTTCTTTCTCTTCTGACGGCAAATTTCTAGGTGCTGTCAGTCTCTCTGTCTCTTTCCCTCTGAGGGGGGGGGGGGGGGGAAACAAAGGCATTTCTGCTTCTCTCCATTTTTCTGTCCACAGGAGCTGGCTCAGTTCCAGACTTTCACCCTCCTTGGCTTACCTGGACTAGGCTGCATGGCTTCCCCTCCCCCACCCAGCCCATGGCTGGGCAGGTGAGGTCTGCACTTTCTGACAACCAGAACTAAAGAGAGAGTTCCCCTGGGAGTTCTTGCTTTTAACCCCCTGTGTTCTCAGAGGGGTGTCCATACTTTTAGTGGTCACTCTAGGTGCCAGTATTCAAACCTGACTACTGATTGGTTTGACCTAACTTCTTGAAAAAAATTCACTTCCATGTCAAACCACGACAAAAACACCACTCAATTCCTCTTTCTCTGAATTGGTCTCAGCGTACAGTAGCAGACCAGTTATGTTTGGTACATAATTTCCTTCCTTGATTAACTTAAAATTTAAGAAGATTTTCCCACTTGGCCTGTCATCAGGAGCAATAAATCTTTGTTCCTTTTAAAAATTTGCCCATTCTGGTTTTGACTGACATCACCTCCTGCCTGCATCTCTCTGCAGAGAGGAAACCATCTCAATTTTTACCCAGAGAGGTTTAGGTTGGATATTAGAGAAAACTTCTCCATGGAAAGGGTTGTCCAGCCCTGGCACAGCTGCCCTGGAGGGATTTAAAAAGTTCTGTACATTTGGCACTTGGGGACATGGTCAGTGGTGGCCTTGTTGGGTTAATAGTTGGACCTCAGGGCATGTTAGGAATCAGAGGCTGGATGGATGCTGTGTTCTGCCTCTAGGTGCTCGTGGGTTTTGTGCTGATACTTGGTCCTTGAATATTGCACCTCAGGGATCTGTTCCCCAAGAATCACTTGGAAAACCCTTTGCTACTCCTCGGAGAAGTCTTGGATGTGACTTGCCATAGAGAACTTCTTGTTCCCTGGGGTGGTGGTTTGGGAATCAGGGTGTTGTGATGGGAGGCTCCAAATTAACTGCAGATGATGATGATGATAATAATAATAATAATAATGTGAAGTACTGTTAACAGCTCCTCTGTCAGTGGAATGACCATGTCAGCCTTGCCTGGGGTTTGGGTTTCTTCTACAGGGACTGATGAGACAATTCCCAGAAGTGACATGTTTGGGGCAATGGTGTGCCCCTGTGCTGATGACTGGCACTTGGCACACTTTCCTAGATTTATTGCTAGAGAACCCAGGTCTCCTCAGGGACAATGAGGAATTTTCCTGGCTCTGTTGGTATGGAGTTATTTTGCTCTATCTGTTCCTGATGTTGGCAGGTGGTAGTTATGGGAGCCATGGGATCCTCCATGGGGCTGGATGGGATGGATTGGAATGGGATTAGCATTCTGTTTGGAAGTGTGTTGTTTAAAAGTTGCATTTTGTGGTGGGGGAATCCAAACTACCCAAATTCGTGGGCTTGTTCCCAAGTTGCTGGGTTTAGAAGGAAGGCCAGGGGCTGTCCTGTGGTGTCAACAAGGGGGAGGAGGCTTTGTAATTTGAGTGTTGCAGCAAACAGAAACCCGGCAAAGGCCAGAAGAAATGCAGCTGAGGGAATTTTTATACAGGCCTATGGTTAATTTTAGCTGTGAGTTTGGGATGTAGGTTCTTTAAATGCCTTTTAATTTCAAGGGCTGCTGAGGGATGGGGAAGAAAGGATGTTTTGTGTATGTGTGTGCTGACCTCCCAGCTCTGGTTTTAGCTGTGACACCCGGCTGGGTTTAGCAGCTGGATGTTGGAAAACTTTCATAATTAGGAATTTTGTGCTTTGTGTATGGTGTTTTCTGCTGGAGACTATGGTAAGTTTCCCCAGCTCTGTTTCCATGCAGAACTCAAAATGGCATGGGAAGCACAAGCCTTTGCACAGAGCTGTGTCACAGCCTCCTCTTTGGTTGCCTCTCCCTATTACAGTGCTGTGATTGTGAGGCATCCATAAAGCCAGTGCTTTGCTAAAAATAGGCCATTCCTCTTGCAAATGCTATAACAATTCTGATACTCAAATATTAAGCCTTCTCTGCAGTGTTAAAAATAGCTGTGAACAGAGAAATCCTTTCCTTATTCTCAGCTGAGGAGTCGAATATTGAACGAGTCAAAGGCTCAGTCCCGAGGCTGGAGCTGTGTGGGAGTTGGGCTGAGGCTTCTTCACCCCTGTTTCTTCACCCCTCATCTGCTGTTGTTGTTGAACACAGAGGACAAGTGGGTGGGAGAGAGAAACTAGCAGGAAGTGGATCAAAGAAAGTGAGGAGTAGCCCAAATGACATGGAGAAAGTAAGAGTGGAAGCAAAGCAAGAGGGAAAACCAGTATTTAAGTAGAAAGCTGCATTGAGAGTGTTTCATCAGAACAAGGCTCTGATCCTGATGGCTGCCAGACAGGGATTTGGGGAGCAGCTGGCAGAGGGTGTGAGGCAGACCTGCCTCTCTCCCAGGGCTGTGGGTATGGCCTGTGGCAGGAGCACTGCAAATTGCAGCAAGCCACTAATTGCCTTTGGGAGGCCACTTACAAGGGTGGGAGCATCCTGAGGATTGAACTCAGTGAGAAGATCAAGGGCTTGGCAAGTTGGGGTGCGTGCTCCAAGTGCTGATATCCTCAGCCTACATGCTTCAAGAATGCACAAATTGAAAGGCAGGTGGTTTTTTTCTCCCCCTTCCAATGCTCTTGCATTAACTAATGCAAAATTTAATAATAAAATACCATTTCAGCAAAATAATTTCCTTCCATTTGACATCAACAAAAGACATTTTGGAAAAGACAATTTCCTCTAGGGTGAAATAAAGGACAAGCAAACAGAAATGACCATTATAGATTTAATGGGGAAAAATTGATTTATCATGTGGCTTGATAGTCATCTTAGCAATATTATGAGGCAAGGAGGGAACCAAACGATGCCCATCTTTTATCATGGAATGAAGCCCAGGAAGGCTTTCAGCAAACACTGTTTAGCCAAAAATAAGGGTGAAGGAAAATATAATTTGACCATATAATCCTGTGGGTCCAGATGAGTGGTGGCAGGACTGCTCTCTTTGCCTTAGAAGTTACAAGGGAAAGGATATCCTTTCTCCCTTTCTTTAGGGAGGAGACCAGCACTAACATTTATCAGCTTAAGTTGGGTTCAACCAGTTGTGTTCAGCTGGAAACCCCTCTGATGATCATCCATCACAACTGGAGTCTTTTTGGGAGAGAATCCTGGAGCAGGTGGATCCCACAAGGCAAAACCAGAATGCTTTTTGTTTCTGACGGTATTATCTGTAGCCTAACAGGCTTGTCCTGGATTTCCCCCAGCAGGAATGCCATTTTAGCTGTGGGGACATGTGCTACCAGAAGTCTGGCAGTGAGGTAAGAGCTTGGTAAATCTCCATGTTGTCGCTGTGTCTGGAATCACTTTGGGATCGCAGCACTTCAGCGCCCTAACGCTCCCCCTCCATGCCCCGGCAGCTGTCTTTGGAGCTCTTCCCTCCTTTAGGAGGTGCTCCAAGAAAGGGAAGGTCCCTGTGTGTTCTCCTACCTCTCCTGGCACCCAGTCATCCTGTTCTGGTCACAAAGCCCAAATCTTGGAAACCCAAAAGGGCACAAATTTCAGTCACAGATGAAACACACAGAAAAAAAAGCATGCTGTGGAGAGGGCATGGCATGGCTGGTCACACACCAGGTTTGAGTCCTACTTTGCAGCAGCCTTTGGCTGCTGGTCAGGGTCTCTCAATTAAGCAGTGATTTTTCCTTTGTCCAGGTCACCTGTTGCTGTAAGTGGAGCCAGGATTCCTGAGCTTCAATTTGTATCAGGTCCCTCAGGTGTGGCACTTGTGCCTGTTGTCACACCAAAGGCAGCTGTCTTAGCTCAGGTCTGCACAGAAATGAGTTTTAGTTCCCCTTGCTTTAGCAATCCAGGAAGAACTGAGGGGTTTGTCTTTGGAAGGCCATGCTGATGTGGTGAAATGTCCATGTGTGCTGTGCAGGGAGCTGCCCTGCAGGCCACCAGGGTCCCCCAATGTCTTTACCTGAGTCCTATTAACCACTTTATATACAGAGATGTTGATGTACATCTCACACCATACTGGTGCTTGGGTGAGCAGTTAAGTGCATTATTTTAATTCAGTAACATCCTGGAGGGATTAAATTCTGCATGCTGGCATTGTTTTCTGAGCAGAGCACACTTACAGGAGATAACAGAGGTTATCCAGATAATCAGACCTCCCAAATAAGTTAATTTTTATTGTACTCTGTTACATTTGAGTTATGGATGAAGATGAGTGAGCAGTATCAGCTCTGGGTTGTGCATTTCCATGGCTGTGATGGCACTGCCTACTGGTGGCAATGATCCTGATGCTTCCTGCCAGGTATCACCTTCACCTTTCTGTCTGGCATCCCCACATCTTTTGTCTCCTTCTGTTTTATTCAGTTATTTTCATTTTCAAATCACAGTGTACTCATGAACCTGTCAGCCTGTGCCAGGTTGCTGCAGCCAGCTCTTGGGTTTTCTCAGATAATTTCTGGAGGCTATGAAAATAAAAGTATCTGGAATATTTTAAGGGACCTTGGCTTCAATGCTCATTTTAAATTTACAAAATCCAGATAAGCTTTGGAAAGGTGAGCAAAATGGAAAGTTATGTCAAGAAGAATGCTGAGCGTTGCTCTGGAAGGGAAAGAAAAATAATTTATTCAGACTTATGTCTGCCTGTTCTCAGCAGAGCTGAATTGGAGATCCCTTGTCCTCAGCTTGCTCATAAACCATCCTTGATTAATTTAGTAGCAGGTCCAAGTAGGAGGAAGGAGAGGGAGCTGTGCTAGTCTTGATGAAAGAAAATCTGCCCGAGGAGCAGGCAAGTCCAAGCTGTAGTTCCTGCAGAGCTTCAAACATGGCCCTAATTTTGCTGATTCAGAACCTCTTTTCTCCTAATCTTGGCATGGATACCTGCAGCCAAATTTGTCCATGTCTTCATTTGTCAGAGTAAAGCAGTGAGGGCTGAGGTAGGGACCAGAATTCCCAGGACACACACTGGGAGAGCCTTCCTAGGAGTAGGATGTGGGCTCACATACTCTGTGATCTGGGGGAAAAGCCCTAAATGAGGAAAAATAAAGGCCAGACAAAGCCCTATAGCAGCATTCTGAGGCTAGAGAATTCCTGCATAGCCCTGTGACCACCTGCTGCTCTTGGGACTCCTCCCAGGATGTTTTGGGGCTGTCCATTTTCCTGTTTCACTTGCACTGAAATAAATGTACAGATTGGTGTGATTTTCTTCTTGGTTGAAATTTTTGTGAGTATTCCCTGGACTTGCAGAGCAGATGATGACTCTGTTTCCCCTCCTCTGACCCTATGAGCTTTCCCAAAGCTTGGGCAGGGTGAGGAATCCCAAAATCCCTGCTAGAGACACAGCTGCTGCAGGCTGACTCTTTGGGATAATGACAGGAGGGAGATCAGAGTTTTGCCTCAGGCTTGGAGCATTGGAGATCAAATTAATTTTGATGGGAGTTGTTGGTGTCCAACACCTGTGAAAATGAAACTTCCAGCATTTTGCTGCAGGTAAGTAATTGGCTCTGGGTTGGGATCTCAGTGCTGTTTTGTCCCAAATGAGACCTATAGAGTTACAGAAGTAATTACTTTGTGGGTAAAATGTTGCTTTTGGTATTTTCTGCCAGTTTTGTTGTAAAAAGAGTGGTGAGGCTAAATTTGTACCCCACAGGAGAAGTGGTTAATTAATGTGGTGTTTGTGCTCACTCAGAGTCACAAATCAGTAGGGAAAGGTTTAACATCAGAGAGGTAAAGTGAAAATGTGAGTATGCATTTCCCCAAGCCCACAGTCTGTCCCCTTGCTGGTTTATTTATTCCCCTGCACAACCGACTCTCCTGTTGGACAGTTGAGAGTGGCTGTTCTATTTTAGCTGATAATTTGTCTGTAGTTGGGTTATTCCTGACTGACACTTCCACCCAGGAGCCCAGACCCTCCCCTTGTGCCGGCGGGAGATGAGGTCATGGATGCCTGCTTTGGCCAAGGAGGAGGCTGTGAGTAAGGAGTCATTTTTGTCCTGTGAAATGCCAGCCCTGGTGCCTGGCTGGGTCCATCTCGGAGGGGAGGTGGGAGCTGGCAGCCCTTGCTCTGCACAGAATATCTGAGGCTCTCTGTAATATCCTGCTTTCCAGATCCCTCTCCTGCCTGGAACCCACGCCCTGCTTTGTTCTGGGTTTGGCCAGCTTGGAGAGGTGCCTTGCTGTGCTACAGCTCTCAGGACAACAAACACACCCAGTCTCAGCATGCTCCAGACTGTGGAATTCCAATGCTGGATGGGGCTGGGGTGATGTCAGTCAGTGCCAGAAATGCTGATCCCGAAGGATAAGAAGCTCTAGGGAAAATGGCCTGGTTAAAATCAGTGTTCAGTGTTGCTGTTTCTGCCATATGTGTGGGCTCCTGGCATTAACTCGGGCTCGAATGGTCCTCAGTTTTGAATTTCACCTCCCTGTATTCCCTGCAACAATTTCTTTAAACTTGTGCTTCATCAGGATCCTATATTGGAAGAATCCAACAGCAGCCACTGCGGAAGGGAGCAGAGGAATACAGAGGAAGATGCCTTCTGTCGCCCTGGTTATCAAGAGTTTTCTAAAGCCTTCTGAGTTTACATTCTTGTAGAGAACTTTCTCACACAACTTTCTTTAAACAACCTATTGTTTTGCATTCTTTCATAGAGGTGGAGAAATTTGATGTACAGGTAGTTTGTCCAGTGTCGTTGGAGAGGTGGCACGTTCACCCTCCAATCCACTGACATCTTTTGAGAACTATAAAAGATTGGAGTCAGAAAAAATAAATTAGTCTCCTCATCGTGACCAAGGCTGTGGTGCGTCGTTTTTGCTTGTGTCATCTGGTGACAGCCTTCCTTGTAATGTTTGAGATTTTCAGCAGCCTTCAGGAATTCAGAGGTTTTATTTTAAATCAGGGTTTCTATTAATCTTTCAGCTAATTTCCCTAAATTCACAGGTAGCTCAAAGCTTCTGTAATAGCATAGCACTGATAATTTTGCTGCTTATACCCAGGGTGTACAGCAGAACTGAGATGCCAAACAACCCCTCTGTTGCACAGAACCTATGGTAACTTTGAATGGTATGAAGTTTTAATAGGCATTAAATCTTTGTAAAATACCCAGTACAAGTCTTTTGCATCTGCAATTAATAAGTAATTCAGCCTTGGCAAAGTCAAGTAAGCACAAATCCCCTTTATACCACACTGTACAATCTGTCTAATCTGTCTATGTCAAATATGGCTTGTTTGGGTCTTTCCTTCCACAGGCTGTTCTGGGTACATTAAATTAAAATTTCTGGTCAGGGGAATACTTTTCTCTTCATGTTTCTAGCTCAGGTAGCAAACATGTTGGTGCTAGTTTTTATCATGTATTTGGTAAACAAGTATGTGGTAGTCAGCACAAATATCTTTTTGTCATGGTTGACCAGAGGGATTTTACAGGTCCAGCACCTTTCCAACAATTCCTGTGGAAGAGCTGAGGAAAGGGATCATCCTCCAGGCACTTACAGGTAGATAAGCACCGAAGTGGATCCTGTAGATTGATCTATTGCCCAGAGCTTGTTTTCTGTGTGTTCTCTGCTACTCTGGGAAGGCTCTGTTTGCCTGGAACATTAGGATGGTGGAGTGTCAAAAAGGAATGTTGAAAAGGACTTGGTTTCCTTTCTGTTCCATTGTGCCAGTCTTTGTGAGTTTTAAGTGCTGGGGGAATGCAAGGAACAGCATTTGCAGTGGGGCAAAAATAAACTCTGAGATTTGCAGGTAACCTTTTCTTTTGATGTTTTTCCAAAGCTGCTGCAGTGCCCTGTTTCCTTGTGGATTACAGAGCTTGCTGTGCTGGGAGCTGCTGTTGGAGAGAAGGAAGTTCCTTTTGGAGCAGAGCTGGGGGCTGTGGGCATGGATGTATGGCTTGGGTTCTGGTGATTTGGGTTTTATTCCTCCTTCTGCACAGGGGATGCCTGGTTTTGGAGAATAGGGACATTTACAGGGTCCAGAGATCCCAGAGGGGCTCCAGGGTAGGTGGGCCTGCAGCAGGGATGCTTGGAGGAAGCAGGACTTGTGCGTCCACGTGGTTCCCAGGCTCTGATGGAAAAGGCTCAACTCTGCTGCTCCTGCCCTGCCTCTGAGTGTCTGCACACCAGGCTCCAGTGGATGCCAGCCCACTCCTCTGGCTTGGGAATGGGAGATTTCTCTCTGGGTCTGCTATTAAAGCAGCACAGACACAGCCTGAATTCATCATTACCCTCTGGAGTGAACCAGACCACAGAGCTTTTCCTGAGATGCCTGTTTGGAACAAGAACAATCTAAAAATTCTGCATTTTTACTTATTCAGTCACATTACCTCGCTCTGCTGATCACCACCTCCCCTCAGCCTCACTCAGTTGTTTTTTTTTTTTTTTTTGTTTTTTTTTTTTTTTTTTTTTTTTTTGTTAGGTTTTTTTGTTTGTTTGTTTTGGTTTTTTGTGTTTTTTTTTTTGTTTGTTTGGTTTTTTTTGTTTTTTTTTGTTTTTTTGGTCTCCATCCTTCACTTGCATGTGCTTTACAGAGAGAGATCCCTGGTCTCCAGACAGCTGAGCCTGCTGTGCAGTGCCATGTGAAGGGAAAGCAAACTCCAGCCGTTCAGGAATTAAAATGGCTGAGTTGGAGTGTGGTGAGTGTTAAGATGGAGTCAACCAAGCAGATCATTCTAGAAATCACACAGGCTGAATTTGCTGTGCCCGGTGAAGTTATGAGGCTTTCCCTTGTGTGTTGTATTGGCATTGATGGCATCACTAATAGAGATGTTTTATTTAAAATCCCATCTTCAGTGCTTCTGTTCAGCTGTGTGTGGTGCAGGAATAGGAACCAAGAATGGGATCCTCTGGAAGAGAAAGGGCAAAGCCGTGCTCCAAGATCTGCTTTAACCTCTTGCTGCCAGTGCCTGGCTTTTCATGGAGAGTATAGTAATTGAAAAGATGGCATAGTGTAATCCGGAGGTTTATATTAAAGCCTCTTACGAGTGCATCATGCATTGCCAAACACTCCCATTAATATATTCTCAGAGCAGAGAAATGCTCTGATCCAGGCATTCTCTGGGTTTACCATTTCAAATAAGGATGCTTTAATTACTGGTGACCTAATTTGAATATGGGCTGGACTGATTTCATTTAAAATATTAATTGTAGCTCATTGGATTGGTTATGCTTTTGCTTTATTCCTGGAGCAGCCATGATCCTTGCTCAAATCTGTGTGCTGAGGTCCTGTTTTATCCCAATTTCCATCAAAAAGGGATGCAGCGCTGACCTGATCTTTTCAGTCATTGTGCTTTTGCATCTCATTCCTCACTTTCACTGGGGCTTCTGGAGTCTGGCGCGTGGGTGGAAGCCACGGAGAGAATGGTGGTCAGGGCTCCAGGAGACATCTGGTCCCATCCCAGGCATGTGTGAGGTCTGGGAGCTGCAGTGGGGCTGCACTTTCCCCAAGGAACTGTTACGCTGCATTTTTGGTAAGGAGGGGAGCTGGGCTTCTTCCAGATCCATGGGAGCTATGAGGAGGAGATCAAAGCACAGCTGGTTGGGAGCAGGGAGAGCATCTGACCGCAAATAATTGTTCCAGCTTGGAATGCCAAGTGAGAGTGAATGGCATTTGAAACAAGTGGTGGGGTGGGTCTGCTCAAATCTGTTCCTGGTAGGGATCAGAGAATTACAGAACTGGTCCCACTTCATTTAAAACCAATGTTGGTTTTGAAATCCTTGCAAAAACCCCAAGTTTTCTGGTTGGTTTTAATTTGTCTGCTCCATGCTCTCATTTGGTTAGGCTTTTGAAAATCTGGAGAATTTGGTTTTGCCTTGAAAGTGAAAGAAGGCTCAGGATTTCCCCCGGGGAGCAGAGCTTTTAGAGGCTGAAAAGGTGGTGGAGAGCTTTCTCCTCCGGAGGTTTGTCCTCACCCAAGATGGCTGTCAGGAAGGACTTATGGGAGAAAGGCAAAGCAGGAAGGTCTGGACAGCTGCCAAGCATTTAAAAGGGCTGTGTAGTAAACAGTCATTAGGTGGAAAATGATCAGGATTAGCGCTTTCTAAATGGCTCCAGGGCTGTTCTGGGTTTTGTTGGGTTGGGGTTTTTTTTACTGTAATTCTGCAGGTGTAAATCTGGAATTTGTCAGAACCTGAGCTTTTAAAAAGTAAAAGCTAAAGAAGGTTCTACCACTTGTTTGCAAGCATTCCTTCATAACCATATCACCCCTGCTCTACTTATTCTCCCTAGGTAATGTTTTAATGCTTATTAAATTAAAGAATCATTTAGGTAAATGAAATAAGGTAACATTGACATAAGGCCCAGTCTGGTCAGGATCCAATGGCAAGTGAAGGATGTCGCTTTCTTCCTGTACAGGAATTACTTCATGTATTTCTATAACCCAAGATAATTCCAGGCCTTACTCTTCTGTAATTCAGGGTAAGGTGGAGGCTTTCCATAGAAAGCCCTGAATGCAGGGAGTGCGACTCAAGAAACCAGAGAGAATGGGGTAGTTGCTTTTTGTGGCCGATGTTGGCTTGATGGCCGTGACAGAACATGGTGTGAAATGGAGCTTTTCTCTACTTTCCTCTACTTCTCTACTTGTCCTTTCCTCATGGTGCTTTTTGCCATCTGAATTCCCTTCAGGAAGGGGAGGTGGACACCCCCCACCTATGTACTCCCTTCAATGTCTGTCTCTTTACCCACATTCAGTGTAGAGACTGTAGTCATCTTGTATGAACTCATGTAAACAGGAATAGTCAAACACTTTAAAACTTTTTTTGAGCTTAATGTACAATTATGACTGATAAGGTCGATTTCAGAGCTGTGGGAAAAACATAATCTCCATAGATTTGTTTCCAACCATCCAAATTTACCAGATTAACTGTTTTTTGGATGGGAACTGAGTGTAAATCTGTAACGAGGTCCTGACCTTTATAGGATCTGTAGTGCAAGCCATGTTGTTGGGAAGGATGAAATTATTTTTCAGGAAGAATTTATCAGCAGCTGTGGCTCGTGGGAAGGTGAAGGGCAGTGTCAGGTTTTCCAGCCAAATTGAGGTGTGCCTTAGGCAGGGAAAGAGGGAGCCTGGGTGCTTCTTGATGGGTGTCAGAGCAGAAACTTGGTGGGTCCTACATGCTAGTTTGCAGAGATACAACCTTTTTTGGGGATTTATCCTCCTTTGTAAATGCTTGGAAAAACAATTTCTGAGTGAAATGCACCTTGTTTTGCCATTTTGTGCTGGTGGAAAGAAATAATTCCTGATGTAATTTGTGATGGCAAAACCATTACAGGTCAGTTATGAAAAATGCCAGTGACTTCCCTGTGTTTTCACTTTAGTGGTATTTGCTGTCAGCTGCAGAGTTTTGCACAGTTCAGATATTTTGCAGAATTAATTTAATGGGCCAAGGTTCAGAAATCTGGATGGGAACTGAGATACTTCTGCAGGCAGCTTAAGCTGAGTGAGGTCTGTACACTGGGCAAGCAGCAGTCCCCAGAAATGCTGAGCACATGCTGTTTGCCAGAAAATAGGAAAAAAATGTGAAGATTCTTAGTTATTTTGAATACTGAGAGACTTAATCATGGATTCTAACTGCTGGGGACTTGGCATGATGTGTGAGGTTTATTTTCTGGGCCATGAAGTAAGAATGAAATTGTCTGATTGCATTCGAAAGTTGCTGGGTAATGAAAACAACAGCCAAGATCATATTTAAATATGAGATGAATATCAAGTGGCATTTATGGAACTCTATGGAGAGATTGTTACTGAGAGGAGACAAGTGGAGGTCAAAAGTTACTGGTTTTTACAGGAGGAATTCTGGAATATTCTTCCAGGATAGCACACATAGTTATCTTATTAAAAACTCCAAAAGCAAACAGGTGATACAAACAAATCGGTAAGATCCTGTCCAGTGGGGACAGCTCCATAAATCTTCAACATCTGTGCCCAATTACTGAACTTTTCGGGGCTTTTTTTTTTCCTGTAGTGCACATTTCTCACTATGAACTAACAGTACATAATAATAAAGTGCTGGCTGTCTGCCAGCACAAACAGGGCTTTGGCAAACTTTCTGAGTGTTTGTGGAGGTAGAAAAGCAATGCAGCTGTTGGGCTGGGGCTGTGCCAGCTGAGGATCCATTTCCCAGACATGAACCTCCTATCAGAATTAAACAAGAATCAGATATTTTACCTATCACTACCTTATGCAGGTTCTTCCTCGGTGCTGCCACGGTGGGGTCTGTGGGCAGGTTTTGGGCTGTGCACCTGGAGTGATCACACAGTTCCAGTGTGTTTCCTTCTGGTTCCTCCTGTTCCAGGAGTTGGGTTGGAGCCCTTGTTGTGACAATGCTTGGTACAATTTCCCTGGAAAGTCAATGCAAAGGGCCCTAAAGTCTTTGGAACCTTTGGACCCGTTCCCCTTCCCAGGGTGCGCAGGGTGGGTCCTGTGCAAGCCAGGCCATGTTTAGGTGTGACCAGAAGCTGTTTGGATCCAAGTGCCAGTAACAATAGTTGGGTGCTTTGGAGGAGCCAATGTCATTGGTGTGTTTATTTGCTTGTTTTACTTAGAGAATCCAGAACTGTGAATAACATCTGAGCTCCTCTTGTGGCCCCAGGGAATTGAGGAGCCCTTCTCCTGGCCCTGGCTCCTGGTAAAGGCCTTTGGCTTGCTGTGTAGCCAAGGTCCAAGCTAGAGGGATCAGGGCTGGCCAGGTTTTGTGTCCTGGCTGGACTTGCTGGACTCACTGGGAGTAACACCTTGGGGATGGTGGACATGACAACACTCCAAGGATTAACCTGGAAAGACTCATCACTCTATCATATATAAAATGATAAATATCTCTTATCTCACATGAATCAGCACACAAGCATGTGCACTAAAATATTTAGTAAAAAAAAAAAAAGGACTCAGCCATAGTGGAAACATCAAAGAACCAAAATACTGACCCGAATTATTTAAGACATAGCTTTTTTTGGGCTTTTTCTTCCCATCTATCATTTTATTTCCCAGGGTTTTACATTCTGGCCCATGTGCCTTCTCCTCCCAGGATGCAGATTGTTTGCTCACAAATGTTCTGAATAACAAATTGACTTAATTTAGATGGCATTAAGGCTCTTTAACCCATCTCAAAGGGCAGAGGTGCACTGAGGACCTACAGGCATGCATTTAAATGAAGGCAATAATGAGATAGATTTCTTTTTCTTGCCTATTTTACCCATACATCAGATGAAAGTTGGAGGGGAAAGGAGTTGGCCAAAAAAATGTGAAGAATGTAGAAAGGAATTAACAGCTGGTGTCCATTTAAAACTTCCATGTGGGCAAATGCAGGCAGCCTGCTTGGTTTTACCTGTTGTGTTCCTCTGGTCAGTGCCCACTAACCCATTAAACGTTTAGTTTAGAGGAGACCAGTTTGGATGTGGTACTCTTGATTCCCCTGCCAAGAAGTGGATGATGTGTGTTGCATGTCCCCTGGGGAGGATGAGACACATTTCCTGCTCTTTGGGAAGCTGTGCTTGGTTACTTGAACCAGGAATCTTATTGGCCTGATAGAATCGTGCCTTACAGTATCTGACTCGTGTGACATCTGACATTTCCCTCTTCCTGGGGAGGGGTCCTTTTCCAGACTGCTTTCAGCCATGTTTCTGGTTTAGCCTAGCCGAAGATGTGCATGTGCATTGCTGCTGCTGCAGGCTGTGCTGATTTGCAGGACAATTCTTAACACCTCTGTTTTCAAGTGGGTGTTGGGTATCAAACTGCTCAATTTCTCAGTTCACTCTCCAACCAGCTCAAATCCAGAGAAATTCTGGCATTCCCTCACCCGCAGTCAAGTACTGTCTTCATCTCCCCAAAGCAAAAGTTGTCCTATTCTGTTGGTTATTCTGGGTTTATTTTCATTTAAGAGAGAACAGTTAGAGAATCCATAGAGTACCTAAAACATATTCCAGTGCAAGAGACAAAGCTTTGCATGATCCTGGCTGTGGCTTGGGCTCCAGCATCTGAAGGAGGTGCTTATTCTGGGACAGGCTTTGATGTGCCTCCTCTAGGACAACCACACTGTCCAAATCCGAGTTCTTTTTTAAATTCTTCTTTACTAGGCCAGCTCTTTGTCCAGATCTCAGGAGCTGATTGAGCATCTCTGGCTATAGCAGAGCTCGCTCAGCGAGCGAGGTCTTGAGAATGTCTGGTACCTGTGTGGGAGCAGGTGGATCATCTCAGCATTGCTGTGGGGTAATTAGTGCTGTCTTGTGTCTCCTCTTAATGAGAATCTCTGCGTGTCTGGACTTGGTGCTGCTCCTTCCTGGTTTGGTGCTGGAGCTGCTGAAACCAGCCGTTGCTTCAGCTCTGTTGCCTTATGGAGGGTGTCAGCAAATCCTTCCTCATTCCTGCGCCCAGAATTTGGTTTTGTTGTTTGTTTGTTTGCTGATTCCAAACCTGCCCACTGCGTAGCAGGTTATTTACTCTAGGCTGGCCCTTTAAATTGCTTCCCTGCTCTGCCTGCCTGGCTGTGAAGTATCGCTAATAAACAGTCCAGAACAAAAGCCTCCACAACAAAACATCCTTTTCTCCCTGGGCGTCTCGCTGGGTGCGGTTTCCACTGCTGCTCTGCAGTCTGGGGGCAGAGCCAAAGCAACTCAGTCTCTTTCTTCCTCCCTGGAAGTTGTCACCAGGCAGCCTCCCCCGACCGACCAGCAGCTCCGAGCAGGGAGGAGTTGCCTGTACACAGCCTGTCCTCAATTTTTCCTCCTTGGCTGGGAGTGATGGAGCCTTTCCCTGCCCTTACATAAGACACTCCAACACGGAGGAGGTTTGACTAGGCATAGATCAGGGTAGTTTGACATTACTCCCTGGTTTTGTGCCCTCTCCCTCAGGGACACTCCAGGATTGCTAAGCCGTGAGTGTGCTCAGCCTCCCATGGCTGCATCTTGTTCTGGCTGTGCCTCGGCTCAGCGCTGCAGTATGACCCAGGTGGGCATTGCAGCCTCCTCCCTGTGGGAAGGAAACGGGAGCTCAAAGGGACGCCAGGAAGGGAAGATGGGCAGAGGCTCTGGCTCACTCCCACTCATCCACAGGTTGAATGCCCGTTGATTGGGGCTGGGACCTTTCGGAAGGGTGGGTGTGGAAGTGGAGAGGGAAAATAGATGGGCAGGGGAGACAGCAGTTGGCTGGCTGGTAAGCCAGGCCTGTTTACTTGGCAGCCCTCCTCCTGTAAGGAGGTCAGAGTTATTGCATCTCGGCTCTGGAGACGGACTGCAGGAGCAGGAATGTGCTCCGGATGGAAGTGTGTCAGTGCCTGGAGTCAGCTCTGTAGCAAGGGCAGGCTCAGGGTTGCCCTCCTTCTAAAAGTAATCCAGGACCATCATTTCTGTGTGAGACCGCCTTGCGAGGAGTGGGAAGTGGGGCAGAAACTCCAGTCCCAGAGCCATGGCACAGGGCCTCCGGTCCCTTTCCTACCCCCCAAACTTGGCTGTAGCTCTTCATTTGAATTAATGCAACAGATGTAAACTGATATTGATTAATTGTGTGGTCACACAGAGGCAGTTGCAGCATTTCTTGAATGACCCAGTGATGTCTGAGTTGTCCATTTTTTCCTGAGAAAAGTTTCCTTGTAAGTTGCAAACTAAGGAGCTGTGTCCATGATGCCCCTCAGCCGGGTGCCACCTGGCACTGCCAGTTTGCTGCCCAAGTAAACAGTGATGTCACTGATGGCATTCAGGTTGCCTGGGACTTCCTGCCAAGTGACGGTCATGGCCAGGGTCAAGATGTGAAGCTTTTCCTGCGCCGACAGCAGTGCCCTCATCCAGAGGAGAGCCAACTGTTTGGCAGGCCGGAGGCAGCGGGAGCATCTCCGCTTTCAGTCCTTCCCTGACACACAGCAGGTTCCCAAAGCTCAGAGCTCTGCTTCTCGTAAGCTGGGTCATGAGAGAGTGAAGACCAGAAAATGGGAACTCCTTTGCGAGGGCACCTGATTTTTATTGGAACTCTGCTCTGCATGAGTGCTTGAAAAATACTAAAAAAGACTTTTTTGTTTTGTTCTGCTGAAGAAAAAGGTAAATACCACTGTAGACAATTTCCCTGTATTTTCACATTCTTTTGGTGAAGGTCAGCCCACAGATAGCTTCTAGAACAGGGTGATACTAAATATTGTCCTTTAAATGCTCAGTGGCTGTGGAAGGAATTTTTTGGGTAGTTTCTTTGGAAATGTATTCATAAGTAGTGAAATACATCAGTTTTCCTTCCTGCCAGAAAAGTTGTCCCTGCTGTCCTCCACCAGTCCATCCACAAATAGTTCTTAGAGGTGTTTGGAAAGTGGATCTTTGCCTTGCTCCGTGATCAGGATGGTGAAGGGTGAGACAACTTTACAAGGTGGTTTGGTGAAACAAGGTCCTGGTCTTCTCTGTGGTAGCTGTGAAATGGCTGAGTTGTGCTAAAGCTGAGGGATGGATCAGAGTAAAGGTTATTTTCAGTGAGAGCCTAAGTCAGAAAAGTCCTTCCTGTACTTCTAGAAGGGACTCAGCTGACCTGGAGCCTTTTTGATTCCAGCTCCAGTTCATTTCCTCTTGTGGATTTCATTTGGATTCAACCCAGAGCACACTTTGTGGTGTATACAGACAATATGTTGTTAATCCTACTCAGATTTTTAATCACTTTATATTTAATTTACCACCATCAGAATGTTTTTGCTATTACTTTCTTTTGTTTATCAAAAAGTTCAGGTAATTCTGTAGTCAAAATTTCCTGTCTAAGAATTCATAGTAAAATAAGTGCATGGGCTGTAAGAGCTGAAGGGCTCTTGGCCTGCTGGCAGTCATATTCCCCAGAAAAAGGAGTGGCATGCCAGCTGCTGACCCCACAGATCAGAGCACACAGGTGCACCAGCACATACTGGCTGTCTTGTAAAGCCCTCACAACATTCAGGATGCTATTCCAGTCCTGAGCAGAACATAATCCCTGGTTTGTTGCTCATTCCTTACTTTTCAAAGTGACCAGCTGTGTTTGCACCAGAACAAGTCTGCAAAGTCTGAAGAGCAGATTCAGTTAAAACTCTTCATGAATTCATGAACTCTTGAATTTTCTTCCATTCTCCCTTGGCCTAGGCTTTGGAAAGGGCACCTTCTGGATTGGTTACCCTACTCAAAAATGCAGCTCTTTCTGAAAATGTTTGGGAAATCTAATAATTGGAATGTAGAACTTCTAAATAATGCAAGAATGGAGGTGGAGAGAGAAACTGCTGTGCTGAGCTGGTCCCCCAGTTTTTTTCCAGCTAAGCCATATGCGTGGTGGGACATTCCCAGATATCCTAATAATTTCAGGGTCTGTCTTTCACTGACACAGGAAAGACTAAGAGGATGATGAAAGTATTTTTAAAAAGCAAATGACCAAGAGTTGCAAGAATTTAAATCTATGGGAATTTCTTTACTGACTTACTTAGAAGCAGAAAACTGGATGGTGGGTTTAGAAAATGCCCAGGCTGATGGTTCATGAGATTTTCTGGGTCCCGAGTTACATTTCTTTTGGCTGTGTTGGATAGGGGGTTTGTGAGTTGGAGTGAAGCTGTATTTAATTCATGGATCTCACCGGAGCAGCCATGGACTATCTCATGATGTCCTTATTGGAACTGAACCAAGCTCTTACTGCTTTAATGCTACCTTGCCCAGCAATGCTTGTTTAGGGAAAACCACAAATACATGATGAAAGAGGTTGAGTACTCTGTGTTTTGCTTAAAAACTAAATAAGGAGTTTAGATCTTTGAGCATTCTTTGAGCTGGGCCCAGTATGTGGAGCTTTATTCTCACAGCCCTTGTGGATGTTCCTGCTCTGTGTCACTCCAGGCCCTTCTGGATCCTGGTAGACTTCCCCTTTCAGTAGGGATGCAGGAATGCTACTCCCTAGGAGCTGCTCATGCCTGAGACAGACCCTCCCCTCAGCAGCTTGGCAAAATGTGTTTTACATTCTTTAAGTGATGAGGGGAAAAGGAAGGGCAGCCCCAGAAGGAATTTGGTGCCTTCTCCACCCTGAAGTGTTGTGTGTGATAAGTTCAGCTCTGCTTCAGTTCTACTCCTCTTTATTAACTTCTTTCCAAAACCGGCCACTTTCTACCTAAAATGTCCAGATTTTTGCTGGGTTAGTCTGTTCATGTTTTGTATATAGTTGGTGGTGGGGCATGGCCTTCTTTAGAGGATGGCTCAGAAGCAATATCTATTCTAGGATGTTCCACAGGGAAATACAGAAGCCTAGAGAATCTCGCCCCACAACTCCTGTTTTGTATCTGACCTTGGATGAAATCCATGTGAAGCCTCCTTCTACCCTCCTGGTGTTTTAAGAAGGCTCTTCAAATAATGTTGGCACATCTTGGGTTGTATCCTCAGCTGGATGGAGCTACCTCAGATTACAGAGGGCAAATTTGGACCACATACATAAATTAAATTATTCTGGAGTCTCCAATATAAAATGTTGGAGTCCAGATCTTCTGGGTGATGTATGAAAAACTGGGTGAAACTTCATTGCTCTAAGTGTAGAGAGTATCAGACCAGAAGGTTTTAATGGTCTGTGCTGGAATTGAAAGGTTTGAAATAGAGATTTGTGTTTTTAAATAACCTATTTTCAGCCATTTTGAGTGTCTCTGTGCCCTTGGCTGTTGGAATCCTTGTCCCGTGTGAGGCATGTGGTGCTGGGAGTGTCCTGATCACCCCTGCTGACAGCACTGGGGGCTCCAATTCAGTGAGGCTGTGTCTGTTTTCAGGGAGCAGCATAAACACTTTCTGAAATTGCTTCAGTGCTTATTTAATTATGTACCCATCTCCCAGCTAGAGCATGATCTCCTGGGGGCCTCAGAAGGAAAACAAGAACCTGGAATCCACTCTTAACTGCCTGGTCTTTGGAGTGATGGGTTATCTGAGATGTGGGAAGCAGACCTCCCTCGGGAAGGACGGGCTGCCTGATTTTAGTGACCTTCGCATGCTTTTCCAGCCTGTATTGGGAATAAAGAGGCTTCAGTCTTGCCTTATTTTTGCATTCCTGGAGTGCCCCACAGGCTGATTGTGGCATTTGGTAGCACAGCCTGTCCCCCCTTTGCTGTGACCTTTCAGGGTGCTTTGGGCTGATGGGCTCCACATCCTGGAGCATGGGCAACCAGAGGAGTCATCACCACAAAGTGGTGAAGGGAAGCATAGACAAAGACATGAAGCACTCTTGGGCTAGAAAATGCAGAAACAGTATGGTTCTGTTTGTGGAAGGAAAGATGGGACTAGGAGAGGGGGAGAGGGGATATTGGAGGTCAAGGGAGTTACAGCCTTGCTGAGTTACTGCCTTTATTATTTTGGGATTGGTTCAGCAGCTGAAACAAAAAGCCAGAACATAAGTGAGTGTGCTGCCCTCTCTGCCCTGTCAGGACAGGGGAACTCCTATCCCTGGAAATGTGCTGCAGTTCAGCAACACAGGGGCTGAGCAGGGAGAGAGCCTGGAAACACCTCCTTGGGCTTCAGGCTGAGAAACAGCTGGAATTGGGACATGCATTTTCCAGTCTTTGTAAGATTTATGCTCACGACTTGAGTTTCTCAATCCAAGGGTTCTGTACAACTCTTGAGTTTCTACACAGTGTTTTGTAAATACTCACAGAGTTTGACCTGTGGGGATGTTTGATGCGTATGCTCATCTGGCATCCAGCCCTGAGCCTCTCCCAAGGTACCCCTATTGACTCTGACCAAGCCACTTACCCTGTGTGGAAGCTTAGGGTGAAAATCTCACCCTGTTGGGGGTGACAAGATGTGGGTGGACCCTGAGAGTTCAGAGGAACTTCCATTCTCCAGTTTAAATATTGGCTTAAAATGACATTTTAAAAATTATTAAATGTCTGTTGTGCTGCTGTTAGGAGGAAGCTGAATGTTGCTCAGAATAAATGCTATTTGGTTACATTTTATCTAAATTTCCCTCTTTTTAGTAAAAATCATTGTGCTAAAATGAAGAGCTGGACTGGTGAGATAGTCTGAGGCATCAGCAGGGGAGAAGGACTGACTGGGAGGGAAAGTATCCTGCAAAGAGGGTAATGGAATGGCTTTCGGTGCTCGTGCTTGGTTTCAGAGGGCTACCAGAAAGGAGGCAGTGTGTAATTTTGGTTTCTTGGAGGTACATATCTGATGTGTGGGATCAAGACACCATTCTCTTTGTCACAGTGGTTGTGTCTGTGCTTGTCACCAGACCCATGTACTCTGGTGACCTGGAGATGGGAGTGTCTGTCAATCCTGTCACATGATCAGTGGGAGTTAGAGATGAATTTACAATTTACCTTTAATGCCAGGAAAGCTGCAATAGGTTGGCCTATGTGTTAGCCAGGGAACAGTATTTACACAGGTCATGAGACCATTTGGGGATTGCTGTTCAAACTATATTTTCTTCATTAACAGCACCATAAAAACCTCTTGACAATCCTTAGTTAGAGTAACATGAATCTAACTACAACTTAGCATGTTTCCTGGAAGAATAGTAACTCTTGAAAAAACAATGTTTGCTTTAAAGATAAATGTAACTATTAGGAAGTAATTCCAGATGTGTGGTTATGGCAGAATTTCAGGGATTATAGTCATAGCTGTTTAGTGAATTACGTGATTGCGTTTAAGACTAGCCAATGAATTTTTAAAAAATTAATTCATTCTTCAGATGGGCTGAATAAAACTGTTTGTTTTCTATTATCTGATAAACAAACAGAGCAGAATCTGGTCTATTTATGAAAGTAAACACAAAAGGTCTGACCCCTGGATGTGGCCTTTGAAAACTGTCTGAGAAAATGCTCTTCCTGGTAGCTGATTTTTTTCTTCAAGCCATTTCTTCTTTTGAAGACAATGCCAACCGCCCCCCCCGCCCCCGATTATGCAATAGGTTTTAAGGAATGCTTTGAAATGAAATAGTTTGATTTCTTTTGTCTCGTGAGGTCGTCTAGCATAGTACCCATGGCAGAAGGCAACAGAGTTGTATTTTATCAATGAAGAAGAAGTTCAGGAATTTACAGATTTTTCTCAAACCATCATGGTGGGCCTTGCGGATTCAGGGCCTGGAGCAGTTCCATGCTGTTTATTAGTTCACCCCTGTGCCTACTTATCCCTGGAATTGCCTGCTAACATCTCCAAGCCAAGTGCAGCAGCACTGGCAGATGAATTTAAGAGGGTGTGGATTAACTGAGAAACCCCAGTGCCCGCTTTCTCTGGTTTTAAGCGCTGTATGTCATCCTAGAGTGAGTCTGAATTGTGAATAGTAAAGGAACTGTGACCTGCCATTTCTGAAATGCCTTGTTCCCAGTGTGTTTATCCAGTCCTGAGAGTGGGCTGGCTTGCAGGATGCTGCTTGGGATGTTGGCAGCTGAAATTCTGGCTCTCTGCAGAAAATGTCATTCCTTTATTAGACAGGTATCTCAGCTCAAAGCCAAGCCAAGATGTTTAAGTGACAAAGGTTGTTCCTGCTGGAAAATGGGCGTCCCTCTGTCCCTGTACTCCGTGGTGATCTCTCTGTCGATGTTGGTGGGTGCTTCATGCAGAGGCTTAAACTAAATCTGTAAATATATGTGTTTTACATGTCTGTGTGTGCTGCACACACAGAGGGTTTTCAGCATGGTCCTTCAATTGCAGGGCTGATTTCACCGGTGGATTACATTCAAGGTCATTAACAGTGAACTCTGCTGCATTAAGGTCTCCAGGAAAATTCCGAACTTTTGGGAGTAAGAAAATTTCCCATGACTCCCTGGGCAGTTGCTGGTGTTGTTCATGTCAGATCGGACACCTTTAATGTAGACACAAGATGTGCTGCTGTAGCTCATCCCAGCTCCTGGACCTCCATCCCTGCAGTCAGGAGCCTGCAGGTTTCTGCCACGACTCGTGTTTATCTTCCCTCCCTGTTCCCAGAGGCACCAGTGGGTTGTGCTGGATCAGAGCTGCAGCAGGACTCAAGAAAAGCTGTTTTTTAGCAGAGGCTGAGGGCGGTGGCTTCACTCTGTAGCTGGGTCTGTCTTTGGAATCAGGATTCCATTGTGCTCTCCTCACCTTGCTTTGCTGCAAGGTGCTTATTTTTATCCCTGCAGCTTTTTCCTGCTCCACTGTCCCTGTGATGGAGAGCTGCATCCCAGAAAAGGGAGCCTGATGTCAGGGAGTGAGGCGCTGCTTTTATTAGAATCAGAACAAGGGATGCAGGTTTTCTAGTCCTATAGGTGTGGGATAACAGGCCATTTCATGCTCAATTTAGATTTATTTGGGATAGATTTTGCTTGTGTGATGCTCAGGATGCTAGAAGTGATAAAGCACAGGTTACAGTTGAATTTATTCTGGATCAGGTTGCGTGTGTTTCTAAACAGCAGTGACACAGAAATAAATTAAATCCCATGGCTTGTTCCATCCATATTAAATTACATGTCACTGCATCCTGATTTTGGGTTCACTGATTTTTATGGTTAGAGCTGCAGCTTTTCCAGTGGCACATCTTCTCTTGAGCACTGGTGAATATAGAAAAGATGGAAAATAATGCTGTCGACCAGCCTGTTCCCACTTGTTGTTTATACCCTGGCTGCTCCGTGGATTTAATTGGAATTAACCCTCATTGCAGCCTGTGCACAGGGATCAATGGGAGGTTTTTGTCTAGGCCTGATGCTCAGTGAGGATCAGCTGGTGAGTGCTGTGCAGAAGCGCGGCTAGTGGGATTTAATCCTTCCCCCCGTCTTTGCTCCATGCTTTTGTTTGTTCCTAGCGGCAGGCTCCGGCCGGAGCGGCTGATCCATCCCCAGCTCCTGCGGGATGCGCCGCGGGAGCATCGTCCCCGTGACCTTCCCCAGAGCCAGTTCTGCTCTCGTTCCCTCGCTCTGTTGGCAGCTTCCCACGACTAAAGCGATTCCTTCCCACCTTTCGTGAAGATTGAGCACTCGCGCTCAGCCTTCGGTAACAGCTCCTTATGTAACAGCCGCCCCAGCGCGGCTCCGTTCCTATTTCTGCGCCAGACACTGGGATTTATCCGCGCGGAAGCACGGGACGGACCTGCCGTGGGCTGGGGACGGGGGGCAACCAGCCGGCTCTGATATCCCAGGCCCGGACGGGGAATTAACGCCGCTGGTGAGCCACGGCAGCCACGCCGTCTGTCGCGGCGAGGTGGATTGATGTCGCGACATGCGGGTGCCGGGAGGGGCCGGTGCGGCAGGTGGCGCCAGCGCGGCGGGCGGGGAGGGCCGTGAGGGGCAGCCCCGGCCCCGCTGTGAGGGCGGGCTCGGCCTCACCCTGAGGGACGGCCCCGGCCCCGCCCTGCGCTGCGGGCTGCCAGGGAGGGCGGTTGTGTAGCTGATTTTTTTTTTCTTTTCTTTTTTCTTCTCTTTAAATATTATTTTAAAATAAGAAGTGAGATAAAAGAGAGAAAAGACAAGAGAAGCTCCGGGCGGGGCGCCATGAGAGGAGCGAGCGTCCCGCCCAGGTAGAAAGGCGGCCCCCTGGCTCCCCCTTGCCCCTGTATTTAACTGCATTTCTGTTGCAAAGTTGAACCGTGTGTTTCTGTGTGTCTGAGGAGCACCCTGTGCTCCTCAGGGTCTCGCTGAGCACTGAAGGGTGAAGGGGATGCTGAGCGCTGTTCCCACTGGGCTCACAGCTGTGTGTAACCTCCCTCCTCCTCCTCCTCCAGAGGTGTCTGCCTCTCTTATATCTAGTACTGATAAATACATGGAAATCCTAATCAGGAAACAGAATAAGAATGCAAACATGAAAGAGGAGAACCTCACCCCGAGGGTTGTGTTGGTGGGTGCCATGTTGTTCCTGTGGAGAGTTCAAAGAAATGCATCATTTAGTTGGTTTTATCTAGATTAGTTCATAAATAAATTGCCAGGACCAGTCACAAAGTCAGTATTTGCATGGGGAGACAGAAATATTTCTTCAGACACATGTTAAAAGGCTTCTGCATGTCAAATGCTTATGCAGCTTTTTGAGAATTTGTATTTTTTTTCCATAAGTTATTTGCACCATTTTGTAAAGGTATGGAGGTCATCTTTGTGCTTGAGGATTTTCTTAGCTGAGTTATCCACAGCTCCATATGCTTTAGGCAACACTCACAGATCTCTAAAGCCAATGGTCTGCTTTTGAAAATGATAGTTGTGGAGGTGATTTGCTGCTCTATTCCATCCATGTTCTGCTGTGTGGAGCTGAACACGACAATCCTGGATGTGGGTATGCAACAAAGCTTCTGGCTTTGGTAAAACACTTAGTTTTTTGAAAATATTTGTTCTCTGAAGCAGATATCTCCTGTTCAAGTAAAAGTGACTGATTTTTGAAACCAAGGCTCCTTAGCTTGACCTTTACAACTTTCTTCCAATATATGTGCACCATCTAAATGATTATTTTTCTGTGTTTTTCTTTGACAGAGGGTTTTAGGAAGAATCTGATGGTGAGGAGGGGCTAAGGAGAAGACTCAGGATGACGACAACAGTAGCGACAGATTATGACAACATTGAAATCCAACAGCAGTACAGCGATGTCAACAACCGCTGGGATGTCGACGACTGGGACAATGAGAACAGTTCTGCTCGGCTGTTTGAGCGCTCCCGCATCAAAGCCCTGGCTGGTAAGCACTGACCTCGGATTTAGGAAAAAATAAAGATGGGTAACAAAGCTCTCCTTCAAAACACCTCAAAACACACCTTCAAAAACACATCTGGAAGTGTGCAAAGCATCTCGCTAGTCCTGGAAAGAGGAATGTGGTAGGTGGAGGTAGTTCTCATGCAGTAATGAATGATGGGACTATACATTCTTTCTGAAATACTTGCTGTCTTCTGCTGAATTCCACTGTCATCAGCAGAGAAATGAAACTGGATTGGATCTTTTCTCATTTGAAAAAAGATTGCATTTGATTATTGCGTATTAAAGGCTATACATTAACTGTATTTGTTTATAGAGCAAAGAGATTATGTCATGTCCTCTCAGCTCTGAGTCACTGCCCTGCAAAGCAATTTTTATGCATTCTGTAAATGATTTCCTGACTTTTAGGGTAGCATGCCCACATTTCTGACCTCTGAACAAAATGTCTTGGCATTGTGGGATAGGTACAGAAAACAGCTCAAAACTATGCTGAGCATTCTGCTGGTGAAATCTGAGCTCCAGGAATGGTTTTAAACCTGACACTTCATAAGGTGTTGAGACAGGTTTATTAAATCAGCTGCACTGAGACAAAGGTATCTCCTGTTTCATTTGTGATTCCAATGGGGCTGGGTCCGGAGTGCAGCATGCCCTTTCTGCTCTCCACTCCGGCCGTGGAGATGCATCAGATGCCAGACACCTTTATGTGTCAGGCACAAGCCAGGATCAGGTGTGGAGCTCAGCAACAGGGAAATGAAGTAGTTCATGCAGGTGGGCAGAGAACAGATCACATAACTCTTCCTGGTTATGCTATTGACTTAATGGAACTGCTCACAGGGAGGGGACGGGTGTTAAATTTTGCTGCTTTTAATTACAACAGTTCCCATCACAGTGTGGGATTTGGAATGATAGGGAAAATGCCTTCCCTGAGCAGGGCTGTGCTGAATGGGGTCAGAAGGAGCTTTCTGGTACCTATGGTGATCGACAAAATGAATCTCAGCTTGGGTTGCTTTATTTTAATAGTTTACTCTTGTTTGAGGAAGAAACTGTGTTTTACTCCTGCCATGTTAGTGGTTGTAGGTTGTATCCTGTTCCTTGGGTGGGAAATGCTTTTAGTACAAAGCTCATGAGCCATGTTTGGGTCCCAGATCTCACTTTACTGCAGCTGTTTGTTCCACTTACTTTTATAGCAAGCAGAGCTCCCCACCTGAGTAATGAATAATAAACTTGAAACTCTTATTTCAAGGAGAAGTAATGTAAGGAAAGTACTTGAATTATTTAGCTAGCCTAAAACACATACCCGTGTCAAAGCAAATAATTTTGCTGAAGATTCGATTCAGATATTTAAACATTTCCCCCACAGTATGGTGTATTTATTTTTCTTCAGAATAAGCATTACTCATAGTTATTTTAATTTGATACATTTCCATACCTGTAATTTTCTACGGTTGGTGCTGAGAATGCTGTGTGCTGCCAAAACTTGGCTTAGCATCCTGCATTGCTGCAGCACTGCTTGAAGGCTTAATCATGGTGCAGGGAGAGAGGAGTGAAGAGAGGTTTGTATTTCAAATCCAAGGTTATAGTTAAAGGCTGAGCTATGGTACTCCTGGCACTTTTCAATGTATGTTTTCAGATATGCTGTCTGGTGGGTAATCTTTCCTTGCATCTCCCCAGAAAGACACTTGCAGGTCTTTTAACAGCTGCAGCCTGGAGCTGGGCTGGCAATAATCTCTGTCATTGTCCTCTTTCAGTGGAGACAGGCCCTTTCTGGAAAGGTGTTCTCTGATTCAGCTGCCTGTCACAGGACTGGGCACAATGACCACTGGGTGAAAGCCTAGTGCACACACCATCAGCTGGGGAATTACAGGAGGTCCTTCTGGGCTCTGCAAACCCTCTGTTAGACTGGCTGTTGCACTATCACTTTCCTCTGCATGAACTTCACTGCTCTCTGAAGCAGTTGCGTACCACCTTTGGGGTCTGGATTTACTGAACAACACTCTAGCTTGACTTGGGTGAGCGCTGGCTCTTTGTGGGCATGAACACCTTCCCACATCTCCAAGACTGAGCATCCTTCTGATGATAACGTTTCTCTCTCCAGGGGTCATGGGTGGGTTTTATCTCAGGAGTGCCTGTGGCTGTCCCCTTGCAGCGGGTCAGTGACAAGATATAACAAAAGACTATCAACATCTTGCAGTCTATTAAATGCTTATGCATCATTATCCCCTTGTCCTAATATAAAAGATTTCAAATGAACACACCAGGCACTGGTTCCTTGAATTTCATCACCAAGATGCAAGCTACTGTATTCCAAAGTAGAAGAGCTGTGGGCATGTTACACTGCCTGACTAATGGCTCTGTATTCTCTGTGGGCACAGGCATCTTTCCACACTCTTTCACAAGCTGTGAAGTGCCTCTTCGGTGGAGCTTCCATCTCATGTTCATTCTACTAACTGTAACTGAAGTGAGACTTACTTCCTTTAAGGTGAAGTAAGGTAAAGAGTGAGGAAATAAGAAGTGAGGTTTGTAGCCAGAGTCTGATACTCCACTGTAGGAAGAATCCTGATGGCCCCAAAATTCCATCAGGATGTTGAAATATTTAAACAGCAAAGGCAGGAGGTGGTGGTCAGAATAATCTGTGATTGGAACAATGTCCCGAAGGAAAGCTCAGGTAAAGCAAGTATGATATAATAACAGGAGAAAACCAGTGTTGTTAGTACAGCAGCTGATGTTATTAAAGCAGTCTGTGTACCATGAAAACCAGAATGCAAAGGGTTGTTTTGGTTTAAAACCAAGAAATCACCTGGGAACTCAGCTTTCAATCAGAATCCAGATTTGGAGGGATATGCAACCAGATTGGTTGCCATTCGTGTTGAGCTAATTCACTCTGCAACTGATATGAGAAGAAGGTAACTGATCCCTTCTTCGCCAAGTAAGGTATCCCACTGTAGGAAATCGTCTTTCACCTGTCCTTTTTCTCCGTGGTTCTTTGGAAGGTCTTGCTGGAAGACCAGGTAATTCTACCTGCTCTGTAGGAGCCAGAAAGATATCATGTTTGTGTAAGATTCTTCATTCACAAATCCTCAAGGGTTGGATTTCGTCTATCTAGGACCATTAGCTAACAGGATTTGTTGTGCAGCTCCTTGGTGCATGAAGTTCTTGCAAAAATCTTAGGAAACAGTTCACTTGTTCAGCAGAATTTTTCATACTCAGCCTTTGGGCTGTGAGGTTCATGTGTGCCATGCTTGCCAGCTCAGGTGCTGTTTTCAGTAGCATGAGAGTTGTCACCTCCAAAACTTTCCATTCCTTCAGTTAGCTAATTCAGTATTAAACTTGGCTGCAGTTACTTGCTTTTCTGCTCATTTATATTTTGCCCTTTTATCCTCTGGGTTCATCCAAGTGACCAAGAAGGTCTGTGACTCAGCTCTCTGGCCCATGAATTAAAACCAGTTTCAAAGATTATGAAATGAGAGGGCTTTCCTCGTGTGGGCAGGAGTGCATTCCTTTTCCAGCTTCACCCAAGTGGCCGTGTGTAGGTCAGGGCACTCACTGGTGTTGTACGACGTGGTGCTTGGTGTTCATGAGCCTTACAGAGCAATCAGGAGGCTGTATTTGTTGTGCAGCTTTCCTTAGTTGCCCAAAATAGGCTTGTCATTCATGCCAGTCACTTAAATTCTCCCAGCAGCAAGAGGGGGAAAAGCATTGAAATTGTTCCTGAAGTTACACTATTGAAAAGGTTTTCTTTTTAATATAGTGGAATAGCCATTTCATAAGGTTAAAAAAATTAGAGAAAACTTCCAGTGGGAAAGTTCTGGGTACCTTATGTGGGGCTAATTAGCCCCTTGTGGCCCTGATATTTGAGCCATTCCCCCCACAGCTGCAATGCAAAAAGTCAGCAGAACAACCCCATAAAGAAGTGAAAAGAAAGATTCTGCTTCTAGTACTCTCCAGGTATCACACACCTGCTGGCCCTGCTGTTGAGCACCTCTCTCATAGCAAAATTTCTGTTTCACTCTGAGCATACAGAATGAAGCTTCAGGTCTCAAACCAATAAAAAAGGGCAAAGTGCAATGATTTAAAGCTCAATTGAATAAACTTTGGATTTATTCTTGGCTTTGAAAGAGCATACTGAGAATAAGCTCATGCAGGGTGTTTCCTAAGTATCCTGCACCTGAGCTATCCAGGACTTAAAAATCAGTCACTAATTTTAATAGCAGCAAATGATAAGAAAGACGAGCTCAGCATTATAGTGATGCTCGTAAATCAACTTGAAAGGGCGTGTGAAGGGTTCACTTGAGACTAAACAGAAATATAAGACTTAGAGCAGTGAAATCTGCTCTGCACTGGTGTGGCCAAGCTGCTTATCAGCCCATGGGTTTGTTTAGAGCTACAGGCCTAATGCATGCATACCCAGATGAGCATGAGTTTTGCTCAGATAAAAGTTGATGGAATTATTTCAATAAAAGCTTTTCCACCCTCTGCTTTTCTGACCCTATGCTTTCCTTCTGGATTTTACTTCTGTAACAATTTCTTCTGTCATTTTTCACCTTCCCAGAATCCACAGAGATGGTTGTTAGAAGCAGCAGTGTCATTTGGTGTATTGTGTGTCATACAGGCATGAAAGGAAGGAGCAGGGCAGCAGAGAGGCTCCTGTACTGCCACATGTCACCTGTGGTGCTGGCTGGGACTCCTGATGCACACTGTGCTCTTATCAGAGAGCAATGAATGAGCTCAGCCCATCTGTCACTGTACATTAATGCGTTGGCTTTTAAAGTTGCCGTGAAGAACTGTTTCTAAAGCAGATAGCAAAAATCAGACAATAAATAATACTTTGTTCTTAGTGGGTTTATTTTTAAAGATTATCAGTAGACTGACCCAAAAAGAAGAACCAGCATCTCTGTGAAATACAAAATAACTTGCAAGTAGAAGCAAACAATGTATTCGAGGATCGAAAATGTAGCTTGGTACACAGGTCATTTGTATCTTGCTGTTGTAACAACATGATCTTTGGTTTCAGTTGGGCATGGTTTGGGGGTTTGCCCTCTCTCTCTTTAAAATCAAAGAAGTCATGTTGCAAACTATAAGGCAGTGTAAATCAGGTTCTTGGTAGTTTGATTAGATCCCTCGCCTTGTATAGCATCTTGAGTAGAGAGCCAAGCTGCTGAGAAGAAGTCCTATTGAATTTACCTTAGGAATTGTCTGGAACTGCACTTGCTTGTCTGCACCATGGACAGGATTTATGAGTACTTAGTAATGGAGTGGTGCATGACAGTGGTTGCATCCTGGTGATGACTGTAATCTGGCATGCATTGTTCAGGCAGGATGAGCTGGGGCTGGAAAAAGAGGCTTATTGTTTCTCTGGTGACAGAGCAGGATAGGAGCAGTTCTGGCAGACCCACTCTGGAAAGTCTGAGTGCTGCCGTCATTTTACGTCTCCACTGAAACCCTTTCAGGACTAAGCACTGTTGAGGTGGACACGTATACAGGAGAGCCCAGCATCTTGCCAGCATGAGCCTTTGTTGATTGATCCCTGGATCTTGGAATTCTGTTCATTAAGCTGGAATCCTGGGCTTCCAACTCCTGGGCTGGAATACAGGTCCATATCTGCTTCTCATAGTTCCTTGAGGAGGGCTCCAGGCATACGCCAGTCCTTATGCACAGAGGACTCTGTGCTTGGACATCAATGCAGTAATTTAACAAAATAAGGTACAAGAGAATTCTGTGCTCTAGTTAAGCTTAAATATAAAAATCCATCTGTACCCGGAGGAAGCCAATGGAAAGCTGATGCATGTGTGCTCTGTGTGCATAGGTGTATTTACCTTTGGGATATTACTAGTGAAATATGTATGGAGATAATCCTGCAGTAGGTCAGTCTGCGTGGTCATACTGGGGCATTTTGATACTGTGGCACTGCACTGACTTCCAGAGTGAGCTTCCTTAGGTGGGAACTTCATTCCCAGAGCAGCACAGCACACTGCTCTCCTGTCTACTCCAGTTTTCTTCATCCATTCATCCCCATGGCATCAGTGAAGAGTAAGAGCACCAGGGGACGTGCTTTTGGCTGCCCCAAAACACTGAGCTGAGTGGGAGGCAGTGTTCAGCATCAGCAGGGCACAAGTTGTGATGGGGGGTAAAGAGCTCTGGCTGCAGCAGCTGCTCTCGGAAAGGCAAAATGCTCCCTGGGAGACATCTTCCGTGGAGTCAGTGAGAGCTGAGCCAGGCACTGTCTTAAGCCTAGAATAATATGCTGAAGTTGACAATTTAGAGGAGACCTCCCAGCCAGATTATTACCTAGTATAAACTGGATTCTCCCCTGGCTTCTCTGAGGCCATGCTGTCTTACACCAGCGGGGAACCTGACCAGAGGTGGCCCTTCATGGGAAACCTGAAGACTGAGAAGGCTACAAATGTTCTTTGTTGCTAGAGTCAATATTTTAGGGATATTTAATACAGAGAAACCAAGAGACTCTTCACTATGATAATGAGATTGTTTTTAGATAATTTGCTGAATAATCTTAATGGAAAGGATTTCTTCTTTATAGAAACTACATGCCAATATTGGCAATAAATATATGTTTTAAAGTTATGACTTCTCTCAGGGGTGAGCTTAGCTGTGGATGAATTTCAAAACCTAGTCACGAGTCTGTACTTCAAAAGAAGTCTTTCCACAAAAAATGCGTATGCAGAAGAGAATGTTCTCGTCTCATGTCTTTAGCATCTAACTAGCAATGTTTCTGTATTTATGTTATTTATTCAGCCAAGTCTGCAATGTGCCTTGCATTTTTTTCCTTCTATTTGTTGCTGGGATACTGCCTGAAAGCACTCCCTGAAGTATAAATAATGTCTAACAGAGCACACTGCAAAGTGAAATTCAGTGCAGGATTCAAACCTGTTTACTAATTTCTGTTAACCTTGGAACTCTTCTAATGGGGAAAGATTAGTGATGAAATCATTCCCTCGGATCAGAGCCTTGATTCTTATCTTGAGGTAATATCCTGGAGAGATATAAACCCAGATTGCCTGGAGACGAATTTCCTTGATGGGGAAAAGGCAAAAAGAACAGGAATGGGGATGAGAACCAGCCGCATGGAGAGGGTGATGAAAATCTACTTCTAAGTTTCACTTCTTTAGTTTCCAGCATTCTCCCTAACAGTTTTGAGCTCTTTTAGTGAGCAAGGCAATCACTACTATTTTTTTTTTTTTGCCAACCACTTTGTATGTGTATGTTGTGTGAGAATTTTTTCAAGTTTTTCTTCCTTTATTAGGCCTTGAAGGCAGAGAGGTGTCAAGTGACAGTGTTTGTACATCCACTTGTACAATGTATTATTTTTTTTCAATACATCATATTAAAATGAAGTTGGTTGCTCTGGAATAGTAACTTCATGAGTTGGACACAGTTAATACTTGTCAATTGATCACTATGCTTTTTTGTGGAGAATGGCAGTTTCCAGATAGGGACATAGTCTTACTTTTGGAGATTTTTAAAGATCACTGTATTCTGCTGCTTGTTTTCAGCCAATTTCCATATTGCTCAAGAGTAGCAGGACATTGAATTGTCATGCCTGAGTGATTATGGTGTAGCAACAGTACATCTGTGTTCCTGGTCAGACTGAAAAGAAAAAGAAAATGGTGCAAAAGGGAGAAAAAGGAAGGTGGGCATTTCTCTGTCTCTCTCCTATACATATAAATGTAGGTGCAATTCAGGTGGAAGAGAAAGGAGGGAGAGGCAATGACAATAATCCCAGCTTCTGAAAAAGCAAATCAAAACCTGTAAGAAAGAATTTTCTGCATGAAATGAACAAGTGTTTTCATGACAAAATTTCACAGCCAGCGAGTGTGTTAAGTGCAGTGTGCTTCGTATGAACAGGCTTTGTAAGGGCTGTCCATCTATGTCAGGGAGAAAGCCAAGTGCATTTCATGGGTAACAAATAAAACCTGGGAATATAGTTACAGCTTTTCAGGGGTGACTTTTCTGTGTTGGTGAGTTCATGGAGTATGGAAAGCAGTACAGGTTGGAATGCAAACCAACAGAAATGGTAATTTCTTCTGAAATGTTTTGCAAGTGCCACTTGTAGCTCTTCCCTACTGTCCTTCCTGGCAGGTGTTCGACTCCTGCAGTTAGCAAGGACATGCTGTTACAGAAGTCATGTCAACTTTCCTGTTAATCTGGGACTAGTGTAAACTGAAACCTGAAACCAGGTGGAACTGACCCAGTTTCAGTAATAAATTGATATTCTGGCCAGGTTTGTGAGAAAATTCCCCAAGGTTTTGGTCTCATGTCACAACCTAGAGAATCGCCTGGAGCCCGAAGCTGATTTGTAGCTGGGACTCAGAGCTGAGCTGCTGGAAGGCCAGCCCAGACATGGCAAAAGGAAAGCATATAAACAGACCCTTCTGTAATAAAAATCCTTGTCTCCTACTTTTTAATGGGCCTCTTTTCTTTGCCTTTGGATTGCATTGGCTCTCCAAAGGCCATGTGAGTTGCAGAGAATGAATCTGGAAGGGACTGGGAGGACCTGGTTGAGATACTTTCTGCAGTAGAAACGTTACTGAAGAGGAGATCTCTTGGTTTGCTTGTATTCATTTCACCAGCATGTGAAAGAGTTACCAAGTGTTGCAGGACGTGGCAGGTTACGAACTGAAGGGTTCTGTTCCCTCCAATACCTGCAGCAGAGATAATGAGCTTGGCAGCTCATTTCTGCTTGGTGTGTGGGCTGCCGTTCCCTGCTTCCAGCATCTTAGATAAAAAACTGGAGGGAAACCAGCTAACTCTTCAGGATTCATGTTACGCAAATTTTCAAATAGGGTAAAAATAACTATTTCCTATTATGTTCTAGAACAATCCCCAGCAAAACCTATCTCTCCTTGCTCCAATATCTAATAAAAGGTTTTGTTTTTACTGTGAGGATGGAGGCAAGCATCATAATGAGTTTTAAGTTCCTAATTGTAGCACTTAGGGAATGTGTAGGAACTTTACCCACCTTCATGAGAGGAGCAAAACATTACATGATTTCTCTGGCATTTTAGTTTAATAAATCATCCTTTTTATCTTGATGGTTTTTTTGGTGTTTTTTTTTTCCCTACTTAGCCACCAACTAGAGAATTTACAAGAACGAGTAAAGAGAAAAGACAAGGGTGATGATTAACTGGACTCATAATTATTGTAAGCTCTGGCTTAGAAACATCGATAATTAGGAATTTGGAATGCACTTTTGCTGGATTTAACATTAGTTTCTTCCTTAGAAACCCCAGTTTTTTTCCGTGTGTCAGAACCTGTTCACTTCAGCAGCATTTTTCAGAACCGTTTAAAGACAGAGCCCAGGAGAGACCCTTTTGTGTTCTGGGGTAAGCAGCTGTTTCTAAATGTCACTTGTACATTCATAATATTACTGTAATCAACCTCTCGTTCTCCTTGAGGCTTTGCAAAGCTCTGATCATGTCAGCTAGGACACTCTGCATTATGGCTAAGTGGATAATCACTGGTGTTTTGTTCATTCTGAACAAGTACACAAGCCATCATCACCTGGCAGGTGCTTTGAGACAGGGGCAATTCAAACTGTGCCAGCAGAAGTTATTCCACAGTTACAGGCAAAAAATTGAGAACAAAATTAAGAGAACAAAAGAAAAACCCCAAACACAGCACACCCCTCCCTCCTCAATATGCTAAGATTAAGATATGATCTGGTCCTTCTTTTCCTCCACTACTTTAATCACTAATGAATTACACCATGGACAATTTCCAGCTGTGTTGATGTGATAAGTTGCACTTGGCCCAGTGCTTCAAAGCTGCCTATGGCCTTAAAGCATTCAATCCCCTCCATAACATATTACCTAATTAGTATTGTCAAGGGCTTAGTCAATTAAAGATAAACAGGGAAAATGAGTAGAACTGGGGTGTCACAAAGGGCTTTGCATGAGGAGCCTTGTGATCGATCCGGTGCATCGCCACATGGCAGCAGAAAATGGCTCAGGTTCACTCATTTGCAGTCAACAGCCGACCAATGCATTAGGCTTGGTGTGACTCACAAAATGGGGACCTGGCAGGATGCCCATTTGGAAGCAGCCTTGCTACATACAGTGTAGCATTTTGCAAACACAGACATGTCCCTGTTTTGCTTTGCTCTTTCCACTGAATTCCCACTAACCTGTTCAGCAGAGCTTTTAAGATGTACGGCAGTACCCAGCAAAGCAGCAGGAAGGCCCTGGCAGCTGAGCCTGGCACCAAGGCCAGCCCTAGAAGCTGAACCATCATCAGCAAAGTCTGTCACATCTGCTGCCGGGGGGCACATTGTTCAGCCCAAATGCCGACCTGGATGGCAGCTCAAATGAGGTCAGATATTCACAGCAAGTGCTGCCGACAACACGTCAGGGTCTGGTGTCTCTGTTTGTCAAACCTTGAACAAAATAAGCTCAGTTCAAGCACAGGTTCTTCCCTTTTCCTTTAGCTTTCCCCCCTACTTGCTGTGTAGCCTGCATGGCTTCATACCTGCTGCAATTCCTTCCCTTTAAGGTAGTGTTTAGTGCTACTGGGCAGGCCAGAATTGGGAGGGACAGAGAGGGGACACGGACAAAAAATATCAAACACCAAATTTTGTTCCAGTATTCCTGAAGCTTGCCAGCTTCAGTTGTCCCACAGGGGACAAGCTGAAAGGTAAATATGTGTGTATGGTGTTAATGTTTCATGATGGGGTGGGTAAGGCTAGTCTGTGTTTTATATGGGCCTAAGGCAAAGAATTCTTTTTAGATTTTAATATTTTCCTTTTGTAATAGTTTACTTCTTAATATTTTTAATAATGACCACATGCATTAGTGCATTGCCTGCCAAAGGTTTTGGGAAAGCTTTCAGCTGGGGAAAAGTTCCTGACTTATGGCCTTCATAGTGTTAAAAATGTTCCAGTTTCCCCGTCAGTCACTTGGACTTTAGTTTTACCTTCTGAGCTCACATAGCAACACCTGTTTGCTCAAGGTGGGACAGAATGAGTTGATATGCCTGCAGGTAGGGCCTGGCTGCCTGCCTGCTCTTGAGGGGAAGGGTTTGCATTTAATTATAACGTAGGTCAGGCATGGCAGGCAAAAGCTGCTGTTGCTAGGAAGCTGCAGGAGAAATATCTGTGATGGAAATAAGCCTGTACTTGTGTGCTGGGCAAAATGTACTCCTCCAGCTCGGCAGAGTTCACCTTGCTATTGTTAGCAGCTCAGCTTACCCAGCTCTGCTCTTGGGAATTTGGGTGCTTTTGGTATTTTGTGCTGACTTTCTTCCCTGGAAACCCCATGGCCAGGGCTGGTGTGTGGGTGCCTGTGTGCTGGAGGGACAGCTGGCTGCACAAAGATTATCAGGGGAGGGTTTAGCAGGAGCCTGCCACATCAGCCCATTGTTGTCTGGAGAGCAGCATCCTGCCTGCTGGGGTTGCAACTGCAGGTGCTTCCTCAGGTCCCCCTGATGCTTTCCAGACATGTTTTTTAGAACATGAGCCTGCAGAGCCTGGTCCCCTACACAGCCATTTTCCTCCCTGATACTGTAAAACCTGTCTGGGGCAGCTGAGGAGTCCTTTGTGACCAAGTGGGGTAGTGCTGAAAGGGTTGAAGGCCACCTTTCAGGAATGTTTTAGGTTCTGCTTGAGGTGTGCTGTCTAAATACAGCTTGTCTTGTCTAAATACAGCTATACTGAAATAAAGGGGTGCACTGAAATACCCCAGTAAAAACCCTTTTGTGTCAATGTAAATAACTCTGGACTAGAGCTATGGTAGTGCTTTAAGTAAAACGGTATAGTTGAAAGCCACAAATATTTTAAATACATTTATGACCTCAGGAGCAGTGTGCCAGACATTTTCAACAGTCCATGTGTTTTTGGAAACCCCAGCTTAATCTGAGAAGTGTCGACTTCCATCACTTCTCCCTAAATTGGCAGTGTTCATGGCTGGACTTTGTGCACATTTGTTCCCTGGTGTGCTGGTAATGGCTGGTTGAATTTCTACCTTGCACCAAGCATGACCTTGGGCTGCAGTGAGTAGGGGAGTAGGCTGAGCTTCTCCTACAGAAATTGTCCTCACAGAAATTACTATATGACTTAAACCTTGTGAAATGACGGTATCAAAACAAAGGCAACATTTTGAAATGTTTGATGAAGGGATGGAGTGGGAGGAGGAGAGAACATGGGTTCCAGTGGAAAGGAATTTGGAAATGCAAGAAGAAAAGAGAAAACATTTGTGTGAACATTATCAGCAGTTTTAAAAATGAACAGGCAAATGTTATATACTGAGACTATGAATGTGGAATTGACCTTTCAATTTCACTTATAACAGTGAGGGCTGGGAGCTCATGTCCCTGAGGGAAAACTGACATCCTGTATCTAATACCATCTGCAGGAACTGACTTCGAGGGCCAAGCCCAGCTGCTGCTGCTGCTGTGCACGTTTGTATTTCGGCAGGGTATTGAGGTGCCAGTCAGAGCTCGGCGAGGCATCCTTATTTACGTTAGAGCCCTCCCTCTCAGCGCACAGCCCATTAATCTTGCAGTAATACCCAGCACACTGATAACTGGGCAAGGAGCCACATGCACAGGGCATGTCAAAATCCTCAATATCGTCAAGTAACATAAACCGAAGTGACAGGAATTGCCTGTTTAAAGAACCTTTCGACAAAGCTTTCGTTTATTCCCGGTGTGCTGGAGCGTACATCTCCCCGCGTCCCCTCCTCGGCTGGTGCTAAATACTGAATGAGCGCTTCTGTGTGCGCGTGGTGCTTCTGCAAGCCGACAGCCCCGCAGATAAATAAAGTGCCCTCCTTTTCAAGTGATAGTAATCTGAGACTTTTCCGTTACATGAGGCTCCTAACAAAAGGTTGTAATTCCAGCTGCTTCGCTCGGGAAGGTACCACCGTGCGCGGTGCTGGCACAGCGGGGCCGGGACCCCGCGGGCAGCCGCTCCCGGGGCGCGGCGGAAGGACTCGCTGGGGCGCTGCATGAGCCGGGCCGCTCTTGTTCCGCCGCCCCTTCGTCCTTGGTATAGCCTTCCTTTCCTCCACCGTGCCGTATGGTAATTGAGTGACATCAGCCTGCGCCCGGGCGGCTGCTGTTTATATTACAAACCAGCAGAGAGGTCTGAGGTGTGCGCGGCTCCTGGTAGCGCCGGCCAGGGCGGCAGCGCGTGGCTCCATGCTGCCTTTACTTCGGCCTGAATCGCACGCTTGCTTTTATTTCACTTAGCTTCGCCAGAGCCAGACGAGCATTTGAACGAGATTCAAGCACTTGAGAGTTGCCTGTTGTGGAACTGGGAAAAAAAAAAAAACAAAAAACCACCCTCCTGGTGTTTTACGTTTGAATCCATTACAGAGAGCTTACCGCCAAGCCACACTGCTGGATTTTGAACCGAAGCTGTTATTTACTTAGGGCTTAGGGGGGAGCGTTTTCGCTAGGGACTGACGCTAAACTACTGGAGGAAGCTGGGATTTACCTGGATGTGTGGTAAAGAGACTTGTGGTTCCTTTATGCTGCAGTTCATCGTATCCCTACGCTACCTGTAAATGGAATTACAAAAATCAACCAGTATGCCCGGGCCGTTGTCCCCAGGATATGCAGCTCAGGTGCCGTATAACTATAACCAGTTAGAAGGACGATTCAAGCAGTTACAAGGTAAGCCTGTGCGGGTTTTTTTGGAGGTGTTGCCATGCTATGATCCTTGTAAGCATGTTAGTCCAGGCTTATTCTCATTGCACCGAGGTTTTAGTGAGAGAGGACGAAAGTGGTGCTGTGGGAAAAAGCTCTGAGTTCTTTTAAGGGCTACTGTGTGGCTTTTCTCACTCCGAAGGTGTCCTGAGCCTTACACGGGGTAAAGGTATGTGTCCAGCCTCTGAGCCACTCAGCCTTGCAATGAGGACTAAGCCAGACCACGTCTCTCAGAACGATAAGGGGCAGAGTGAGGAAGCAGTCTTCTATGTATTTTATCCTTAAATAAAGTACAGTTAAAACTGGCCACCACTCATAAATCCTAGCTGTGCTTGGGTGCAGTTTGCAGCGCAAGGGCCCTTTCCAACCCCTGAGTAGCTCCTGCAAAGGTGGGTGGCTTCAGTTCTTCAAATGAAGAACAGTTGCATAATTCCCTAACGAATTAGTTTGCTCACGCTATAGATAGCTGAGAAAGCTTTTGTGCACTTTAACATTCTCAGTTTTCTTTGCTTTTATACAGGGAGAATGTCCTTTAATATTTTCCCCTTAAATTCCCAGTCTGTTTAAGAACCAGAGGTTTATTTTGGGGGTGCCGTGTGCTCTCTGCAGGGAGGGTAGGCCTCAGCCCGGGTGGCAAACCCCCAGTGCAGGGGGGGAGGATGGTGCCCAGCAGCTCCATGCCTCAGGCAGGGTAAAACAAGCTCTGCTGTTTCTCTGTGGAAGACTCATTCCAACAATGAATGAACTCCGGGATTGTAGTTGCAAAATAAAAAAGAATTCTTCACTGAAACCAAACCTCCTCCACTAGATCCATGTGACTCTGGAGATAGTCCCAGAGCAGCCTGAGTACAGCGAAGTGCTGCCCTTCTGTGCATGTTTCCTAATTTACTGTGGTCTGTTCTTCAAGTGTGGTCTGTGGTTCCTGTCAGAGAAGGGGCAAGAGCCTGGTTAGTGCAAAGAATGTTCCTATTTGTTGGGTTAAGGAGGGAGGGAAAGAAAATCTTTCATTCATAGCACTTGGTTTATCTTGTAAACTGGCTCACAGCAATGGCTGCACACTGCATGTAGTAAGGCAAAATGACAGTGTCCTAAACACTCAGAACATGGAAATTCCTGGGACAAGGCATGGAAAATCCAGGCTCCAAACTTGCACATGAGGAAATGCGTTACAGGCTTTATCTTGAACATCTGTCAGATCTTAGGCTGTGGTACTTGTGATGGAAAGAACTAAATTTGTGGCATGAAGAAAAACCTGGCTCATGCCTCTTTCTTTGCTGGTTTAGTTAGCAGTCTAAAGAAGGCAGATTTTATCATTTTCAGGGTCACTGCTTCAGGAATCCATTATCTGTGTGTTTACATCACATTGAAAGAGGAAAGCAGACTGCATTGTTGAAAGCACAGAAAGTGAGTTTTCCCTTCAGTAGAATGCACTGAGTTGGCTTAAAAAGGTTAAGAAAAATGCAGTGCTCTCCCTAAAGTACTGTAATTTCCTCCAGCAGAAGAGATAAAGTGCAGTAAATTCTGTGCAGTTTTGCAACAGACCATCCTGTGGCTGTTTATTCACACCATAGGCTTGAAAATGAGTGCTGCCAGTGATCTTGTTCAGGGTGGAGCTTAGGTGCAGGCAATGTTGTAAATTATGCACCACATACTTCATGAAATACTAAATAACCATACAAAATATCATGTGTGATGGAAAGGGAGTGGCTTAACTCTGCTGACACAGAAGAGGTCTTTCCTCAGATTAGTGGCTCTTTGCTTGAAGAATGTCTACAAAGCCATTGTTTTGTGGTTGTAAGATTTTCAGGACATTCTTGCTGGAAGGCTCTGGTGGGAACAGGGAGTGTTCTGTGGCACTGGGCAAGACTCAAACCCAGTATAGATGAGCTGAATATATGTAATTTTTTAGAATTACAGATTTATCACCAGTTTTACCTCTTTTACAATGGAGGTGTACAAACAAGTAAGAGCAGATGCATTTCAAATAATCACATACTCCTTGATAATTGTTTCACCCCTCTACTCTGGGTAGGAGGGCTCTCTTGAGCAGCGCCAGCATCGGCACCACACAGATTACTCTAACTTCTGCTCATGTCCTTCACACACTGAATTTACCCCTCTTTTCTTCACAATTCCTCCAGTTACTTTGTGAATCTCCAGCTTTGCGCTAGATCATAGCAAGGTACTGTTTAGATCTAGTGAAAGTTGAGTTTTCATCAAAAAAAGCACTCGGGAGTATATTGTTTTGTCTAAAATAACAGAGCAAGTGCTCAGGCCCTGTACAAAGAGAAGTCTGAATCAGCAATGAGTAGAAGACAACTCTCTCATCTCCTCTTTCCTAAGATAGACAATACATGAGGTTTGACACTGCCAGCTTCACATGAGGAGAGGAGCCAGCCTAAATCTGCCCCAAAATGCTATGGACAAAGCAAATTCACATCATACACGATTCCCTAGGCACTCCTATGCTCCACCCTTTTAAATGCCTTGAAGCGATGATTGTAAAGAAACTCTTGTTGAACTCGATGATGGTTGTGGGGTGATTAAAGCAGATTTTCCAGCCCAGTCCCGCTGGGGTGTGAAACCCAGTGCAGGTTGTGGGACTGCACTGAAGGGACCAGACGGGTTCCTTCTGCACCTGGAAGGGTCACATGGCAGGGGATCCCAGCTCCCATTTGCCTTGATGGGCCAAAGAGAAGCAGGATGTGGCAGAAGTCATTGCTAGGAGTGAATCATGACTCTCTTTGTGTCAAAAGAAGCCCTGAAGGCCAGTGTATGATAATCCAGGAGTTTAGCATGCCCAGCCCTTGTGCTAGTGAGAATGCTGGCACAGGTGTGGGGAGAAAAATGCTTTAGCAAGTTGTGTTTCCTTTATTAAGTTTCAGTAAGTTCCTATTATGCTTAGTTCACCCGATCCTGGAATGGTGAGTGAGCGATACTATCAGTGGTTGCTATCATCGTAAACCTAGGTGTGGAGTTTTGGTTCTCATGGCCACTTGTGCAGTAGAAAGGGATCAGGTTGCACGGCTGCAGTTGCTCGCTGCAAGTAAAGACAGAACCCCAAAACTTGTTTGTGGGAAACACGTTGCCATGGAGCTTGTGCAGGTTCTGTCAGTGGAGAAAGTTTGTCCTGCTATATTGAGGAATTAAATGCAAATCAAGCCAGATATGTTGTTGTTATAAAACGAAGGCTGTCCCCTGTGCTATGGTAATGTGGCAGGATTCTGTGGATTGGCTGGGCACAGGTGTAGGAGCTGGCAGGAAGAGGTTAACCCAAGTCAGGAATTTGGAAGGAGATCCCTGCAGCTGTATTACCTTCCAGCGGGAAGGGTGCACAGGGAAGCAGCTATCATCACTGCTCCAGGGGCTCTTTGCCACCCGGTTAGCAGGACAGTGGTATTTATTAACATCTCTGGCATTCGGGAGGTTGATGACTCTATCAGCTCCTGCCCTGTCATTGAAAAGTTGGGTCTCAGCTCCGGGGCTGTGCATGAGGTGTGAGATTTCCAGTGGTAATTACAAATGTGAAATCTTGGGGGATGGAGGTGAGCTAGATCTGCACTCCTGATAAGTCCCAGAGGAAGGCCAACTTTCAAAGGAGCTGTGCTGTGTGTCCTGCTGTGTGGGACATTGCAGGTTTGGGCATTTTTGTAATGCTGCCTTTCAGGCTGGACATTGGGCATTTTAGTGGGAGCCTGGTGTGTTTTGGTGCTCAGGCTGCATGAGAGAAAGTGCCTTTATTTTGATCTGTGTTAGAAATAGTATGTTTGAAAAACTGGACACTGGAATAAACTGTAGGAAAAATGAGCTGCCTTTCTCATCAGAGGTGTTTAAGATCAGTTCTAAACTCTGTTTCATGGGGATACAAAGCTGACTGTGGCTGCACAGCACTACCTGCACCAGGAAAGGCAATGCAACTGTATATTGGGTGCTTGGGGTAAAAGCCCCTCTCTCTGATAGAAGAACCTTTCAGCAGAGGAGCTCCTTGGCTTGGAATTCCTTGATCTGCAATGACTCAAGGAGGTTTGGCCTAAAAAGATACACACACCACTTCAATTTTTAAGTGGTCAATGGTAATCAGCTTGATCATGTATGAATATATGTGTAGGTTGGTTCCCATCTATGCTGCAGGACAGCAGGAAGATTTTTCTTGGTTTTCTGTTCTCAAACCGGGCTTTCCCACAGCTTTTGCTGCATGAAAATCTTCCCCCAAATCCCCATCTATGCTCAAGGTTAAACAGGGAGCTCCTGCTGCTGACAGAGCAGTTTGCAGGAGCTGCGGTGCTGTCCTGCACTAAGGCAGAGACGCCCTCTGTGTCACCAGGATCCTTGGAGTTCCTCCCGTGGGTGCCCTTTGAGCAGCCAGTTTCAGCAGTCCCTTCCTGATTTACCTTGTGAAGGCTTTGAGTCTCCTGGGAGCAGTGACCTGCATAGCTCCAGGCACTGATTACTGACCTGGGACACCCTACTTTGTCTACCAAATGGGTCACTGGCATTTCTTGTCATGGTAATTTCTGTTAAAGCTGAAATTCTGGGAGGCTGAATTTCATTCTGGATGAAATGTATCTGGGTTACACGGATTTTTGGCTTACCCCCTCCCCCCATGTTCTCAGATCCACCAAATGTGGAAATTCCTGTTCATTTGGCAAATTTTGCTTGGTTTTCTGGTGTCTGCAACACTCCAAAGCCTGAATGTGTCACAGCACACTTTAGTCTTCCGGTTTGGGTGAACACCTGAGCACAAGCTGCATGGTTGGAAGTCCTGTCAGATTTGCAAGGAGTTTTAAAGGGATCCCAATTTGACTTAAATGTGCATTTCTGTGATAGCTGGGCCCTTATTCCTTCCACTGCAAAGATCCAAACATATCCAAATCCTGACTCAGTTTTCAGGCATAAAATTGCCTTTTCTGGTCATGGGTTTTGGTACTTGTGGAGATAGAGAAGGCAAATTAAAGGAGCTAAGGGTAAGGTATTTCTGCTCATGTGGTCAGTATTGATACAGGTCAAAAGTAAACATTTAAATTGGATTTGGCTTCTCATTGAAATAACTGTGAGCATTTACAACTCCGAGCTGTTGGCTCAGGTTTTTTGTAGTCTGTTCTCTTCAATTTTCATTTATAGTATGCTTGTAACATTTGTTTTTTTAACTGTGTGTGTAGGGAAGTTAATTTAAAAACAATCAGAAATCTCTAGGTGCTCTAGCCTAATTTTGTTTTTAAAAAGGCAGTTCTGGAGCACTTCTTGTGGCTCTGAAATGAAGTAAACAAAGCTTGTAAGCAGATATTTTCACATGGGACAGTGGGGAAATCTCTAGGTGCTCTAGCCTAATTTTGTTTTTAAAAAGGCAGTTCTGGAGCACTTCTTGTGGCTCTGAAATGAAGTAAACAAAGCTTGTAAGCAGATATTTTCACATGGGACAGTGGGGTGTTTTGAATACCCTGCGGGAGAAATGTAGCCAAAGTAAAATTATTTGTGTGGTGCTCAACTGGTGTAAATCTCCACAGCTCATGGAACTGGGAATGCAGCACAGGAATCAGCCCTTGGGTGTTTCTGCATTCCATGTGTCCAAGAAGCTCCTGTATCACAGACCATCCCAGTGTTTCATGGCATGTTGTAATCACCTGGGAGTACAGGCTCCTACCCAAATATTTTTCCTATCCAAAAGCCCTATTCAAATGGATTGTGAGTTTTGCCATTAAGTTGTGTGGAAAGTGGGGCAATAAAACAAGCCTATGGACAGAGATGAAAGTGGTGATAAAACGACAGAGCAATAGTTGTTCTTGAGCTCTTTACCAATTTGGGTTTGTGATTTCCTCTTTTTCCTTAGTTTCTTTCATCTCTCTGTTTTCTGTTGGGTGCATGCTTTGACAATTAAAGTGAATGAGCTGCTATCTAAGCTTAGTAGAAATGATCAATAAAATCTAATTACGTGATTCACTAAATCTCCATTCTCTCTTCCCTCTACTAAACTCCTGTGAGATCCCAGCACATGGTGTGTAGTTTGGTAACTGCACCCCTTCTGCTCAGAGTCTGTATTTCCTGAGTATTTTATTACTAACAGCTGTGAAGGTCTTTTTGTTCCTGTTTAAGTTGAATTGAGAAGTATTAAGTATCAGCTATTAAGTAGCAGGATATGACAATGACATCTTTTCCTCATGTGAAACTTAATTATGTTCATTGAATAGATGGGTTTGGGAAAACTCTTACACCAAATATTGGAAATTAGTCTCTGTTGACTTTCAAAGCTGTGGTAAAGGAGGTAGAATGTCATAAATAAGGTGGTTGAGAATCTACTTTACTCTTCCCAGAAGAAATCAAATCTGAAATTCCATTTGGATATTTGTATCTGGGCCTGGCAGGTAACGGCCTTTATCCTGGTGTGATTGTCTGAGTGAAGTGACACTTCATCAAAGATTAAAGTTGTTTAATAAAGTATTAGTAAACAACTCCCCTCCCACTCAAAATGAATCCTTTTAAAGTAAAGGGTCATTTTTGGAGAGAGTCAGAAGCTTGTGGATTACTCAGCGTTTCAGCAGCTCTGAAATTCAGGGTAGCAGGAACGAGGTGGTGAGGTGCAGTGCAGAAGCAGAGGGGAATCTGATGAGCACAGGGGTGCTGCGGGGAGCAGGGCCTCACTCCCAGCTGCACCTCAAACATGTTGTGTCCCTGTTGGAACCCAGAGTCACTGTGGCCCTCCTGTCAACACATTTGCATTTAAGGAGAGCATGTGAGCCCAAATTTGCTCACTGCTCCTGAAAATGCATCAAGCTGAGTCCTCACATTTCTGTCAGAGGAGAAAGGCCCAGAGGGATGGGAAAGGCCCAGAGGGATGGGGAGCACTCATGCTTGTGACTTGTGATGCGGAGCCCACGCTCACACAAAAGCCCTTGTGCACTTGCTGCTGGAGCAAGGGTATCCCGGGCTGAGAGCCTCCTTTGTTGGGAGAGCGCTACTGTAGCCAAACTAATATTAACCAGGCTTGTAGCCCTGCTCAATGCCCCACTGTTCCCTAGAAAGGAGCTTACAGAGAAAGGCCCTTCAGTGTGCAGGGAACAGCACAGCCTGGCAGACACGCAGGCAGCCACTGGGACATGGTCTGGGGGCCACGCTTCTGCCTTTCAAAGGGCTTGTAAAAGAGCTGGCATTACCAAGTGGCCTTTTCATTGGATAACTGGAAGTGCTGATAATCCAGTGTTCAGTCAAGTTTGGTTTGTTCATAAAAATATAAGCTGGAACTTGAAAGGACAAGCCCAGTTATACATACGTGACCAAGTGACACTGGATAGGGTCAGTTTGCTCTTTGGTGGGAATCAGTAGCATGCACAATCCTGCAGTGGTTTTAGCTAAACTGTTTGGGGAGGAGGTCACAAATATGATTCTTATGTATTATTTATATTAGCAAAAAAGAGCAGTATCATCCCAAATGGCATTGTACAGAAGGCATACTTGGTGTCCTTGCAGAGACTTCAAACATCTATGCCTACAGTATTGCCAAAATGGCCAGGCATGTGCTTCTTAGGATTGGTTTGGTTTTGAGATTAGTGGCTTTAAGTTCTCTTGCCTGTTTTAGTTCTGTTAGGACTATTTTCAGGTTGAGGAGCTGAAGAAGTGCTCACCAAAGGGTCAATGGAAAAAGTGCAATGGCAAGGTACAAACATGATCTGTGTGACCACAGTCCTCTAATCACAAGCAAAGGGTGACCTTATACATTCAAAGATTAAACAAAACAACATGTGGTTACAAAGAGATTTAAGAGTTTATCTGAACAGAATAAATGCTGGCTGCCCAGATTTTTCTTGGAATTAAACCTCTGTGGTTTATCAAAATACCTAAATTTCACTTAATGGCTTGGCAAACTGCAGAAAATAAGCCAATATGCAGCATCCACTTCTCAGATAGTATAAACCAATGCAGCCCCATTAAAAGGAACTGCACAAACAACACAGTGCTGAGGGATTTTGTCTCTCAAATCCACTCCTCTTCCTAGATTTTTCTCAAATAACAGCTCCCCCTTGGTTTCAGCTTCTCCATGCTAATACCATATATTGGGTTCTGCCTTCTCGTTTCAAAAAGCCTCCAAAGTCCAGTTCTTAATATTCATTTTGTCCTGGAAGTGTTTCCAGTTTTTGGCAATATGATCTGATTATGATTTAGTTCCAGGAAAAAAGAGAAGTGAAAACCTGACCATCCCATCTGTAGTCAATGAACTACGGTTTGCTTTGGGTAATAATTAATTCTACATCTACTTTAGTATCTTTCCACAGTTATTTGGAGGGAAGGTAGACCTTGATAGTGCAACAGCTGCTTTTTTCAGGGTGTGTTCCTCTGTCAGCTTGGATTGCCTGGCAATATAATGGGAGAGACTGCTGTGAAATTGCAGATGTGACTGTGCTGTGATTGCAGGCTGATATGAGTAAGAGCCATTACGGAATGGCACTTAAGGTAGGCTCTTTAAATAGATAGGAGAGGTGTCTGGAAACATCAAATATTGGTGGTGTTCTGAACTTCTGACCTTTCTGTTATCCTCGTCATAGGAAATCCAATAATTTGGATTATCTTTACCTTTGAGTGCTGAGTGTCTCATGTTCTCCCTTCCCATGTCTTTGTTCACCCTGTGGGGTGTGAGGTGAGTTTCTTCCTCATCTGGGATCAGGAACAGAGTGTGCCACTTCTAGCTCAAGTAAGTCTCTTCAGAAAACTGGCAGTGCCTGCAGACTGTTTCCCTGGTGATGTCCTGGCCACTGTCACTTGTGCAGGTGCAGTGATAGTCTGTCAGCCTTTAATAGCAGATTAATTGCTGGTTGTATCTGGACCTGTTGCTCCTAGCTGTGGCCTAAGTCCTTATGAGAGGAACTCACAGGGTGAGACGTGGAAGTTATGGAACATTTTTTTCCATAGATCCCCTGCTGCTGATATATTACTAAATGATTCTCTCTCTGCCTCTCCTCCAAAATAAATATGTCTGATAGAGTATATAATAAAATTCCCATGATATAAACCTTATTTACTGGAGCCTTTGCTCTTAACAGTTGACTTGCACTGGTGTTTGCCAGCACACTGATGCTAATGATGCTCTGTGCAACTTGAAAGATGCTCCTGTGTCCTCAGCGCCTGGCGCCAGCCGTGTTCCAGCTAATTCCTCACTGCACATACTTTTTTCCTAAATAAAAGCAGTCACAAGTTGTCCTGGAGAGCAGACAACACTTAAGGACACCTAATATGTAAACCCTTTAACCATGCAGCATGTCCTGGCAGTGCCATCCCCCTCAGGGAGGGATTGGAGCTCTGCCCTGGCGCCAGCAGAGCTGCTCCCCACGCTGGGTATGGCAGGGCTGGGACAAGCATGGAATAAAACAGCAGCTCCAAGGGGACTTCCCCCTGTTTTTCCTGAATGAAATGGCTGGGCAGGGTGGTGTGATCTCTGCAGTGCCCGTTTCAGGGTGCTGGGTTTGTGGCTGTCCTTTCCCTCTCCTCCAGCCTCGTGAACGTGGCCCATCCTATCCAGTTCCTGGCAGGTTTCAGGTGTCTGTGTGAGCCACCTAATGCCGGAACACCTTTTGTTTTCTGTGCTCCACAACTCAGCTCTCCCTTCTGGTTCAGCTCCTGTTGCCAAATTCAGAAACATTTCCCTGGCATCAGGTGCAGGTCACCGTGGCCTTCACATTCAGGAGTGTATTCATGGATCTTTTCCTTTTGCATGAACATCTGGTGTGTCTGTATTGGGCTGAAATGTGTGAAATGTATGTAAATTTGGAGACCTGAAAATCAGTGAGTTGTGACTGAGGCTTCAGGAACATTCAAATGGGTTTGAGGTGCGACAGTGCATTCTCATGCCTGTGCACCCGTGTCTGTGTGATTTGGAGGTGTGTAAGATGGGTGCAAACACAAATAGTCTGTGCCAATGTGCAATAGTTCTGTGCTTAACCAATACCTATGAACTATGTTCTAATGACATTGCTGTTACACTAACAGACAACTGGAAGCATTAATTAGACACTGAACTTTCAGAAGTTGCTTTTCCTTTATGAATTGCCATTACCTCATAGTCTGTTTGGGACTTTATTCTGTTTTTGGGGGGTTTTTGAGGAAAACACCACACCACTGATTCACATTTTGAGGGGAAAAAACCCAGAATATGGAGACAATGTGCAACATGGCTAAGGAGGCATCAGTGAAATGACTGTGATCAGAAGTCTTTGATTGCTTTTATAATTTTCTCATTGTGCTAAAAATGAAAGAAAGTGAAGGCAGATACTTCTGGATCCCTTCCACAGGAGCCACACCTTTGTCCCTATGCAGGGCCTTCCAATTGTTGCAGTCATGGCCTTGCACAATCAGTACAACTCACAAGTCTACTTCTAAGACTAGAAAAACAAGTAATAAGTGATGTTTCTGAATGAAGATACACATTTAAGGTATTAAAAGTATAATTTACCCTATTTTTTTCAAATTTGCATCACCTTTTAAATCTCAGAGAGACTTTAGAGGGTTTCAGTCAAAGGGTTTTTTTCTGGTACTGCTTTGAAACTTATTACCTGGGCAGGAAGTACTGTGCTGGAAAGGGATCTCTTTTCCACACTCTTGCATAATCCCAAAGGCTAAAATGATTTTGCTTAAACATGCCACATTGTCCCACAAAAGCAGATCAGTAAATGACCTTTGGATTGGAATCAAACAGGCAAGTAAGAAAATTTTGAGGTGAGGAACTAGAATGCATGTGCAACTTGTTTGTGCCTCAGAAGTCCCAATAAAGTAGGTATTAAGGTGGCATGAAAAGAAAGATTGCTTATTATTGTTATTTTTTTAATTGCCACATGGATTTCTTAAAGTACTCCTTTACTATACAGAGTGACTAGCTGGAATGTGTGTTCAAGTTGAGATCATGGTTGGTTCAGTTTTCTGGCACTTTTCTTAAGCAGGCAAACAGATGAAGGTGTCAGTTCTGCCAATCTCAAAAGACACCAACTTCAGGACTTTCTTGGGAGCTCTGCATGATGGGTTTGCAGGTTAGAGCCAGAGAAGATTAGGGGTTTTTCCTCTAATGCTTCTTATTAGCACTTTGTATCAAATCTCATTAAAATAAATGCATTTTTAAAACTATCTTTTTAGAAATAATGGCATTTTATAAATGTCAAGGTTCCTTCAGTTATACAAGTGATTTTTACTGTAACTTACAGTATTTTTGTTGCTGTTACTCACTCAGTTTCCATCTCTAGGATTTTGTTTGCTGAGCTATGGTCTGACTTACCCGTGGTGCTGCTGAATTTATTCAACATCCTGTAAGCACAGTGTAGTGCATCTGACTCTACAATATGGCATGCAATTAACAGTAGTAAATTATTGTGTGGCCATGGAAACTGCAGGAACTAAACACATTGTTCAGCAAGGCTATGAATTCAGCTCTTATTAATCCCTGATCAACACAGTGGTTATTTAAATACATGTTCTTCCATTTAAAATATTTCTGTGATAATGAAAATTATAATTTAGCAGCAATTAATTATAATGATAACATCTCTTAGCACAGAGATTTAATATTTTGAAAGGATTAAATGCAGTCATTGTAGATTTCTTTATTTTCTATTCATGCTTCTCTGTCATTAAGGTGAAATTAGATTTAAACATGAAACCAACAAAGGTCTGGCTTTCTTTCATCTATTCTTCATTCTGATTGCAGTGAGTTTTTACAGAAGCATGGTCAAAACATACTACAGTTTTGACTTTGCTCTCCATGTAATGTCTCATCTCATTGTGCCTGAGATGAAAGAAGAGGTCCCACAGCCCTCTGAAATCCCTCAGTGGGATTCCATAGGAATACTGACAGTGCAGTCCTTCTGGCTTATTCTTGCTTAAGCTTGCTGGAATTCATAGAATCACAGAATACTTCAGGTTGGAAGAAGAGTTTATTTGGTCCATCACACGTGTTCAAGGCAGGGGCAACTCCCATGGTAGATCAGGTTGCTTATGGATTTGTCCTCCTGAGTTCTGAATCTTCCTAAGGATGGAGTTCCCACAGCCTATGGGGGAGGTAGTGTCCCAACACCCTCACAGGGACAGCTTTCTTCTGGATATGCCATTGGGATTGCCTTTGCTTGGTTCCCCCCCAGCCTTGCCTCCTGGTAGGTCTCCTCCTTCCAGGGTGGCATGTGCCACTGGAAGTGGTCACCCACAGTGTAGGGTATGCTCTGGAAAAGATGGGATTCATCATGCACGTTGCTGTCCTCACAGGGAGTGCTGAGTTCTGATGCTCATCTCTCTGTGACTCATCTCTGGTTAATGTCACTTACAATTCTGTATGTTCAAATCCCTGGCTAATGAGGGTCCCAGGCTAGGCACACAGGACCAGTAGGAATTGCACTGGGGGAATAGCAGTGCCAGTAGTCTTGTGTGAGAGCAGCTGCATTTCCTACAGTGCTGAGAAGAAGGAAGAATGCTGAAAGGAAAAGAGACCAACAGAAATAATAAAACCTTTCAGATCCTTCTTCCTACCCTTGCTTTCTTCCTATAGACAAGTGGGAATCCACTGTAAAAACTCTCATTCTGCTGGGTTTGCTGAACACGGAAAGAAATAAGATGGATCTGATGTAGAGAAGGACCTGGTATGTTCCCTGCCCATGCCAAGCCTTGCTCTCATACTCATTCAACACTGCCAATCAGAGAGTGTTTTGGACACATATAGAAAAATGTTTTCGTCCCCCTCAAAAAACCCCTGGCACTTCCCTCAATTATGCATATAATGTGTTTTAAAGGAAACTGCCAAGATCCGCCAGGACTCTGTGTGTGTGTACTTGAAACAGTGCAGTGACCTCAGGTTCTCATTGTTCTTCTTCTGTGAGAATTTTGCAGTGTCCTGGGACAGGCAGATGCTTTTTCCATGCTCCTTTTGATGAAGTGATTTGTTTCTTATGCAAAGGGAAAAGTGGCAACAAGCACTGAAATCAACTCAGCCATGAGGGGTTTGTGTCCTTTTGCGTAAAATGCCAACAGCACTGAGACATTTTCCATGCTGCTTTTTAAAGGAGGCCCATTTGAACACTGCACATCATGAGGCCAAAAAGTTACTCCTTTATTTGTCTGTACTTTTGCTATAGATATGGCTTTGTAACATCTTTCTTCAGAAAGGAGGAAGACGGGCCCAGAGGAGGCCACCAAGATGGTTAGAGAGATGGAGCACTTTTGCTTTGGGAAAGGCTGAGAGAATTGGGATTGTTCAGCCTGAGGAAAAGAAGCTTCAGAGTGACATGACTGTGGCCTGACACTGCCTGAAGAAGGTACAAGAAAGATGGAGAGAGACTATTTACAAGGGTCTGGAGTGACAGGATAAGGGGGAATGGCTTCACACTGACAGAGAGAAGGGTTAGATGGGATATTGGCAGAAAATTCTTCCCTATGAGGGTGGTGATGCCCTGGCACAGGTTGCCCAGAGCAGCTGTGGCTGCCCCATCCCTGGAAATAAATGTTTAAGGCTGGGCTGGATGGAGCTCTGAGCAACCTGGCCTTGTGGAAGGTGTCCTGGCCCATGGCAGAGGGGTAGAACTGGATTATATTTAAGGTCCTGTCCAACCCAAGTCTGTGATTCTGTGATACAGTTTGGGGTTCAGGCCTTGGTCCTTGTGATCATTTTGTTCAGCAGTTGTGTGCAAGCCAGGATAGGTGGTGGTAATTGAATCTGAAGATGCGTGTAGGTATTTCCAAGAGCAGCCCCCAGAAGTGTTAAATCGTTTGAATTGCCCACTAAAGGTGATGTTTCTGTAGCTACTTTGTATTTCATACAGAAGAACCAGCAGTAGGTAGGGTTCCTGGAGAACCAGAAGAGCAGCTGACTGGTTGCTGTTGCTGTAATGTGATGGGTGTTCTCCACCGAGGGAGCTAGGCATGTTGTGGGAGATGGTTACACAGGTTTGTATTCCAGTCCCCTGAAATTAAACCACCAGTTCACACAGCCATCACCAATGCACAGAGAGCTGGGCACCTGCTCCTCTAAATCTGCTTAAATATGTCATCTTATCTTCTGAACTGAAACAAAAACTATAAATCAAAAGCTGAGTTCTTCCACCAGTTTAATCTGTTAAACCCAGATGACTTTTATGTTTATTTGCTGTGGGAGGCTTTACAGTAACTTTTTGGAGATGAACATAGTCACTCCTGTACATGAACCTGCGTCTGGCTTGTGGAAGGTTCATTTTTGTGTGGCTGACACCAAAATGCCATAAACTCTGTATAAAAATAAAGACCATGAAGGGACCTGCCCTTCCACACCCCGCAATGCTTGCCTGGCTCCTGGACATTGTTCTGTGCATCATGTCATTGAGGGAGGTTTAGTGCCATCAAAGACAGAAAGCAGCAGAATTGTTTGTTCTACATGCTGCATTATGTAGCTTTCCCTTTTTTCTTTTCCAGAGGATTTTCAGCAGTGAAAGGGGTCACATGTTGTAACGTTTATTAGGGAAGGGTAGATATTTAATAGGATTTAGCAGCTGGTTGGTGCTTCCTAGTAAAAGCAAAAGAATTGCTGAACACACCCCTGATTTCTCCACAATTGTCTCCATGTAGCAGAGTCGGGAAAGCAGCAAAGATTTTGCTCCTAATAAAATCACCAGCTAAACACAGCACAAACAAAATCCCTCCATTACTTTGTCATCTTTAACATTTGCATTCAAGTTCTTGTGTAAGTCATGCTGGAGCAAGTAAAAGCTTTGGTGTGATCTCACCAGTTTGGATTGGAAATTACTCCACAGATTACTTTGTGCCATAAAACAACCATTAACAAATGCATCCTATTTGCATGAGAATGATCAGCTGCTCCACTCCCATTCCTCCACGGTAAACTGTCAGCAAGATTAAAGTGAGAGATGTGTTTTTCTAAGCACTGGACCCACGTGGATCATGTTCTCTGTGTGTCATGTGTAAATTTGACTTCCTGCAGGTTTTGTTCTAGTTTTTTCCTTGTCCCTGCGTGTGTGTACTATGGACTTGTGCTTTCTACATTGAGCTCTGTTTCTTCCATTTTTATCAATCCCAATTTTCAGTCTTAATCTGTTATCTGCAGCTAGAGAAAAGCAGCATCCATGCATTCACTGCTCAGTTTATTGCTATAGGATACCTGAATATTGAAAGAAACTTGAATGTTAGGAGAAAATTTCCTTTTCTCTGCTGATAGCTAATAGTGATCTTTCCTCCTTCCTTCATTTTCTTCCCCATAGATCAATTCCAATATATTTCCATTTAGACTATCTGTGCCTGGCCGTGCATGCTTATGCATTGTTCTCTGGACTTCCTGATGCCCAAGGACTAATACAGCATGTGTGGGACCATCTGGAAAGGCCATCATTTCGGGAGTGTTTACCCAAGCCAGATGTTTCTCTCCTCAGCTGATCCTCAGTGGAGTGCACCTCAGTGAGGTGCATTTTACCCTCTGGGCTATATCTAGTGATGCATCAGTTCAGTGCTTTGCATAGCTACACACCCCACAAGCTGCAGTCCCACAGGGGGTCTCACCCCAGGGTGGGGTCCTGCTGGGCTGTGAGGAGCACAACAAACCCAGCCTCAGCCTCTTTCCCCAGCCTGAGGCACAGCCCAGGACTGCTGGCAGTTCCCCAGCCTTCTCTGAGCACACAGCCGTAGATTTGGACAGGGAATCTAAGGAGCAGGAGCCACCAACGCTGTTTGTCAAGGTGCCGCTGGAGTAGTGACCAAAGGAGCTGTGTCAGACCCACTGAGGGGCTCTGCGTACCTCAGGGCCAGGTTGCTCCATTCAAGCCTGCCTGGAATATCAGAGGCTGGGCCCATGTCAGAGTTATTTCATGTTCTCTATCGCTCTTTGCTTACTCCAACAAACAGTGAACGTTATCACAACATATCTGGTCGTGTTGTTTACTGATAAAATCTTATTTGATCACCACATTCTGGTCCCAGTAGCTGATCTGCCCTTCCCTCACAAATCTTTCTCAACTGAAAAACCTCTAGGCACAGTTGGAATTTGTGAAGCTGTGAATATTACTGGCTGTTCCGCTCCACATCCTTGCGTCTCTGAGAAAGCATAGGGTGAATATCCTGTACCCTGAACACCAACGGCAATGGGGATGTTGTCCTGTGAAAGGAAGCTGTTTTCTCTGTGCTCTGTGAAATGAGGATATCATCTGGGAAATTCTGGGAAGCTGTGGATAGTGGATATCAGCAGAAGTGGTGTGCTTAGAGCAGCACTCAGCTGATCTCTGAGTCAGTGGATGTTGCAGTGCTTCATGTAGGACACACTGGATGCTATAATAAAAAAAATAATCATTTTAAGCTGGAGAAATGACTTCCAGCATGGAAGTATAAGATGGAAACCTGCAGGAGATGAAGCTTTTGGAGTTAGGGATTAAAAATCATCTGTAATTTGTCTTACTTGAGGTATTGCAGGGATCCATGGACAATGCCAGTGCCAAGAGCAGATGCCCTTGGGCTGGACTCAGCAGAGAAGCTGTTGGTGCCACTGATGGCTGGGCTGTCCTGAGGAGCTGAGAGCCCAGCAGCAGTTCCAGACTGCTCCTTTCAGCTCTCCTTTTTTTGCTCCAATTTCACTGTTTGGGCTCCTTTGAGAGCACCCCCTTTGCTGTGTGGAGGCTTTTGCCCCTGTCCAGGGGCTGGTGAGAGCTGTCACACACCCTAAGTCATTTCACCTGTGCAGGGCTGGCAGCAGCATGGCCTAAACAGATTTACCAATCCATTTGAAAGGGATTCAAGGTCAGTGTGTTGGAAATGTGGTTTGACTGGTATGGAAGTGATCAGGGTGTCTGGAAGGTGGTTTTAGCAGGCAGGTAACAGGTAACCTTTGCCATGGCTGCAGTCAGTGCTGCTGCATGCAAAGGCCCTGGGGCCCATAATGACCGCTGGCATGTGGGAATACACAGGGTCATGGGGCCCACGTTAGTCTCAGGCAGCTCCTGTAGCCCTGCCTTTCCCAGGGCAGTTATTAAATTCTCCATTATTCTGGCACAGCCCTATTGAGTTCACCCAGTGGAGCTGAGTGTGTGATAAGGGGGGTGGTATATGTGACATCCCTCTCACTGTCCCGCAATGGGGACTCGTAACTGAGCTCTGTGCTTTCAGAAAGTGGACTGCATTTTTGTCAGATTTTTTCTCATCAAATTAGTGGAGGAAGAATAGTCTCCCCTCAAGCGAGGAAGGGGTTAGATGCCTGTTTGTGATCCTGTCCAGCTCAGTTTATGCTTTCAGTGTACCAACTCTGGTTTATTTACTAAACTCCTAAACAAAGTCAGCCCTTGATGCATCACAATCACAGTGCTGGAGTTTGCAAGCCCCTGTCTGGTGGTAGCATTGTCATGGGGCCTTCCGCATAAAGGAAATTTCCTCCCCAGTGTTGCTTCAAGATAAGTTAGATTCTCTATTATTGATACTGCTTGGAGAGCGGCTTCCGTTTTCCTGCTGTGCATATTTTGCATGTTGCTCATTTCTCTTTACCCTTGGGAAACAAATGTTTTCCCAAGCTGTAGGACACTTGGAGCTCCACCCATATCCTCTTATTTTAATTAATCTTCAAAATCCATAACTGTGTTTTTGAAAATATGAAGGACATTTGTCAAAACCATCACATGAGGTTTGTAAATAGCACTCAAGGCCCATGGCTGATGTTAAATCCCTGGAGTCACCATTCATGGATGCACCTGGCCCTTACTGTGGAGGTTTCTGCACATTAAGAGAGTCACAGTTGTTTGCTTAACCAATTTGTCAGGGCTCTAAGCACCACATTTCTGTACATATCTTTCTTTATTTGAAGCATATAATCAAAATTCCTTGGTTTTAATTCTGTGTGTGTTTTAACCTGAAACCTCAGAGCAGAAAAATATTTTATCAGTTAGAAAGGGTTGATAAAAGCATTGCAAAAACCTGGTGTCATTGTGAAACACCATGTAGAAATAATCAGGAGAGGTTTCAGCATGACCAACCCCAGTCACACCACTTTCCAAATGGGCTTGGTTTGCTTTCCCACGTTGTGCAAGAGGAGTGAAGTGATGCAGGTAAGAAGGGCTGTGCCTTCTCCCTCCAGGGGCTTCTCTGGCTGAGAGTGTCAGTGGGGAATTAGAGCTGTGCTCCGCCTGTGCCAAGTGCAGGATAAAGCCTGGCCTGCCTGGGTGACTGCCCCATTAGGAGCCTGAAAGAGCTGCTGTGTCTCTCCAGTGGCATTTTTCTGACGTAAGTTGCTGGTTGTTCCCAAAAGTTGGCAGTGGCATATGGGGCCTGGCCCTTGTGGAAAACCACAGGGTTTTCCCATGGGGCTGCACCCAGACAATCAGGGATCTCCCTGCTTTGAGCCCTGCTTCCTGTAAGTCAGAGGAGAGATGGAAAGAAGGTGAAAAGCTATGAATAGCTCCAGCACTGAAGTTGCTGGCGCTCATGTAAAAAGCTGACTGTAGGCTCAGCACGAGGAGTTAGCGCTGGAACCAGCACAGCTGTGGTCCCAGTAGAGACTTTCACACTATTTTTAAGTGGTGGAGCCAGCAGGGAGGAGGCCGGTTCCACAGAGGATGGGTGGGGATCAGGTGAGAGGAGCTCAGGCAAGAGCGAGCTGGGGCGGAGGTGGGAGCCAGAGAAACCGACCGGGCCCTGCAGCCTCTCACTGTAAACAGGAAATCGAGGCTACTGAGAGCAAGGCTGAGGAAACGGGAAAGCAGAAGGGGAGAGGCAGCGACTTTGAACTCTAGAGTAAAGAAAACACTCCTAAGGGCACCACCATCAGCTCCATGAGCATAGAGGGCCTCCAGCCAGGCTGGATTCCCATCCTCTCCCTCCCTGATAGTTCACTGTGCTTAAGGATGCTGAGGCAACACCCAAGACAAGAAGTCAGTCAAACTTTATCAGGGTTTTTTCCCTGTGTCCCCACTGCCTGAAAAATGCACTTTGTCCTCTTTTGGGGCCACTGAAAGTGCTAGGGTGGGAAAGATTTTTGGGACTCAAAAGTGGCCTCAGAGCCACATGGATGATGTCCCCAGGAGGGACCTGTCTTCCCTGTCCTGGAAGGGCTGCTTGCTCTGTTGGCTTCCTTAACTTGCTTTCAAGACCAGAAGGTCCCAAGCTGGTGTCAGTTAATACCATGGCTCTAAAGGTTTCACAACATGACTTGATGTGTCACTGCATTTCCCACATTGTGTCTTTGATTTGTTCAAAATTAGGCCCTGACTCTTGATCTCCTCTTACTAAACCCACATGGACATTCTTTTCCCATTCTTTACTTTCACTGTGACCCCAAATTGGGAGAATTATTGATAACCATATTTTTTGACCAAATATTTTTTAATGGTTGGCTTTAAGATGATATTTGATAGCTCTTTTTATTTTACATAATATTTTATATATCCAACTCTATTTTCATGGTCCTATACATTGGCATTTCTCTTTGGAATGAATGTAAAGCACAGGGATCACTGAATGTTGTGCTTCTGTGTAGAGACTACAGTGATTAAATAAACAAACTTGCTGAGTTGTTCTGGGGCTTGTACAAGCTGGTGAAAAGAGACATTATTTCTGATTATTTGCAAGGTTTCTCTTCTGTGACTCATTTAAAAAAAAAATACTTCAAGTAAAGGCATGGATTACTAGACAAGCAGATATGCAGATACAGCATTCCCAGGCACTTGCTATAAATAGTTCATAAAAAATATATTTAAAGCTAGTTGACACTAGTTGCAGTTCCTGCTGATCTCCTCTTCTTTTCCTCTATCACAGGGATCCTCTGCTCCATACAGACTAAGGGCAAATACAAAAATGCAAACTGTCAGTTCACCCAAAGCATGTTGTTCTGTCACTAACCCCAGCTTTGACATTTTTCCTAGCCACATTTGTAATTTCACACCTTAACAGGTAGGTAAAGCTGTCAAAAATGGGGCAGTTTCAGGGTAGTAGATTTGGTCATGTTTAACCACCTTGGTAGGAAGGACAAGTTCAGAAATAAGTGCGAGGAACTGAAATCTTAGGGTGGGGTTTGCGCAGTTGTGCAAACCACCACTCAGTGCAGGTCTGCTCTCCCTCCCACTCACCACCATTCTGTTATCTGATTTCTCTTCTTACTGTCTTTTCTTATTTTACTTGATCCCCAGCTTTCTGTCCTCTTCACTCTCAGCGTCTTTGTCATCCCACATCACCATGATGAGATTTTTGCTGCTATCCCCAAGGTCCTGGAGACAGTGGCTGGTTATGAACGTGCTGGGACCATGCCCCCACCATGCTGCACTGCCAGGAAGGGAGCACATCCTTCCTTTGTGAGGACAGCATCCACCAAACCCCTGGGCAGGCAGATCTGGAATGTTCTCCGTGTTTTAAGCAACGTTCTTGGGGCTTTTAGAGCTGGGGGTGCTGCAGTTTAGGATTAATCTGTCTTCATATCCTGTTTCTGCACATGCCAACAACTTTATAGAGACTGATGGGAGGGTTGGAATCTTGTCTGCCTGGAAAAGCAGAGCACTTCCATTCATCTGTCTAACTGTGGCTTCCAGAGTCCGAGTCCGAGCACCTGTGTTTTGACAAATTTGGTCTCTAGTATTTCCCAGCTCAGTGAAATGACTTTTGGCTATCAAGGCTTCATCCAAAGCCCTTGGCAAAAGAATGTAACCACAGAGATGTATAATGTTTTCTGTCTGAGAGCTCTGGGCTTGGCAGATAGGAGCTGGGTAGGAGTTTGTGAATTAATGTGAACTGCAGTGAGCCTTTGCAGTAAGAGAGCTCTCACAGCCAATGTTTTCCTCTATAAACTGTTGTGAAAGACTCTGGGAAGGGAAAGTGGAAAGAATCTATTTTTCTATGGCTTGATATAAATGCTTGTCTACCTCAGGCATACAGTTATGGAAAAATTCATGTTGACATTGTGTAAATACAGTTACAAATGTTGAATCTGCAAATAAATATTGCCATGAGAAGGGAAAAAAGTCAGTGGGAAGCTTTGGTCTCTGCTCTCTATCATATTTGTCTTAATCCAAAAGGACTTGTGCTATTTTGGGGGATCTGTTATGGATTTGTGTGTGTTCCAGAGCAGGTGAACTCAGCAGGTGAAGAATGGTGGGTTTTCAATGAAAAGTCCTAATTTCATCAATGATTCTCCCAAAAAGACAAGCCATACCTTTGATTTAATATTAAATGTTTGAGCATCCCATTTTCACCTAGAAACGTGAATTGTGATTTACTTTGAGTAACATTATGTTGTTTTCCCCACAGATGAACGTGAGGCAGTTCAGAAGAAGACCTTCACAAAGTGGGTGAATTCCCACTTGGCTCGTGTGTCCTGCCGAATTACAGACCTGTACACTGACCTTCGAGATGGGAGGATGCTCATCAAACTCCTGGAAGTGCTTTCAGGAGAGAGACTTGTAAGTGCTTATTGGTATCCATTGTGGGGGGTTTGGGTTGGGTTGGGTTTTGTGAATCCTTGTCTCAACTGCAGTATAGGAAATCTGGGTGCTGAGGGTTCAGCACTGAAAATGTCTTTTTATATATTAAAGGAAAAAAAAAAGAGAGCTCTATTGCTTCAGCTGGATCCATACACCACTAAAATATCTTCCTACTGGCTTCAGTGGGAATCAGAGGAAGTCTTCTTCAAAGGTTCCTTGCTGGTAACATGCTGAATGCTTCCAGCAGCATGTTCCCTGCTTCCAGATCTGACAGGCACAGAGTACAAAATGTTCCTGAGCCCCTTAGATCCTTTGGTGGTGGTGAGTTGATATGCTGGGGGACATTCCTGGGCCCTGTGGGCAGTGGCCCATTTCTCTGCTAACAAACCCTGCACTGATGCAGGTGTGCAGGCCTGGCACATCCCTGCTCCCTTCCCACAGCATGCCAGGGTTGTGCAGGACAACAACTGGAGAGGGCCACGTCACCCTGGGAGCAGCTGATTACACCCCACTGCTGAGGAATGTCCCTGAGTGTACTTGATTTTACTCAGATAGATAAGGTTTGGGCTTTCTTTGGTTAGGGGAATATCTAAAATCAATATAAATAAATGGGTCAAATTCGTTCTTTGGGTGTGCTGAAGCACCCCCTTGGTACCAGCACAAGGAGTGGTGAGTAAGAAAGTCCTTGTAGTGGAAAATGCTGCTGCACAAGAGGAAAATTGGATGCCAGGAAATGGCTGGGTATCAGCTTCTCCTTCAGTTCCTTAAATGATGACGATGCTCTTAACTGCCTAATTTAGAGCAATCTTTTCAAAGAAATACCAGTCTTTATCTAAGACCCAAGGCTGCAGGGGGCTGGGTAATCACTTGTCATCAGGCTCTCCTATTAGTGGAGCTCTGTGGCTTAAGACTCTGGTTAATGAGTGGAACATATGGCTCAGTTTAGTGTGTGTGTGTGGAGGCAGGAGAGGAGCTGCCTGAGTGCATCTTGGAGGGCAAGGGAGTTGGGATGTGCACAGAAGTGCCTGTGTGGATGGGATAACAAATCCTGGTGTACATCAGCTGTAGTTTGCTCTGAACCCCCTCTGTCTCTGCCAGACCGCTCGCCTCAGCGACGTGTTGGGTTTGATGTGCTCACTGCAGATAGCAGATATTCCTCATACAGGGATAGTTGAGACGAACATGCCCCATTATTTGAGGGCTGACATACCAACTGTGTCACCTCTGGTTAAATCTGCCTGTCTACCTGTCAAGTTTTGACTTTCAGCAGCAAATAGGAAGCTCAGAGCAATCCTATGGCTGTGGTTGCACCATTCATTTCCATATTTCACTCTAGGTTTTGGAAAATGCAAACAGGGCTGGGGCAGCTATGGGGTGAGGAGAGGACAGGAGCTTCCTGGAGCTGTGCTTGCATCATTGTGTCTGGCATTGGCAGCTGCCTGCACTACCACACATTCTTTTTGTAGCTTCCTTATCTGAGGCTGGAGGACAGCAGGCTCTGTTTGAACAGTGCATTCCACCACACCTTCCTCTGCAAACAAGAGTAAACTCAATGCACTAAACCTTGAGACAATTACACACACCAAAAGTATTCCGTAAGAATCTTACACACACCAAAAAGTATTCCAGGAGGACTGTCATGCAGCCTTCACTTGCTGATGTTCTTCAGTTTTTGCAATTTATTTTAGTCAATATTAGAAAAAAATTCTCCATGGCACCCCAGAGAAATTTGAAAGCAGATCTTATGCAGAAGGCTTAAAATCAAGGCAAGAAACATCAAATTATAAGAAAGCAGAAACTAGCATAGGTGAATGTCCCATAAACATGGTGTATTTATTGATGCAGTCGAACAAACAGAAGTTGTTTCCTCTCTTTTGAAATTGGGATTCAGATTCAAGAGCCTGTGGAGCAGAGTCCAGGATTTTGGATGCCAGTCAGGAAAGCAGGGCTGCTCTTTGCCCTCTCACTTCGATTGCACAAACCCTGCATTTTCCAAAATTTATTGTGATTTTTGTTGATGAAAACCCACAGTCTTTGAGGTGTGTTGGAGAAACTCAGAATGAGAGCAGCTGATAACAGCAACACCTACATCTTCCTGACCTTGCTCAGTTTGATTCCTAATCCAAGTGTTTAGTCCAGACCTTACAGCATAATGTCCTCCGCACAGCAGTGTTTGGAAGGAAGCTGATAGCATGCAATGCTCTCACTGAGCACAGTGGGAAAGAATCCAGCCAGCATGAAAGGACAGTTGTAACTTGGTTTGCACACACTGTTAACCAGCTTCTCCCAAACAGAAAAATAAAGCTGGGAATTGTTTTTGACCTAAGATTAAGCATTTAACTCAGTTTCTTCCCTAACCAAATTAAGGATTAGTAAATTCTTTGCAATTCCTGAAGTCTCAAAGGTCAAACCACTTAAGCACATTCTCTGTAGTGAATTCTGTCACATTTTCACTTGGAAAAGAGGAAGGGTTTTGATGTAGAATCAGTTTTCCTGTAACGTGTATGTGAAGACTCTGGGTTTGGTACTTGCTTTCCCTCCACTTAGTGTCTGGATCTGTGTTAGCCCAATAAATGTGCAAGATATGTCTCACTGTGCCTCATCCTGAGACTATGCAGGGGAGTGTGGCAAGCACAGCCACACCTTGAACAAACCAGACTCAGATGCCTCTTCCTCTACATAAAACATCTCTGGTGAATGGTTTTGGCTCTGTAACTATGGCAATGGAGCTTCTGAGAGCACAAAATGAGCTTTTTGAATCCTTTTCTGCTCGGTAGTTTGAGGCAATAGAGGTAGTGCACATACTGCTTTGGGCAGTGGGAAAAGGCTGTGTTAAGGCACAGGGGACAGGCTGGGGTCTGCCACTGCTTCTGAGAAATGGCCAAAGTCACAGTAATTTCTGAGCCTTGGGATCATCCTTGTGCATCCTTGTGTAGGTGAGCAGGCCTGGGAAGCTGGTCCAGGGCTCCAGGTGTGGCCATGGGCTGAGACAAGCCGTGGGCTGGAGCTGGGGGTGCACCCAGGCCTCCACCTTCCTTCCTGCTCTGGAACTGCCTCCTACCTGTGTTTTGTTTTGCAATGTTCAGTCAAGCCTTAGGTCCAGCTTTCTACACTCCTAATGATTGATGGTGCCAGCTAAAGGCTGGATCCCAGATTGTCCCTGCTGGGTGAGGAATCTCTGGGAGGCTTCAGCCAAACATGTAGCTCTCTCCTGCTTCTTCTGCTCCAGATGTGTCTCTTTTCACTGGCAGTGTTTGGAATGGATGGGGTGTGTACAGGCTGTACATGCAATCTGGGCCTCTTTGGAGGGCCTTTTATACTCCAAAGCAGAGGGAGTCTCCTGGAAATTCTCCCGCTTGCTGTGAGCTGTGGGTTGACTCTGCATCATTCCCCAGCCTCAGGAGGAGAACAGACCCAGGCTGATTGAGGCTGAAGCCGGTGGCCTCAGGGTTTGTGTGTCCCAAACGGCATCTTCCTGCAAGGCTTCCCTCTCCACCATCTCCTGTGGCATAGGCTGTGTTTCCAGGGACTGTACCATGGCACTGGCTGAAACTCTTCACCTTGAATGCAGGCTGGGGCAAGGATATTGCCTGAGCTATTTCTATGGCCAGTTAATTACATTCACTGCAGAAAACAAGGAAATTATGGCAGTTAGTTTTTTGGCTGAGTGCCTTTGGTGACATCCCAGTGCACACTGAACAGGCTATTCAGCTGTAAACCTCATCTGCACAACGAAGTTCCCTTAATTTTATTCAGTTTTACAGCAGAATTCTGAATGCTGATGACACATTCATTGCATTTTTGCAGTTGCACTGGGCCTTCATATAACTGTGTTATATTGGTGTAGCTGATTTTGTAATTAGTATTTTTTTCCTATGAAGAAAAATTTGTAATCAATCTCTGTTACTTTCTTACTCTTTATCTGATTTACTGGGCAAAGAAAAGCAATGCCACTTCTTTCTGGAGGATATTTACTGACTAACTCAAATCTGAGCTTGTGAGTGAATATCCTAGAGAGGAAACATGAAGGAAGTAAGCAGGGAAAATCCTTTGAAAGGCAAATGAAACTGGGGCCATGTGTCCAGCTCAGGTCCAGGATACTGGTTTTTCCACCATGGGTTTGGCACCTGCTTCCATTATCCTGGTGAAAATGCGCTGGAAGATCCAAGGAGTGGTTTTGTCCCTGGAATTTGAGGAACAATTGCAGCGTTGCTGCCTGGGAGTGGTGACGCACCAGCCAGGACTGAAGAGTTTACAAGCTCTGATTTTTCCCCCTCCCATCTACAGTAATAAATGTTTTTATTCTTCCTTTTACCTTCTAGCCTAAACCAACTAAAGGAAGGATGCGCATCCATTGCCTGGAGAATGTGGATAAAGCCCTCCAGTTCCTGAAAGAGCAACGAGTGCACCTAGAAAACATGGGATCTCATGATATTGTGGATGGGAATCACAGGCTGACACTTGGCCTTATTTGGACCATTATCTTGAGATTCCAGGTAGAGTTGTGTGCACACACAGATACATGGATGAGCTTTCCACGCCTGTTTGTCACTTGCTTCTCTGTGCATTTTAGGAGCAGAGTGCTCCCATCTGATGGGAGGGAGAAGTGCTTGGGAACCTGTCAGGATAAATCAGTCTCTGTGGTGCTGCTGACCTGTGATGGGAGTTTCCTGTGGGGAAATTCATATGGCTTTATTTTTAAATCACTAATAAATGTGAAGCTCCAGTCTCCACACTAGATCTAGGAGGAAATGCCCTGAGCTGCTCTCCATCTCCGTGCTCCAGGTTATCCATAACCTGGCTGGTTTGGCACTGAAATGGATTAAGGGTGCCCACAGGAATTATTTTACTGTCCCAGCTAAGGCTTGAGATTTCTTGTTTTCCAGGAAGTTCCAGATTGGTCTTTGCCCTCAGCTAAAAAAGGCTGGAAAGTCCTTTTGCAGAAAGAACAATACATCCATATAATAAATATATAACTCATAATAAATAGCATAGTAATAAACGTTTAATAGCATTCATTTTGGTGTTTCCCAGCATTACTTTCACCTTTTCCAAAAAGGCAATGTGTTTTGTCAGAGAAATATTGAAATCTTTTATGTTACTTTTAGATCCAAGATATCAGCGTTGAAACTGAGGACAACAAAGAGAAGAAATCTGCTAAAGATGCTTTGCTTTTGTGGTGCCAGATGAAAACAGCTGGGTCAGTGTGGATTAAGTCATTATCTCTAAAGCTCTTACAGCATTTTGAGTTTTTGTTGAAATAATTTTAAATGGGCAAACATATATCTTCTTAAGTGGATTTAGAGGAAATTCAAGACAAATGAGTTGATGTTTACAAGTCAGAGAAGTCTGAATTTATGATGTTAATTCTGGGTGATAAACACACCAATTGGATAATCCATGAATATATATAGTAATATGCTGACTCTTTTTCTCCCTATTCTGAAGAAATAATAACACTTTCACGGGAAACTTAATGTCATCCTGCTCGGTCTTTTGGTGCCAGAGTGTTCAGACCTGCACTGGGGATGCTGTACTGATTGCACTCTCCTTGTTTTTGTTCTGCAGGTACCCCAACGTCAATATCCACAACTTTACGACAAGCTGGAGGGATGGGATGGCGTTCAATGCACTGATCCATAAGCACAGGTACATGTGGCTCAATGTCTGCCCTGGTTTTGCAGCTACCTTGCAGCTTGATTTTAAAAATCCATGAAGAGCAGGAAGTTGAGTAGCTGCTGAGAGTTTTAGAGCAACTTGCCTTGTTTTGAGCTTTATAGCTCTTGTGGTCATTGTGAGCTTGGCTGGGCAGCAGCTTCTCACACCACAAGTCAAAACAGGCTGTGTTTGGTTTCAAGGGCATAAATTACACCTGTGATTATTTGGGTTTGGTTTGGTTCTTGTACCTCAGTGAGTAACCAATGCCCAGGTCAGGAACTGGGGGACAGGAGTGGGGAAGCACACCCAGAGCAGCTTGGAGGGAAAGGAAGTCCCTGCCTGAGGATGGCCGGATGTGGTGCCAGGCTGCCATGGCTGGGGATGCTGCTCATGGCAAGCTCAGGCGGAATTAATCCGGATGGATTGCATGCTTCCATGGGCATGAGGAGAGACTCATGACCACAAGTTTGTTCTTCTCTTCTCCAGGGTCACCTTCTCTGCTGTTAAGCTCTCCCCTGCTTTCTCTCATGGCCAGGTCCTGCTGTGCCATGTGCTGGGCATTGCTTCATTCCTTTAACACTGCTGGAAAATGCACAGGGCACATGAAACCTTGGCTGGGTTTTCTAAGGGTTGGAGATTTTAGTTCATTTGAGGGTGGCTGCACTGTGCTTTGGGAAATCTAAAGAATTTTCCATCCTGTCTAGGCCTGATCTGATTGATTTTGACAAGCTGAAGAAATCAAACGCACACTACAATCTGCAGAATGCTTTTAACCTTGCAGAGCAGCACCTTGGTCTTACCAAGCTCCTGGACCCTGAGGGTAAGAGTTCCAGCAGTTTCAGCACTTAAGGGCTCTTTCCTCCCACCCCTCCATGTCAGAGCACATCTCTGTGACAGTTTTTTGTGTCCAAGAGCAGCTGGATGCTGCTGACTCACCTGGTGATACAGGCAGAGAGGGAAGGAGAGAATGTGAGATGTCTCCAGCAGCAAACTGAGCAGCAGTAGCACAAGAGTCCTTAATCCTGTGTTTATTTACTGCCATCTGACAAGTTTGTTGGCCTGGCCATGTGTCCATAAAGTCATTCCAGTCAGACGCTTTCTTCTGAGAAGGAAGAGGAGCAGAGAAGCTTCAGCCGATGCTTCTGTGGGAGTATGTGTGCTCCCAGTGCTGGGGCAAGAGCCTTTTGTGTCACAGGGCAGGAGTGATGTGTTCGGGCAAGTTTCTTCTTGCTTATTTTCCAGTGCCTCAGAATTGCTGATAAATACTTTGTTTTCCACCTGTGTCTCTCAGATTCACCTGGACAGACATAAGTTTGAATTCTTCTCTCCAAATGCCGACACAGCACTGAAGTTGTCAATTAACAGTAGTTCTGTCAACTCACATGGACACCAGAGGAGTTATTTGGCTGTGTACAAGCTGTGGCAAAGTCTGGAACTTGACTGTAAAGCCCAAAGGCCCCAAGCTTTAGCCCCAGTCCACACTACTGCCAGAACTAGTGCAAAGCTGCTCAATTTACTTTTTATTAGGACACCAACCTTAGGGGTTGAACTGCCACTGAACCCATCTCTGACTCCCAAAAGTATCCTTGGTGCAGTCTGAGTTCTATTGGTGTAACCCCTGCAGCCTCAGCATGCTGAGATAACTCTGGTTTGGTTTGCAGATATCAGTGTTGATCACCCTGATGAAAAGTCAATCATCACTTATGTGGTGACATATTACCACTACTTCTCCAAGATGAAAGCTTTGGCTGTCGAAGGAAAACGTATTGGAAAGGTCTGTCAGTTTAAATTATAAATTGTTACAAAGCAGGTGAAATATTTCTGATTTTCTTTTTCCCCTTGGGTGTTAATTTTTTAAGAGTCCACTCTCTGGTAATTTTGATTTTTTTGCCTTTGAACATATTTTGAATGTTAAATATTCCCATGTGACTATGAGAAGTAGTTAATTTCCAGCTGCCTCACATTAGAAAACATTTGGCTGGTGTTTTATTTTTGCTTGTTCATTTTGCATCATTGCTACTTTTCCTTTCTCATTAACTGCTCCTCACCCTCTGGGCCCTCTGTCTCCTCTGGAAAAGTCCCTCATTTAAAACACGTGCAGTCATTCTCTGTCCTTTGGCGACATTGCCCCAATCCTTACAGCTGGCAAACTGAACATGAATCTTTGTGTGAGCCTCAGCTCTGCCCCTCTATTGCTGTGGGATCTTGTGAATTTAGTGCTGAAAAATGCCAAGCTCTTATTCCTCAGGGATCCCAGCAGTGAGTACTCTGATTCACAACTCAAGTCTCCCAGCAGTTTCTTTTATGTGGCTTGTTGGATTTAAATGACTGAAGAGCACTCCCCTTGTGACTCGTATGTTGTGCTGCTGCTGCAGGTGCTTGACAATGCCATTGAAACAGAGAAAATGATAGAAAAATATGAGTCCCTGGCTTCTGACCTGCTGGAGTGGATTGAGCAAACCATTATCATCCTCAACAATCGCAAATTCGCCAACTCCCTGGTTGGGGTGCAGCAGCAGCTGCAGGCGTTCAACACTTATCGCACAGTGGAGAAACCACCCAAGTGAGTTTAATCTCAGTTTGGCACAACAGTCAGTGGTCTTGTTGGCTTAGTCACTCATTGATTTTTTTTAAAAAACAAACACATCCAAGTAATTTTAGTTGTGGCTTAAGAGTTTATTTTCATGAGCAAGCCCAGCTCTCATATTCCTGATTGGTACTTATCAAAGTTACTTGGGGCCCGTTTGCTTTGTGCTGTTCAGTGTGCAGATAATAACAACAGCAACGAGAAAAGCGTGTCTCCCACAGGATCTAGGAGTCCTGGAAGCTGTCACTGCCCTGGGATGCCTGTCTTATCATATGAGTGGTAATAATGTACTGTGGTAGTACAGTAATGTCACTGCTTGTGCTTTTAATAGCAGTGGATAATACCAAAATGCTGCTATTAAAAGATCCCTACTGCTTATCCAACATGAAGAGGAAGCATGTCTGGCTTTGTCAAACATCTCTACTTACTCAAACTAATACAAGCAAAACTGGGCAACTTATTTCTGGAAAGCCACTGTTAGGATTGTGATATCAAATCTGTTCGTTATTTTTGTCTAATTCGAGTTCTAGTGAATAATAATCACAACCCGAAACATTACACAGGATCCAGACTCCTTCTAAAATTGCAGACTATTCCCTAATGCCCATAGAGTTTGTTTATTTCCCAGGCATACAGCTCAGGGAGAACAGTGGGAAGAGTTTATTGACTGCAGAGAGCTTTAAATAAAACTTCCATTTCTTGTGCCGATGGAGCAAACTAGGACAGTGCACGTACTAGAATTAAAAAAAAAGCCTTTTCCTGTCCCCCAAGGGGTTTAAATCCAAACACTCAGACAGCTGACTTCTGTGAAGTTGCTTTTGCTTTCTGCCCCAACTGGCTCCAGGGGAAGTGTGGGCTATTTCCATTGCTCCCAGCTTCCACACAAGATGGAGGTGTTTATGTGAATGCACCATTCACCACGTCAACATTTTAAACAAGTGCTTTATTATAGTTTATTGTAGTCTACTATATTATATGTTTTATATTAGTGCTTCCTTGTAAGGGTAGCGAGGCCTTGGCACAGGTTGCCCAGAGAAACTGTGGCTGCCCCATCCCTGGAAATGCTCCAGACTGGATGGGACCGGGCTGGGAGCAAGCTGGGATAGTGGAAGGTGTCCCTGCCCTGGCAGGGGGTGTAACTGGATGGGTTTTAAAGTCCTTTCCAACCCAAACCATTCTGTCAATCCATGATTCTATGATTGTACCTTAGCAGTAATGACAGTTTGATTGTAACTTGATTCTCTTGCAAAATTTTGTTTAGGTTTACAGAAAAAGGAAACCTGGAAGTGCTGCTTTTTACCATCCAAAGCAAAATGAGAGCCAACAATCAGAAAGTGTACATGCCAAGGGAGGGCAAACTCATCTCTGACATTAACAAGGTAAACTGAGCAGCTCCTTCCGTGACTTGGGATATTGCTGTTTTCTCTCAACAACTTTTGTTCTTCTCAAACACATTTACTTTTTATTAGTCACAGCCTTTTTATTACAGCCCCCAGCCTTGTTGTAGGGGTTGTAAGGGATGGGTGAGGAGGGGTGACCTTTTCCTGTAGCCAGGCCCGGGGTGTCCTCAGCATCTGTAGGAGCTTCTGCTCCTGGGGCTGCCAGCTCTGCCTTGCACCTCGTGGACCTGGCTTTTGAAGAGAAGTGACAGAAGGCAGCAGCAGTAGGTGCTGTGCCCTCCCCTTCACCTCCCAGTGCCCTGCCTGGGCATCGTGGATCCTTCTGGGGTCCTGCAGCTTGTTCTCTGCTGCTGCAGCTGGTAGGGCAGGGCTGGGCACAGAAGAGTTGACAGGCTCTCTCAAGGATAACAAACAGCTTCAGCTTCCTCCTTTGTGTTTGATCATGCTTGGCATTCCCAGACCAGCTGTTGTGGGTGTCTGTGGCCTCATCCCAGGGAGCATCAAACTGCTTAGTTCTCCTGGTTGCAGGAGGAGTGCCCAAAATAGTCGTGTTTCAGGCAGTTTCCATCTGTTCTGATTTAGATTTAGTTTCTGTTTAATTGAGTGTATTTTTGTTGTCTGTAAGAAGATCTAAAAGGTGATTAGCTGACTTCCAACATGCTTCTAAGACTTCTGATTTTTGTAATATTATCATCATGCATATGAATAACTTCTGGCTTGGGGGGAAAAAAGGATTCATAAGCACCAGAAGTAACCAAATTCTGCAGTTGTTTTCTTTTCCAAAGTGTAATAAAGAACAGCAGTTGTATGTTAGTTCTGGAGATGAGAGGCCATGAATCTCTAATTCCCATTTCCTGAAGGAAGAACATAGAATCTGCTTGTTTGGGAGTAGTACTCAGGAGATTTTATTGTTTTAAATAAACACTTTCTTACACATTCAAGCCAAGTGGTTTCCTTAGGCTTTGTTGGGAAGGGGGGGGGTTAAGAAAGGATGAGAGAAAATGCATCTGAGATAAACAACTTGCTCAGAAAATGACTGACTAAATTGAGAACAGATTTTAAGTCATGTGTTTATAGTAGCAAACAAGGTGTAGGGCCAGCCAGTGCAAACCGGATTTATGGGCTTTTAAATAATTGAACCAGTTTGGTGAAAGTTGCCTGTAGTGACTTCAGCCCTGATTTCATGCAAAGGAGATGGGATTTATCATAATCTTGTAAGAATGTGTTGTTTAGAAGCTGTATGTTTTTCCTCCACATCTTTAGGCCTGGGAAAGACTGGAAAAAGCTGAACACGAAAGAGAACTGGCACTGCGAAATGAGCTCATCAGACAAGAGAAACTGGAACAACTTGCACGGAGATTCGATCGCAAGGCAGCTATGAGAGAAACTTGGCTGAGTGAAAATCAACGTCTTGTTTCTCAGGTGCTGCTCTCAGAAATTGTCTGGGTGACTAAAATGGTTCCCATGAATAATTGCAGGATGCAGTTCTTGCAAGGAGAACATTTTCTTCCCTGTGCCTCATATTTTACTACATCTATGTATGTGTATATTTATTTATTGTATTTAGTTACTCTATATGTGTATGTACTGTACATCCTCTCTTTTATACATTTGGGATTCCCTTCTTTGAACCTACCAGCCTGTGATCAGGAGAATTTGATGATGAAATAACTACCCACAGTCAATATTTTCTTCATCTCAATATTTTGGTGAGTTCAGTGAAATTAGCCCAGGAGTTAATTTTGTTGTTTAATATTAGAGGTGATAATATTAGATCAGCCCCAGACTAATCCTGATGGCCATGTGATTCTTCCCCCAAAGGCAGTGAATAATATCTCTGATTTTATCAGTGGTTCTTTATTATCAGAGGCATCTCTTATTTTATTTAAAGAAGACTCTTGGGAGCATTTTGAGGTCCTGGATTTGCTAACAAGTGTGTTTTGTCAAGTCAGAACTGACAGCAGAGATTGAGCAGTGAGACTTTTGTCCCCAGCAGCCATTCCTGAAGAAGTGCCTCTGTCTTTGCAGGACAATTTTGGCTTTGACCTCCCAGCAGTGGAGGCTGCCACGAAGAAGCACGAGGCCATCGAGACGGACATCGCAGCGTATGAGGAGCGGGTTCAGGCCGTGGTGGCGGTGGCGAAGGAGCTTGAGACTGAAAACTACCACGACATCAAACGCATCACTGCAAGGAAGGACAATGTTATCCGCCTGTGGGAGTATCTCCTGGAGCTGCTCCGGGCACGGAGACAGCGGCTGGAGATGAACCTTGGGCTGCAGAAAATTTTCCAGGAAATGCTGTACATTATGGACTGGATGGATGAGATGAAGGTGGGTGGAAGTACTTTGAGAATGCAGACCAAATATTGCTCAGAGATGTATGTGTCCCTTTGTGTCAAGATCCATTTTGCCCCTCTGATTTAGCAGACAGACCCAGAAGATCCACATTCAAGAGCAGTGAACAAATTCCTTATGATTTGTTAACAATAAAGTTTAAAACCACGTTAAGGACAAAGAACAAGTTCACTCCTATAAAAAGCTACTTTCCAGCTTCATGTCTGCCTCATAGAGCCCAGAAGTTTTGGTCACAGTGCTTGGGTAAAGATGACAGATTTGGTAAAAGGGAATTAAATAATCGCTCTCCATCATGATTTACATGGGAAGCAAGTCACCTCTTCACGTCTCTGCTTTAAAAAGCTTGAATTTCTTCCTATCTGTTCTCCTGGGATCTGGGAAGGGAAAGGACCATGACTTGTCCATCAGCCAGCAGAAATTGAAAGCTGTTGGAGGAAAGAAACAGCTCAACGGGAGCTCACAGCACCTGGGCTGAGTTAACTCAGCCTCTCAGTATCCTAGACTGCAAATTCATTAAAGAGCAGTCAAATTCTTCATGGTTGCCAGTGATTTCAAAAATACTGGCTCAAATTTGTATCAGCCATGTCTCTACATTTGAAATTTCTGTCCTTATGGGGCTGGAGTTCCTCTGACCTAATGTACCAACAGATAACAGTGCCTGGAGTCCCAAAGAAGCAAATAGCTTATGGCCTTCAGCCTGTTTTACTTGTCTTTCTCATTTTGTTCAGGTACTTTTGCTGTCCCAAGACTACGGCAAACATTTGTTGGGAGTTGAAGACCTGCTGCAGAAACACGCTCTGGTGGAAGCTGACATTGCTATTCAGGCTGAGAGAGTGAGAGGGGTCAATGCCTCTGCTCAGAAGTTTGCCACTGATGGAGAAGGTAACCAGCACCCAACATAACCCCTTTTGTCTTAATTACCTATGACATTATCTGTGACACTCATTAGTTCTGCAAGATAGGTTAGCTAAATTCCCCACCAGAATGAGAGAATCCAGCTCCATTTGTTCCTTCTGTACTCAGCATTTCAACGACTCATTTGTCCAGGAACCTGCTCAGGAATTGAGTGTGGCATTGGTTCTTGCATGGGATGTCATGCTCGTCACCAGCAGCTGCTGTGACTTTGTAGAGGTCACCATGGTTCCCCGTGCTGTGTTCCTAATGCAAATATTTACAGAGATTGTTGGACCCAGTCTAATGCTGTCCCGATTTATCCTAAAAGGAAGCAATTCCCTAGAACCCAGTGCTTTTAACAGAGTAAATGACGTCCATTTTGTGCAGTTGTATATAAATCTGAATTCAGTGAATTTTGTCTCACTGGAAACAGTCATGAATATATTTCATTTTGGTTTTTTTTTTTGGGTTTTTTTTTTTTTTTTTTGTCTTTTGGAAAGAATAGTATCTTCTGATCTGTGTTACTATGTGGTGGAGCTTGAACACTTCCCACTCACTTTCCTTAGACTAACTATGGATTCTTTAATGTAAACCTTGTAGCTGGTACACGCAGGAATTCAGAGCTCTGCATGTACCCCAGCTGTGGGGATGGGAGTGAGTGAGCCCGGGTGGTAACACACATTCTCTGTCCAAGCAGGTTACAAGCCCTGTGACCCGCAGGTGATCAGGGACCGCGTGGCTCACATGGAGTTCTGCTACCAGGAGCTCTGCCAGCTCGCAGCCGAGCGCCGTGCACGCCTCGAGGAGTCCCGGCGCCTCTGGAAATTCTTCTGGGAAATGGCTGAAGAGGAGGGCTGGATCAGGGAGAAGGAGCAGATCCTGTCATCTGATGACTATGGGAAGGACCTAACCAGTGTTGTCCGACTCTTGAGTAAACACAAGGCGTTTGAGGATGAGATGAGTGGCCGCAGCGGCCACTTTCAGCAGGCGATAAAAGAAGGTGAAGACATGATTGCGGAAGAGCATTTTGGGTCTGAGAAGATCAGAGAAAGAATTAAGGATATCCGGGAGCAGTGGGCTAACCTGGAGCAGTTATCTGCCATTAGGAAGAAGCGGCTAGAGGAAGCCTCTCTCCTTCACCAGTTCCAGGCTGATGCTGATGACATTGATGCATGGATGTTGGACATCCTCAAGATTGTCTCCAGTAATGATGTTGGCCATGATGAATATTCCACGCAGTCCTTGGTCAAGAAGCACAAAGATGTGGCTGAAGAGATTGCGAGCTACCGGCCGACCATCGACTCTCTTCATGAGCAGGCCAAGGCTCTGCCACAGGAGCATGCGGAGTCTCCAGATGTGCAAGGCAGGTTGTCTGGAATCGAGGAGAGATACAAAGAGGTTGCTGAGCTGACCCGGCTGCGTAAACAGGCCCTGCAGGATACCCTCGCTCTCTATAAGATGTTCAGTGAGGCAGATGCTTGCGAGCTTTGGATCGATGAAAAGGAGAAGTGGCTGAATAATATGCAGATTCCAGAGAAGCTGGAGGACCTAGAAGTGATCCAGCACAGGTGAGAATGGCTTTACCAGGAAGTTTGGGAAATACTGGGTGGAAGTGTTTTACCCCAGCTACCTTTCTCAGGTTGTCTAATGGCTCAGATTCTCTAATGTCTGGGGGATCTTGTGTTTGTTTTCGCCCACTTCAGGTTTGAAAGCTTGGAGCCAGAAATGAACAACCAGGCATCCCGTGTGGCCGTGGTGAACCAGATTGCCAGGCAGCTGATGCATAGTGGCCACCCCGGGGAGAAGATCAAAGCACAGCAAGATAAACTCAACACAAGGTAAGTGAAAGCCTCGTGCTCAGGAACATCACACCAGCTGGAACAAGTATGGTGGGGTCATTTGTTTGTCTTAAGTAGGCTTTTTTAAGATATTCTGATGCTGTTACCTGAAGTATCCTTAAGGCTTCAAAAGGAAAGAGTTGTGCCTTTCAAATACTTGATTATCAGGTGGAGTTTTGCTTTTGACTTAATCAGGCCCTGAGTGTGTCAGCACCTTGATTTGAGAGCTGGAAATTGGCTGTAATAATTACTATGATAAAAAAGAAATAAATATAGTTTTGTGTAAACTCCCGCATTTTTTAGCTTCAGAATAAACCAAGGGAGTGTGAAAAATTGGTGTGACTGCCAATTTTTCACTTGAGTAAAAATTATACTCGGTGTCCTGATACTTGTCACATTCTAATACACACCATATCTGGGTTAATGATTGCTTTGCTAGAAATACTGATGGTGTGGGAAGGACTAAGGAAACCCTGAGTAGCTGGGTTTACCAAGCTGCTGAGAGCAGCTGCTCACTCAGCAATGCTGCCACATTCTTTTCCCACAAATCTCAATTTCTCTGCTCTCCTCTCCTCACACATTTCAGGTGGAGCCAGTTCAGAGAACTGGTAGACAGGAAGAAGGATGCTCTGCTCTCTGCTCTGAGTATCCAGAACTACCATCTTGAATGTAATGAAACCAAATCCTGGATCAGGGAAAAGACTAAAGTGATTGAATCCACACAAGACCTGGGTAACGACCTGGCTGGAGTGATGGCCTTGCAGAGGAAGCTGACGGGCATGGAACGGGACCTGGTGGCCATCGAAGCCAAGCTCAGTGACCTGCAAAAGGAGGCAGAGAAACTAGAATCGGAGCATCCTGACCAGGCACAAGCAATTCTTTCACGGCTTGCAGAGATCAGTGATGTGTGGGAAGAAATGAAGACCACGCTGAAGAACCGGGAAGAGTCCCTGGGAGAGGCCAGCAAGCTGCAGCAGTTCCTGAGAGATCTGGATGACTTCCAGTCCTGGCTCTCCAGAACACAGACTGCAATTGCCTCCGAAGATATGCCCAACACCCTGACAGAGGCTGAGAAGCTACTCACTCAGCATGAGAATATCAAGAATGAAATCAACAACTACGAGGAAGATTATCAGAAGATGAGGGACATGGGAGAGATGGTGACACAAGGGCAAACTGATGCTCAGTACATGTTCCTACGCCAGCGCCTACAGGCTTTGGACACCGGATGGAATGAGCTTCACAAAATGTGGGAGAACAGGCAAAATCTCCTTTCCCAGTCTCATGCCTACCAGCTGTTTCTCAGAGATACCAAGCAGGCAGAAGCTTTCCTTAATAACCAGGCAAGTGGTCAAGATATACCTGACTTCATTTCTGTTGGCACTGTGTACTGCAAGCAATTAACAGACAAAGTCTATTGGTGGGAGAGCCACAATCAGACAAATTGCCCTTTTCTAACTGCATTTTACTTCAAACAGTTCTTGTGAGGTGTCTGTTGTTGGAGCACCAGCATAGCCTGAGTGTAACAATTTTCTCTCTGGTTTCTTTAATCCCAGGAGTATGTTCTGGCGCACACGGAGATGCCAACCACCTTGGAAGGAGCAGAAGCTGCTATTAAAAAGCAGGAGGATTTCATGACCACCATGGATGCCAATGAAGAAAAGATCAATGCAGTTGTGGAGACGGGCAGGAGGCTCGTTAGTGATGGGAACATTAACTCTGATAAAATCCAGGAGAAAGTGGACTCTATTGATGACAGGTAAGTGCAGAATGATGGTACAATGTAGCTGTTCCTCCTTTAATTCTGTTCTCTGAGAGATGCCCTTTTACCAGGATTCAAAGGCAAAGTAACAGCTTAGAAAATGTCTGTTCCAGACTGTTTTCTTTGTCTCGTGGAAAAATAGGAACTGTCATGTTTCAATAATGCGCCAGGCTAATCTCAGTTAAACAATACCTTTCCCACTTTCTAGAGGCTTGGTAGTTAATGAGCTCCCTACCCAGAATTTGGTTGTTTGAGTGTTGCCGTATAGTTCTTGGAGTATGAGCAGACTTGATGCTCTGGTGGGAGCTGTAGCAGTTGGCTGTGTCTGGTTCCACAAGTCTCAGTTTCCTCTGTTGCCCCCGAGCTGGTGTAATTACAATAACTTATTCCTGTCCTTCCTCTGGAGAAGGAATGTGGCTCTTCAAGGGTGTAATTGGCATTACATCCACCCCACCCACTCGACTTTGATCGCCTCTTCCAGCTTGTCTGGCCCCACTGAGATCAGATTAGGAAGCACTGGTACAAGTGTGTCTTTCATCCCAGAACAAGTCCTTTGCTTTTTGTCTCTGGCTGTGGCACGGGTGCTATAAAACATTAAAAGCTTCTTTTTCTTTGAAACCCAAATGTTCAGTTTTGATGGCTGCTGTTCTTTCTGCTTTTGTTTTGGATGACAGTGGAATCTTTCAAGGCACTGTAAGTGTCAGAACACAGCAGTGAGCTGTGAAAGTTCACTGATGACCCTCCCATCAGACTTCCATCCCCCCACAGCTGGTAAGCTTAGGTTCTCCTGGTGTCTTCATCTGCAAGGAGAAACTGAACTGAAGTAGTTCAGAAAATGTTGTACCTTTCCTGTTTGGGCAGAGATGTCCCACTGTGTGTGCACCCACTTTAGCCACGCATCACGGCTTCAGGAAAGGTAGCTCTTCCTGTTCCCAGAGCTTGCTGAGGGCCTCTGACAGCTGAATCCTCAGGCTACCCCATGTTTCCATTCTCTCTGTCTCACCCTCTCGGCTCTAGATCCCAGAGAGGATCTGCAAAGGCCAGGAAGAGGATATTACATGAAAAAAATCAAGGGGACAACAAGTTTTCCCATCCACTTAGGAAAGCAGGAGAGTTTGATCCCGGCCTTCTGGTCAGGTATTCTCTTTCTGCAGCTTTTGGAATTAAAAGAAAGCATTCAAGGATATCATAGCAAATGGCATCTTGCAGCCCTGTCTGAAGTGGCTTGAGTGGGAGACAGCTTCAGCCCATGTCCTGTGTGCTCTGCAGAGGCTCTGGTGGCTGTCACCCCAGTGCAGCTGCACCTCTGTGCCCCATTGTTCCTGCTGTCCTGCCCAGGGGACATGTGCTGGAGCTCCTACTGGAACTGAGCATTTCCTCAATTCCAAAGCTATTTATGCCGAGCGCTGCAAAAACCATCCGGTGTGCTGCTATCCAGGAAATCTGTGCGATTGCTCCCCAAGTCTGGGGGGCTGATAAGCCTCCAGAACAAAGCCTTGGGGCTGCGTGCACTGGGAGGGGTAGCAAAGGAAGCCTCTTTGCTTTCACAAAACGTGGCTCTCCCAGCTGAGCTCCACCTGGATGTCTAACAAAGGACCAAAACAAACAAGCACAAATATGTGCAGTGGCTCCATACTTCCCATTGGGAGCTCTTTGTAGTTTCTGGTATTGTTCAGAGTGGGTTTGCAGTGGTGCTTTTGAGCTGTTCCTGAGGAGACCCCACTGGCCCTGGTGCAGCAGACAGGCCCTGCCCTGGGATAATTCCAATCTCAATAGGGATGGCACAAGGGGGATGAAAGTGCAATATGAAAGAAACACTTCAGCACAACCTTTTAGTGCAGTTCACAAGCACAAATGAATGAGCATAAGGACATGGAGTAAGAGTAGGGGAAGGTAGGTTTGCATCAAGCTGTCACCAACTAGCTTTTCCAGCTGGGAAAGAAGCTGATCTCCCTGTGCAGCTTTCCCTGCTTGGGTGACTTCTGCTGCTCTGAAGCATTTTCTCCTCCATTTTCTCTTGGGAGAGTGTTGGAAGAGTGCCCCTCTCCATGTGCCTGCTCATGGCCTCTGATTCTGCAAGGGAGATTTAGTCTAAAGACAGTGGCAGATCTGGCACATGTTGTGATCTGAGCCTGTTTTACATCAACTTTTGTATTTGTGCAACTTTCTGCTCAACAGAGAACAGAAGTAAGTTTTGTTCTTGCCCATTCAGAAGGGAGAGTGCCTTGTTTGCTGGAGCAATGAAAGAAGCTAAAACTGCCTTTCATGTATCTCAGGATTCCTAGCAGTCAGCTGCATTCACACCATGTGTAAGATTTATTATTTCTGCACAGGCTTTGAAACCCACAGGCTTACAGTTAAACCACAAGTGGTTTTGTCAGTTTTCAGCACTGTCAGCATTCTCAGGGGCCTCTGGGAGTCAACTTGGGGACGCCAGGCAAATTCTGGATTAATTTGTGTGAGACACCTCCTTGTGCTGAGCAGATCTTACACTTATAGTGTAAGTCCTATGTGTGATACAGAATTCAAAGCCATTCTAAATAACTGGAGTCTGCAGAGCAAACCATTCTTCCACAAACTGTTTTGGCAAATTAGTAAGAAGCAATCATTGACAATCTTAAGTGTGAATTCTTTAAAAGAATTTAGGAATATCTGAACAAGGAGTTATTTATATTTAGGTACAGCTAGTCTGGAGCAGGAGAACAGACTAAATAACTTCTTAAAATCCTTTATTCCTGTTAAAAAGTCAGTGATGAAAACACAGGAATTCCTGTCTGTTCCAGCAGTACCCATCCTCAAAATGCTTCTACTTTGTTATGGTTCAGCCCTGTTCTTCAGAGAAAACTCATTGTCCAGTCTCACTCCTGGTCATCTTGAACAAAACAACCTTGTACAGTTACATAGCTCTAAGCACCAAAAATTGTATTTGTTATGCTATGGCATCATCTGTTTGATATCCCTGCATGGTTTCCTTCGAAGACCTTCTAGTCAGTATTTCCAACACTCCATGGGAGATATTTTTATTAGCTTTTTAAAATTTGGATTTTTTTCAACATAAGAACTTCTGTACTTATCTTAAAAATATTCAAGTGCCTTGAAAGTTCTCCTTTAAACTTCACAGTTCGTGTCCTCTCCAGAATACATGAGTCTGTAATATAATCTAGCCTTAAATCTCTGAAATCAGCCTGATAAAATCACCCAAGCAATTCTATGCTTCATTTTAACGACCTGAGTAATGCAGTGTGCTTGCCCAGGCATATAAAAGCCAGTCAAGAAAGAATGGAATCAAACCCAGAGATGTTTGCCTCATTAGAGAGGTTTTTCCTAAGGCACAGTTATGTGTCTTTTCCTTTGTGTTCCCTCTGTCAAAACTTCATCCTCTCCTGGGCTTGGATGCCAGGCTGTTGCTTTGATGGTTCCACGTGTCTTCCTTGCCATGCAATCTATAAATAATTTTCTTGACTATACCTATAGAGATGCTGCTTGCCTGCTTGATTGAAGGCAACTGTTGAGGCCAAAGAAATGAATTGTAGCCCTCTAAAGGGTTTTCTCCTATTCCTCTGCTTACAGACCTTTTTTGCTTTTATAGAAAATGTATTTCAAGTATTCCTTGTGTTTCTGAAGTCACTAAATTGGTGCCAGAGAGCTTGCTGTGGTAACATACTGCAGATCAGGAAAAGTGGTGTCATAATCCAGTTGCCATCAACATGTGATTTATGGTCTTCTGGAGTATCATGAGTCTATGGAGATCTCCACTAACATGGATTTATTTAGCTTTTGCCAGCATGTGCTGAGCTCATCTTATAAATTGCCACCCTTTAAAATAATTTCCAACTCTCAATCCATATTTATCTTATTACAAACGACAGCAATATTTCACTTTAAACCCCCATACAGTGCAATAGGAATAAGCCTAGCACAATGAGCAGTAAATAAAAATTGTATTCTTTACTCTGTATCTTCCTTGTAAATTGCCTCATAAATAATGAAAGTATGGAAGGACGGGGATAACTATTCCAAATTAAGCATTTTTAAAAACATGCCCAGAGGTACCCTGGGAATCAGCCCCATTCCATTTGAAGGACCCACCACAGCCTTTAGGACTGCCAGCGTGACTCATGCTTCAAGGGGCAAACAGTGATTAATCAAACTAGGGCTTCTGGATTAACCTTTCCTTCTCTTCTGGCTGCTCTTAAACACTCTGAAAAATATGTTCCAAGTTCATAAAGCTTCTGTGTGCAGAACCACACAGGGGTGCTGCATGTGGTTAAACACAGCCTTGGGAAGGTTCTGTGGCCCAGCTCAGCTTGTGTGAGACAAGGAGGTACTGAAGGTGTTTTACAAAGAGCATTCCAGCAGGTGCACCCTGCAAGGGCCACACAACGTCATCTTGCTGTGCAATTTGCAGTTTTCTTATGTATTTTGGCAAACAGCCTGAACTCTCCTGTAGGCTTAAAATGAGTGAGCCAAATTCTGTCCATAGCAAGTTGTGAAACCCTGCTGACTTCAGAATGTTCTCTGTGTATTTAACGGGTCACAAAAAACAAGGAGATGCAGAATTTCAGTGAGCCCATTAAATAACACCCTCCAAAATGTCCTTTGAAAAGCAGCAAAGGACACACACCACAAACTTGCCAGCACCTGTAGTCAAAAGAAGCTCCAGAAATCAACAGTGACAGTTTTCATTAAATGCCTATTTAATTTCCTTTCTCTATTGTTTTTTTCTGACCAGACATAGGAAGAACCGTGAAGCAGCCAGTGAACTTTTGATGAGACTGAAAGATAACAGGGATCTCCAAAAGTTTCTTCAGGATTGCCAAGAGGTAAATCATGCCCTTTCACTTTTATTGTTGAAAGCTGCATCCTGCAGAAGAGCATTCTTACTCAATATTTTATGAGGGTTGGAATGCTCACTCATCCAGTAGTATTTAGTGTGGACTAAACATAGAAAAACCCCATGACCATACCACGCAAAAAATAATGTTTTTTCTTTTCTCATGAATCAGATTTTCTTTTGTCATATATGCTAAAGACATAGAAAACTGTCAAAAGCAGTGAAGATTTTCTGCTGTGATATAAATTATAACCATGTGGAATATAGTGGGATTAGCAGTGTACTTACTAAGAGTTTTGTCTACAATTGTACAGATGTATGTGGCCTGATGCAGGGGATTTCAAGTGATTTCTAGCAAACATTAGTCAGAAGAATAGGAGGTTAAGAATAAAAAAGGAGCAAGATTAAGCTGTGTCATTTATGTGTGATTTACCTGATAGTTTACATGTGTTTAAAATTGTTAAGTATTATAACATTTGAAAAAAGAAATTCTTTCCAGATTTTCTAATCACTTACATGGACTGTTTACACTGAAGACAACATTTTAAAGTTTAGAATACTCTTGTTCCTAGCACAAGGAATTAATCAAGTAATTTTCAGGTTATTTCATGGAGTACTGGCAGATAATAAAGAGCTTTGCCTGTGAGGTTTGGATCAGAAACTGGGGAAGTAATATTTGCTGCTTGGTTGCCTGGATTCAATCTGTTTCCTAACATTGCATAAGCTGTCCATGAGCTTGCCTTCAATTGCTCCTTCCTTGGTAGTTAAAACATGACAGATTAGCAAAAAATCTGCTGTTATTAGCAGCAGCTTCTTCCTTCCTCTGTGACAGCTCTGGTACAAAGATCCCCTGGCTCTCAGGGTTCTCCTGGCCTCAGTGTCAGTGGGGGTGTATTCCCTAGGATCTGGTTATTCCCCCTATATCACTGGAAGAAAAATGAAATCATAAAAGCTCTAGTGTTGGCTGCCTGAATGACTTTCCTCTCCCTTGTTTCTCTCCAGCCACTAAAACATGGATGTCTCGACTGCACAATTCAAAGGCCAGCTTACAATTACCCAAATGTCAGGGATTTCTCCAATTCTCTTTGAGAGGACATTAACTTTGGTGATAATTGAAAGGCTGTTTCCTGAGAAAACTTAAAATTTACGTCAGTGTGGGGCCTGCTGACACCTCTGTTGGACTGGAGGGTTTGTGATGAAGCAGCACTGTCCTGTGAGGTGGAAGGGAGCCAAGGGAGCACCTCCCCCCTTGTTTTTTTCCTTAGCACTGCCTGTGAAGCTGGGAATTGTTAGGGAACAGCTTTGAGCTAGTCCCCATTTCACCCGGCAATGATCCTCTGGCCTTCCTGCCTGCAGCTGCCTTAGGGACAGTTTCCCATCTGTGTGTAACCTGAGGAAAAGGCAGAGTGTTTTCTGCAGCCCTTCCATTCCATTTCCAGGGCAGCCACATTGTCACTGTCACCCCTCACTTAGGTGTTTAAGAGTGTGGCCTCCTGCCCCTCGCTCCTTCCTGCAGAGCTGGGGAGGAGCGTAGGTGGCACTCCAGAGCAGTAGGATAATGCTCCTCACATCAGCCCAGCAGTGATAAACCCCACTCTGGGATCACAGGTGAGGGAAAACAGAGGATTTTGTTGTTCTGAGGAGTCAGAAACACGGTCACAGGTTAGTCCTGGGGTGCTGCTTTTCCAACTGTTTCTTGCACTCATCAATATGAATGTGTAAAATAAATTTGCCGAGTGAATGAAACAGTGAGAGAAGAAAATCCTGACTGGAGGAGATGTGATAAATGTTGCCATTTAGTTTTCTTTGACTTCCTGCTCTTTCTCAGCTCACCTTCGAGGGAGGAGTTTACAGCTGACCTTCCCTCTGAGTGCTTGGAAGTCCCAGCACTGTCTGGACTCATTTCTCCAGGGACATGGTGAAAGCTCTTTGCAAGACTCTGCACTCTGAAGTTTCTCTCCCAGAGTGTGCTGGCAGGATTTGCCATGTGAGCCTCCCCGCAGATGGGCTGGCAGCTTGGCTCTTGGCACAGTCTGGAAGTGCAGCGGTACTTGGAGCCCTTTCCCCTTGCCTTGCTGCTGCCCCAGGCTCACAAGGATTTGTCTTTGCATTTCCCTTCCTGCCTGCCAGGTTGGCACTGCGGAGTGGCAGCCAAGAGCAGGAACAGGGTCTTGTGTACAGGTGCAAAGGATGGGAGGAAGCCTCATCCTCTCCTGGCCTTAACAACTTCTGGAGAAATAAATACTCCAAGTGTGATTTTGAGGCAATTTAGGGAGCTGTATTATTTTCTGAAAATCTACTTTCACACTCAAGGTACTGATTTTTAGTGCCTATAGTGGTTGCAAGCCCCAGATTTTAGCAGTGAGCCCTTAAATACTTTATCTGCATTTCTGTGCTCTGAGGGGTTTATCCCAACAGGCCCTGGCTGTGAACCTGGCTGTGTTGTCCCTTGCCTTCCTCCAGCTGGTAACAGGAATCATCCAGCCTCTCCTTGGGAAGCACTTTTAAATCGCCAGAAGCCCTAATGCTGTGGCTGTGGAGTAAAAGCAAACAGTGAAAGCCAAGCAGTGCAATTTGCAGAGCAGAGCAGCTGTCTCCTCCCCAGAAAAGCAAGAGTAAAATCACTAATTCTGGGTTATATCTTAATTTCCATGTAGACTTTGACTGTTCAGCAGCACAGTAGCCTGTTCTAATGCAACCTTCTACCTACAGAGCTCTTCACTAACATGAGCATTTTTCTGTTCAGACTTGATGGGAAAATCCAATGAGGAGTTTCTCTGATTGCTCTGATAAGTTTTCCATTTTTGGGGAGAAGTGCATTTAAGGGACAATTGAAATTTTAAGGGACAGTTGAAAAGAGGCTCATGAGTGATAAATGGAATTTGTTGCCCTGTGTCCTGAGCACACAGCAGAGGCTGTGTTCCTCTCCTTTTTGGGCTGCTTGCTCACCCAAATGCTGTTCTAGAAACCAAGCTGAGATTTGTTTTGACATTTTCCGCTCTAAATATGCAGAAAATGAACCTTTTCAAATTCTGTAAACGTTCCTGTGAATGTGGTTTTTATCCACACCTCAGGGATAGATGAAGCAGTCAGACTCACCCTGGGAAGAAATACGATGTTGGCCGCTAGGATCATTTTCACATTCCATTTGCACTTGGCAAATCAATTCTCTCTTAAAGAGTTTTCTCTAGTGGTGATATGGAAATTGTCCCCAGTGCCTTTGTACTTGCTGAAAATCAGACAGAAAACAGTCTTGGATTTTATATAATGGGAAAAGGAAAGTCTCCAGTGCCAAAACACTCCCAGAGATTGGATAAATAAACAAATTACTTATGTAAACCTATACAGAGAAAAGACTGAGAGGAAGAGGTACAAATATGCTGTGAATTAATGGTGCAAAAACATCTCTAACAACCTCCACAAAACCATCTGACCAATAAGTAGTACATGTGTCCCTGTTTCTCTTGCTGTTGAATTGGGTGGGATCTGTGTGTTTAATTCTGCTTATCATAGAGGTGAATCCTTTCTATTGGAATCAAGGGTTATTTATATATTGTTAGAATTGAACTGTTAAAGAGGCGTATCCTTGACTGAGCCCTGAGTAAATCCCTGAGTAAGAACAATCCATGAATCTCACACAACTCTTCTGTAGAGGCATCTCTTTATCCTTGATCTGGAGGCATTTTGCATTATTTCACAATTGTGTGTTTCCTCACACCTCCATGTATTTTCTTTTCCAGCTCTCCCTCTGGATCAATGAGAAGATGCTCACAGCCCAGGATATGTCCTATGATGAGGCGAGGAACCTACACAGCAAATGGCTGAAGCATCAGGCATTCATGGCAGAGCTTGCATCCAACAAAGAGTGGCTGGAGAAGATTGAAAAGGTAGGTGAAGAACATCCAAAAAATGCCCTTATCTTTGTCCAGGGTGGCTGTGCACAGAGATGGGATCTGTTCCTCTGCAGAACTGGTTCTTAAATTACCCCACAGCTGAGGCTAAAGGAGACTTCTGGTGCATTCTGTCTCCATCCACCCCATTTTATTCTTCATTGATGTTAAAAGTCTTTTATCCAAGACATTCACTCAGACATTGGCTACAGTGCCAGTTTAGTTTTGTCTAGTCTTTCCTATCTGCCAGAAGGAAGGCATAGCCTAAATTTCATACCCACAGGGTAAGTGGGGCAAGTGTTGGGATTTGAGCCAATAAAGTAGAAGCACTTCCTGGGAAATAACAGAAAATAGAGAACAGCTGAGTTTATTCTTCTGCGCTGCTAAGCTGGCTTTCATTCATTCAGAACTATAACCAAGCTGCCTTTGCCCATGCAAAATTAGGGCATGAGGTAAAGAACATCCAGTTTTGTGATTAATTAAGATTCACAGCTCTGTATCAAGTTATTTGAAGCCTTAATATGCTATGATGAGCTGTACTTTTCCCCTCCATTTCTCCTGTGCAGCTCTGGAGCACTGAGGAGTCTCCTCTTTAGCTCTGACAGTGGGTTTCTGTTCAGTGTAAGGTAGCTTAATTGCTCATTTCCTCTCCCACTTTGGCACTCCATATCCCATTAGAGGCTTTTCTGTGATCTACAAATAGCAATACCCTTTAATGGTGTAATTAGAAGGCTGCTCTTGGTACTGGAAGTTCCTTTTTAGTGATGCTAATACATCCTTTGCCTCTGAAAAATCAGATTGCAGCAAAGGACCAGGGTTGTGTACAGAGTTGTGACAGTCCCTGGATTAACATTCATATGGAATGTGCTGGGTTGGGGGGAGCATTCCCATCTGCACCCAGCTGAACAGATAGAGATAATTAGAAAAAAGACAATGTTTCCCAAACTCTCCCAGCATTATACTGTGTGTTCATGGTTCTCTGGTGATGTGGCCCCCAGGAGCTGGGGCCTCAGGAAACACAGTGTGTGCAGTTCTAGCTCCCTGCTCCATACTGCCTGAGCCATGGCCCCAGGAGCTCTCTTTGGGGAACACATGCAATGGAGAAGAGAAAGGAGGCATTGCTTGACCTTCCCATTGCTAAAAATCCCTCTTCAAGGCAGCACAGGGACCTGAGAGCTGATGTTCTGGAAGGAGTCACTGGATAACTGGAGATAGAAAATGAGTGGTTGATACTGCCAGCAGATGAGAAATCCTGAGTGCTTATTAATCAGGATAATTGCCCTAATGGGCTGTGAGTGCTCCCAGGAGGTACCATTTGGTTGCTCTTTGTTGCAGGAGGGAATGCAGCTCATTGCAGAGAAACCAGAGACTGAGGCCGTGGTGAAGGAGAAGCTGACAGGTCTCCACCAAATGTGGGACGAGCTTGAATCCACCACCCAGACCAAGGCTCAGCGTCTCTTTGATGCAAACAAGGCAGAGCTTTTTACCCAGAGCTGTGCAGACCTGGATAAGTGGCTGAATGGTTTGGAGAGCCAAATCCAGTCAGATGACTACGGAAAAGATCTCACCAGTGTCAACATCCTGTTGAAGAAGCAGCAGGTAAACAGAGCATGGGGTGCAGCGAGCAGGCAGCAGATACCTGCACTAAAAGGAATGGGCAGGGCAGGCTTTCAGTTTAGAAAAGAAAGAACTGCTTTTCTTTCTTCCTATTCTTTCATGTATCTTTAAGAAGAACAAGAAATTCATCTAGCAACAAATCAGACAATTGTTATTAACATGGTAAATCCTCAGTGACCAGCATGTGTTCTCCCTTCTGAGGAAGCTGTTTATGTGCCCTAATTGTATGAATAGCTTTCATCCTGGTTTACAGGACCTTTTTGCCATGTTTCTGTTTAGATGCTGGAGAATCAAATGGATGTCCGTAAGAAGGAGATAGAGGAGCTGCAAAGCCAGGCAAGGGCTTTGAGCCAAGAGGGCAAGAGCACAGATGAAGTTGATGGCAAACGCCTTACTGTAGAAAAGAAATTCTTGGAGCTGCTGGAGCCTTTGAATGAGAGAAAGGCCAACCTGCTGGCCTCCAAAGAGATCCACCAGTTCAACCGGGATGTGGAAGATGAAATTGTGAGTATCAAAGAAATCCCATTCCCCAGCCAGTAGGAAAATGTTGGAATACTGCTGCTTTTTGCAGCTTGAGTGTGTCAGCCTCTTTCTGCTGTCCCAAGTGTATCTGGGGTTGCTTGAAATCATGTGTACTCTCTCTTTCAGTTGTGGGTCGGAGAGAGGATGCCCATAGCTACATCTACTGATCATGGACACAACCTCCAGACTGTGCAGCTACTAATAAAGAAAAATCAGGTAAGTAGGTGCTGTTAGAGCTCCATACCTGCTGTTTCTCCTTAGTGCTGACTAATTCGGGAAGGAAATGTTTGGGGTAAAACAGTGGGTGCTGTGGCATGACCACAGGTGGTGACACAGCTCCAAGTTGTCCACATGATCTGATGGTGTGTGTTTTGCTGACCCTCTGGAGTTAAGAACCCTGACTTGTATTTTCTTTTCATTTGCGCATTGTCTCATCAGTCAATTTTCTCCCATGTAGACCCTTCAGAAAGAAATCCAGGGTCACCAGCCTCGTATCGATGACATTTTTGAGAGGAGTCAGAACATTATCACAGAGAGCAGCCCCAATGCTGAAGTCATTCAGCAGAGACTTGCAGACTTGAAGCAGCTGTGGAACCTCCTCATCGAGGAGACAGAGAAGCGCCACAAGCGTCTGGAGGAGTCTCACAGAGCTCAGCAGTATTACTTTGATGCAGCCGAGGCTGAGGCCTGGATGAGTGAGCAGGAGCTCTACATGATGTCAGAAGAGAAAGCCAAGGTGAGCAGCTCCACAGTGACACTACTTTGACCTTAATTTCTTTGCTGGAGGGAGGCAGGTGACATAATTTGGTGTGGCGCTATGGAATGGTAACATAAACAAATGTAACTTCCTGGTGAAGCCTCAAGTGATCATGGCTTCTACCTGTTCTGACATCTTTGATAGTGTGCAGGATAGACTGTGCTGTATGGAACCAGGGAAGCATCCTCGCACTGCACAGGGCAACTCTGTGCCTGCCTTCACTGCAAGGACAGGATTGCCAGTGTGGTCTAGTTAGGTCCAATTTTCTGTTAGTTTTGAATGACAGTACAATGCACCTGGCTGTAAAATGGGGCCTGGTGGTCAGTCAGCTGCTACCACTGTGACCAGCCTTGACTCCCAGTAACCATCAGCTTTGACTCCCAGCTTCACACCATACCACAGAGAGCGCAAACTTCAGTTTTCCAAGGAGGTGTTAGTGCTGGAGCTTGTTTGTTATTGACATAAATGCACGATGTTTCCTGCCCTGGTAAAATAAAGCTCAGCTTTGTATCAGAAGAACACATTCCACAGGTGTTCAGTCTCCAGCTAAAAATGGCCTGTTTTCTTTTTTATCTATTGCTAATAGCTCACTATGCAAAATATTGCATTGAAAGGGATTTATTGACAATATCAGTTAACGCTGAGAGTAGGAGGCTGGCTTTCTTAGCTATAACAGTGCATAAAAAGTTTTGATTGGAACTTCTCCAGACACTTTGGTGGAGAACCCATTGGCATGGACTGTGTAGGATTTCTTTTCTTTGCCCCATTCTGTTGTTGAGATGCCTGACAAGTGGTGTGTCTTAATCTGTTCCATGTTTCTGAGCCCTGCACCAGTGTTGTGGAAACACATAGTTTCCACACTCTGTGGAAACACAGAGTTTCTTCTTCCACATAGAAGAGGAAACTCAACATACTCAATGCCCAGCTGATGTAATTTTGTTCTGCACCCCGGAGAGGTTGATGCATTATCTCTTTCACTCATTATTTTGCTTTCTGGGGGTACCATTTGCTGTGACATCAACTGTTCTACACCATTGGCAGAAGGACTTGTCTTCAAGCTGTACTTGGGAGCAGCTCCTTATAATTCTTCCTGTCATTTTCTGTCACCCTTACAGGATGAACAGAGTGCAGTGTCCATGCTGAAGAAACACCAGATTTTGGAACAAGCTGTAGAAGATTATGCTGAAACTGTGCACCAGCTTTCAAAGACCAGCAGAACTTTGGTGGCAGATAATCACCCAGAAAGGTATAAACTTCCATTTTTAATTGGATCATGAGTTCTTTTAGCAATTCAGTCCCTTTGGGTGGTTGTGACACACAAAGGCCACCACAGAGAGTAAGTAGCTCAGGGGCTCATACAGAGGAAGAGGAATTTAGCCTCACTCAATTCAAGGTATCTGTTGGACCACCCTGACTTGGCCAGAGAAATCAGCAGCTGCTGATTTCTGGTGGTTCTGGACCTGGAATACCTGTCCCCTGTGTAGGCTGCAGTGTCAGGTCTTGCAAGCACTGCTGAACATCATGGAGGCAGAGCAGTCCTCAGGCCATGGTCCAGATCTGCTCTTCCAACCAACTTTAATGTCCAGCAGAGAAGGTCACTGTCATTAACCCTTCTGCAGAGCTCCCCAGGATCTGCCTCTTCTCTTTGAGATTCCAGCAGAATCAGAGCCTGGAATCAGATGCTTTAAACATGGGCACATTAACATCTTACTTTTGGTAAATTTATCTCACTTTTCATAAATGGCTTTCCCTGAGGGAGAACTCAGGAAGCTTAAGAACCATTTTGCAGTAAGAGCTGCAGCTCAGCAGACAGAATTCTCCACTGGCTTCTGCTGCAAAGCTGATTCCACTCTGAGCTAATGTATTTAACTGCTCAGCCTGCACAGACTGGAAGGTGTCACTGGCCTAGACCAGACACACTCTGCCTCCCGTGGAAGGTTGTTATTTAACTCTAAAGCACTCTCTTGTGGTCATGATTGCTTCTGATGAGAACAGACTTCCTGGCTGAGCTGTCTGAGTATTGGAATAATATCATCAGCTTTACAAGGCAGATGGAAGGCACTTCGACAGCACTGTATGGCTCAGACAAAATAGAGGCAGAAGATACAGCAAGTAGAAATATTCATCCCTTGTGCAAATGCTGAGCTTTAAAGGGTAAGAAACCCATGAGTGCTGCTGAACTCTGAAGCAGAGTTTAACTGAAAAGGAGCTGCTCCCTGCCTCAGCAGCTCAGATCCTGCTTTGGGAGAAGACTCTGGTGTGATCTGTGTCCAGACAAATGGAGAGCTAGGTTCCAGCTCCCCTCTCTAAAGCCAGGGGTTTACAGTGCAGGACAGACAAGCTTCCCAGCTATCACTGTCACCTCTGCTAGCAGAGGATTGGTCCAGCATGTCCGAGTCAAATTCCTGCCTGCAGCAGACGTGCGTTCTGTGGGTTAAATACCTCGAGTGACTTTTATTCCTTGCAGTCTTCCCCATTTGGTTTTGCTTGCAAAGGCAATGCAAACTCTGTGCCGTTTGGTTTTCCAGCGAGCGTATCAGCATGCGCCAGTCCAAGGTGGACAAGCTCTATGCGGGCCTGAAGGACCTTGCTGAAGAGAGGAGGGGCAAGCTGGACGAGAGGCACCGGCTGTTCCAGCTCAACCGCGAGGTGGATGACCTGGAGCAGTGGATTGCCGAGAGGGAGGTGGTGGCAGGGTCCCATGAGCTGGGCCAGGACTACGAACACGTCACGGTGAGTCCTTGGAGGGGCCCCACTGGGTGCTGCTCACAGGGGCTGGCTTGGCTCACTCAGGTTTCTCTGTAGCCACAGTGCTGCATGAGGCTCTTTCTGTGCCTTCCAGATGCTGCAGGAGCGGTTCCGGGAATTCGCCCGGGACACCGGGAACATCGGGCAGGAGCGGGTGGATACTGTCAACCACATGGCTGATGAACTCATCAACTCCGGCCACTCAGACGCTGCCACGATCGCTGAGTGGAAGGATGGACTCAATGAGGCCTGGGCGGATCTCCTGGAGCTCATTGACACAAGAACACAAATCCTTGCAGCCTCTTATGAACTGCACAAATTTTACCATGATGCCAAGGAGATCTTAGGACGTATCCAAGACAAACATAAGAAACTGCCTGAGGAGCTTGGTAGAGACCAAAACACAGTGGAAACACTACAGAGAATGCACACGACATTTGAGCATGATATCCAGGCCCTGGGCACCCAGGTGTGTGGCAGGTGAACTGTTGGTATGGGAACCTGAGCTGCAGAGTTTGCTGCTGCCCTTGGCCCCTCCATGGCTGTGAGACAGAGTGCTGCCAGCTGCTTCTCACGTGTAGTGCTGTGGGAATAACCTCACCTGCATCCTTTTCTTATCTGTCTGTCTGCTGCTCAGTCATTGCATTCAGTTGATTATCTAAAGCAGCAGTCTGTAAGTACACGGGCTTCTGAACAAGTTGGCAGTTGTTGGATGTTATTCCGTTTCCTGCCCTTGGTTGAACAAGAAATGAGAAAGGCAGAGAGCTTCTGTATTGATTTAAAGTACAAAATATGAAGGAATGTATAAGCCTGGTTGGCTTTTTGAGGTTTGGTTTTATTTTAGTTGGTCAGTTTAAGTTTTTTTGTTTTAAAAAACACCAAAAATCCCCAGTCAAACCCTTTGTGCTAAGCACTTTTCATTTTTCTTTTCTGAGAGGCAAAGACCTACAGAGAGGCTTTCTGTCTTGGTTATGAACCTGGGCATTCTGAATTAAATATGGCCTTTCTTGGTGCTTCTTAAGAGCAAAAGAGATCTAAAATCCACAGTTCAGACTAAGATTTTTAAAACTATCCAAACTTGATCTAATTCTAAATCTTTTGAAGCTAAGGTGTGCCAAGTAGAAGGTGGCAGCTGCTCATACAGCACAGGGGGGATTCTAAATCAAAAATACAACATTCCGCTGTCACAAGGAGAATTTGGGAAGAGAACAAGTTTCTTAAGAAGTGGAGGAATTACAACTGACTGTATTTATCCCAGTAGGTCAGGAAGAAGCTTTTATGGCCCAGCTGCCAGCCAATTTTTTTATGTTGCAATTTACACTAAAACAAAGGAATATAGAGCAAGCATTTGATTTTCCAGGTGTTTTACTTTCAAAAGCTGTAGATTTTATACAGAAAATGGGAGACATTCACAAAACATCAATCCCAGTCTCTCAAAAAGGTAATTATAATTAGGACCTAAGTGAAGGAGTATGTAATCACAGCACAGAGCTGTGGGGAAGGCACTTAGGATAATTTCTGAGTGAAACAGCCAGAGCACTGAGTGAATAATTTTGAGAGAGGCATGGTCTGTGCCTGTAGATAGAAGGCTGTTTGATTTGATGATAAAAAAAAATAATTATTAGACAAAAGCTAATGGAATGTTTCCTGGCTTGCAAAATATGGAAAACAGTCAGGAATTAGCATTTGCCATCCCAAGGCAGTGTTTGAAAGGAAAAGATTTCTAATAGCAGAAGGTTCTTAACATTTCCACGTTTTCTTCTCTTTGAAGTCATTATCTACGTTTTTGAAAAATAACCTCTGTCAGCTGCAATAGTGGTTTGGATACGGAGTTCCCAGGTGCTTTTATGAGAGGTCCCTTCCCAGGTCCCTTATATGAGAGGAAGGAAATTTGAGATGAAAATGGTCCCCGTTTGCCCTGAAATGTAAGACACTTGATTTTGGCACTGTGTCTTGCAGTGGGTTCAGGCAGTGGCAAATCTTTGCTATTTTGGGGGTCCCTTGACCCTACAGTGTTCTCAGAGGGATAATACTGGCTTACTAACAGCACAGACTTTTCTAGTGTGAACAGACCAAATCCATTTGCTGTGACTTTAGAAAGCCCCTCAAGTGATGAATTAGCAGGTAAGTGTCTCTGTATTTGTGACTCAGAAGTCACAAACCCACTGATGGCTTTGTCTCTCCCAAACTGCTGCAGGTTCGACAGCTGCAGGAGGATGCAGCACGCCTCCAGGCTGCCTACGCTGGGGACAAGGCCGATGACATCCAGAAGAGGGAAAATGAGGTCCTAGAGGCATGGAAGGCACTGCTGGATGCCTGTGAGGGCCGCAGGGTGAGGCTGGTGGACACAGGAGACAAATTCCGCTTCTTCAGCATGGTTCGGGATCTCATGCTCTGGATGGAAGACGTTATCCGGCAGATAGAAGCCCAGGAAAAGCCAAGGTAATGCAAGACATCCCTTCTCCATCCAAAGATAAGGCTGCAGGTCACCTGAGGAACATCTGTAGGGCTCAGTATCACTGAGAGTGGCTTTCAGAGCCTGCTGCTGCCGCAACTTGCTCATGTGGATGGCTGCTGGATTAATTGCCATGGAAAATTGTGCCGAGAGAGATTTGGTCTCACACTGGGGTTATTTGATCTCTGATTCAGGCCAGAATGGTGCTGTTCCTTGGGAAAGGCTTCCTGAACCACGAAGACAATCTAGGAATCAATTTTTTCATTATGGAGTTGTGGGTCAATTTTAAAAATGTAGCAGCTGTTGAATCCAAAATCTGTGTTTCTGGTAATTTTAGGGATGTTTCATCTGTGGAACTCCTCATGAACAATCACCAGGGGATCAAAGCAGAAATTGATGCCCGAAATGACAGCTTCACTACGTGCATTGAGCTTGGCAAGTCTCTGCTGGCCAGGAAACACTATGCATCTGAGGAGGTACTGTGCTCCCTGCATACAGCCATGGGCTCCTGGGGGTTCCTTACAAGGGAGAAACCTGCCCTGTGTCACCCACAGAGGAATAATGACAAGTGTCACCTTAGGGACTAGTGCACTTATGTGCTGTTGGGAAATCAGGGTATAACTTCACTCTGGCAATTCATGGTGGGTAACAGAGGTGACATTGAGATTTAAAGTGTCATTTTCAGCCCAGAAAATGCAAAGAAGTTGCTGCATTCCATTCTGCAGAGAATGGCTCTAGGATGGAAAGATGTCTTCTTTGAGCAAGGGCAGAGGCAGCTGTGAGACAGCCTGAACTTCCTGCAGGGGAAATGGAATGCTGTGGAGAGGCCTGCTAGGGGAATGAGCAGGAAAATGTTTGTTGTGTAGAGACTAAATTCAAGGAATATTAAGAGAACCATATCCAACTGCTTAAAGCCTTGATTTATTTTATGAGATGTCTAGGCCACAGGATAAAGGCTTAGCCCTTGGTTCTCCTGCCTCCCTTTGGGGAAGGGAGGATAACCAAATATTGTGAGGCACTTCCCTCTCAGGAAGGGGAGAGCTTCTGTAACAGTCCTGAGCAGCACGTTTTGCATAATTCACTGGAAAAGGGCAGAAGATTCAGTGCCTGATTGCACTATTTACATTTGTTTGCCCATTACTCCCTTTTATCAAATACTCTGTGTGCTGTAGCTTTTAACAGACACTGAATGCTTATGCTAATGTGATATTTTAATGGAAATGTCACATTTATTTATACTTGGAAGAGAAAAACAGCTGTTGTTTGCATGGTGAAGTCACTTCCTGAGGAATTTGTGCTGTGTCTCTCAGTGCAGGGTTGGGGGGAGCTGTTGCCTGCTGCTTGTTTAACAGCCCTGCTCTCTCCTCTCCATCCAGATCAAGGAAAAGCTCCTGCAGCTGACAGAAAAGAGAAAAGAAATGATTGACAAATGGGAAGACAGATGGGAGTGGCTGAGACTGAGTAAGGAAACCCTTGGATTTCTTTTGGGCTGGGCCATATCTAACTTTCTTCACTGTGCCTTTCTGAGCATTGAAAAAAACCTGCAGCTCCTCACTTTTCTGTTACAGTGCTTGGCAGTGTGTTTGTGCTGGAATAGCTGCAAGGTTCACACCTGTTGGTTGTTAAATAATGAATTTGAAACCAAGAAACCCTCACCAAAGGTCTTGCTCTATATGATCAAATTTGGAGTTCGGTGCAGTACCTCTACTGTATTTGCAGGTGTCACATTCCAATTTCTATGCTGAAATTAGTAGGTCACAGCAGATTAGAACTAAAAAGCACACTAAATTTGCAAAAGGAAACTTGCATTTTTCCTAAAGCAAAGCCAATAGGAGAAATGTCTGTCTTTTCAGTGACCAGTTTCACTGAACGTAGCTAAGGGGAGCGCTTAGCCAAGTGTATATACTTTGTTCCCTGAGCTGGGTTTAGGTAAATCCCAAAGCTGCCTGATGACTCCATGATGCTCGTCTTTGTGGCATGAATGACACCTGTGCCCTCTCTGCTCAGTTTTGGAGGTGCACCAGTTCTCCAGAGATGCAAGCGTGGCTGAGGCCTGGCTGCTGGGACAGGAGCCCTACCTGTCCAGTCGTGAAATAGGGCAGAGCGTTGATGAGGTGGAGAAATTAATCAAGCGGCACGAAGCCTTTGAGAAATCTGCAGCTACCTGGGACGAGAGGTTTGCAGCGCTGGAGAGACTGACCACGGTGAGTGTCTGAACCTCCCTGGCCATTCCTTTTGGCTGGTGGTTTGGAATAACTCCCAGCATCACCAATGTGATCTCCGTTTCTTGGTTGTTTGTTGATTGACCCCAGCCAGCCACACAGAGCCTGAAGTTTCCTATTTCCAGCCATACTAAAAAGCCCTCTTTGGTTAATTTGAACTCAACAACTGCAAGGAAAAAGCTTAAATGATAAATGACCTAAAGAGTCAGCAGGAGCTGTCTCAGACCTGGGTGTAATGACCCAGAAGAAAATTTCAGAGCTGAACAGTTTGCTCCAGCCCTATGCTGTACTGGCTGGCCAATTATTTTCGGTTAAAGATGACAGTGGTGGGAAGGGAGCAGTGACAGTGATGTTTGTTGTGTTGTGACTGCTCCAGTACAAGGCTGTATTGTCCACTAGGAAGACACAATAAGCAAAAAAACCCCAAACCCCAATATGAACACAACTGCAGTGTCAGTCATTAATGCTTGGAGAGTGTTTTACCATATTTGGAGAACAATTTGGCTTTAGACACTACAGTTGAAGTGGCCTGGGTTTTCACACACACTGAGTGTCACAGCTGCAGACAAAAGGAACTGGACTTTCTCAGCATCTTCACAAATCAGGCTGGTTTTATGGAGATGGGCAATTTCAGGGATTCAGACAGGAAACATTTTATTTCTGTGTTTGGCAAGCAGACAAGAAGATATTTTGGATATTTTAATAACTTAGGCTGTTTTCTTGTTTGTCTGGGTTTTGTTCTAATAGAATGAGTTGGAAAATAGATGTGGCCAGTGGAGGGCTGCTGTCAGAGGATCTGATGCTGATGGCCTCCCTGACAAATTCGGTGCCACAAATGCTTTTAAAGACTGATGCCTTCCAATTTTATCCCCATTCACTTTAATTTCAGTAATGTTTCAGAAAAACATACAGAGTTGTTAGTTTCTAGAACACCCCACAAAAAATGAGCCGTGTTTTTAAATAAAAAATGTTTCCTCTCCCAGCTGGAACTGCTGGAGGTGCGTCGGCAGCAAGAGGAGGAGGAGCGGAAGAGGCAGCCGCCCACTCCGGAGCCCAAGGTTGCAGAGGATGGAGACTCCCAGAAGCAATGGTGAGCTGGACTCTGCACTTCCCTTGGGGAGCCATTGGGCTGAAAATGTGCTGTAAAAGGAGAGGAGGTTGTATGGGTTTGTAACATGACCCTTGTTAGAAGACTTGGTGGTTTATGGGGACAGGACCTCTCCCAGATCCCTGAATTCTGTACCAAGTTTGTCTCTGCTGAGGCATCCCTGGCCCAAAAGTGGGAATGCTGCTTTTGTCCCCTGGGCCATTGCAGTTTCTGAACAACCTTGGCTTTTTTCTTTGATAAGCATAATTTACAGATTTTAAGCCATTTATTAAATCGCTTATGTGATAAGAGGTTTATTTGTAAGGTAACTGTCAGTAAAGTCTGGTTAAATTTACACTGGATTTATTCAGTTGGGCCTGAGGATTTTAGGAACATGCTTGGATTTCTTAAATTAATATTCTGTAAGAAAATCTCATTTTGTTGAACAAGATGGGTGACTTCCAAGAACCTCATACAATTTCTTTTCTTTTTCTTCCCTCCAACAGGGATGGGACAAAAGGAGAACAAGTTTCCCAAAATGGTTTGCCCTCAGACCAGGAATCTCCACGGGTTAGTTACCGCTCCCAAACCTACCAAAACTACAAAAACTTTATTAGCAGACGGACAGCCAATGACCACTCATGGTCTGGACTGTGACCCACAGAATCACTTGCAGCAACAGAAACCTTTTTTCAGTATGGTTTACTGCTACTGGTTTAATCTTTTGGCTTCAGATTTCCCTGCTGTTTTTCTCTTCCTTCCCATCAGTTGACTTTTATTTAATTAGCAGCCCCTTGGACATATATTTGCTTCACTTTAATCTTTGTTTATTTGAATCTCCCCACTGACACTCAGTTGCTTTAAGGTGACACATTTATTTAATGTTATTTACTGTGAGTTTTTCATGTCGCTAATAGTATTAAGATTTTCCAGCAAAAGCGTCCTTTATATGAGTAATTGAGATGTAATGAGATTACATCCTAATGAAGAAGAGCACTAGGACCTGACAGGTATGACGCATCGAGTTATACTAACAGGTCTCAGCACGGCAACTTTATTAAATCAGCTGCATTAGCAAGAGTTATGTACCAGGCCAAAGATAATCCACACGAGTGAGCGGGGCAGGAAGGGCTGGGAGGGGGGGAGTGTGACTGTGGACAAATAAAAGCCTTAAGGTTAGTTTGTGTAACATTCCATGCAGAATGGACTCACTGACTGCAGACACAAATAAACGTGAAATAAACCATTCAAAACCAGTATCTAGATTTATCTGGGGGTTTAGTACTCATGCAGAGTTGTGCTCTTGCTGTGTTGGGGTCCCATTTGGCCTCAGTCTTGTCCAGTTGGCACTACAGCAATTTTATTTCTGGGCACCAGAGAGGCAGGGGTGTAAATGAGAGTAGGGTATAACCCCTTGGGGAAAGGATGTGATGCTTTCCTTCAAAAACTAAATAAAATACACTGACTAAGATCCCAGCTCTTTATTTTACATAGGTGCAGGCTGAATGCTCCATGCCTTACTCACTCCTTGACAGGGGGTGTTGCAGTGGAGTCAGGATGCATGCCAAGAATCCTCACGTGCAGCCATGACAATGCCAGTAAATGTCTCTGGAGTTAATGCAACACGGAGCTGAATCTGGCTCCCCTCCCCACCCCTTCCTGCAGAGCCTCCTTGTTTCAGTTAATGCTTTGAGTGAAAGGACACTTCTCTTTGTTGCTGAGCCTGGCTCTCTGGGGTCACATTCAGTGCAGGAAAAGCTCCTGGCAGGCTGGGATCTGTGGATATCAGGGCTCTGGCAGGATATGCATTTCAGCACAAGTTTGGCTTAAGGAAGCCCATCCTAGTTAGGTCTGAGTCTGCACACAGACTCTGCCAATGCTCCACAGTACATAGCAGTTCTGTCTTTCTCTTACTGGAAATAAAACCTTTTGTCTCTTCTTTAGCATTCAGTCCTGAAGTGAGCTGTTGTACATTCTAATGTTTATAAATACAGTTGTGGCAGGGAATGTGAAGTGATCTTTAAGCACATCCCAGATAATAATCTTGTTGGTTAGACAGCCTTATACATCACCTGTTTGCTTCTTTTGAAATTTTATTTTATTGCCATGCTACATTATGCATTTCCATGTTCATCTTTGCCATCTGCACTTCAGTCTTCCAAGAGAACTTCCAAGCTCAGTTTGTTGAGTCCTGTATTGCAATACCTGGGGTGTACAGAGCTGTGTCAGTGAGGTACAAGATGTGCTGCTGTTGATCAGAATTTTGGTTTCTGACAACTGGCTGTGCAGTGCAGCTGGATTGTTCTGTGTGGGCTGAGCTTGTGAACTGAGAGCAGTGATTGAAAGGATGTGCTTCAGTAATTGTACTTTTGTCTTTCCACTTCATGATGCATGTTTTTTTTTTTTTTTTCCTTTTGTCAGGATAACAACATATAGCTTCTTAATGCTTTTTAAAATTCCATATAAATTTATGGGGATGCTCTGGTGGCTGCCCTGTGCCTCGAAAGTGTGTCAGTTCTCGGGGCAGGATAGCTGTAGCTTCAGATTCCACCATCTGCAGAGCCTTCACATGTATTTTGGTGAAAAAAAGTAGTCTGTAGAAGGAATTTATTGAGATAGACTTTTTTATTTGTATTAGTACACTTACATAAAAATTCCACTTTAATTATGATAATGATGATGAAGAAAAAGTAAGTTGTTGATTAAGGTCATCATTTCAGGCACTAGAAGAGTAGGATTTCATCTATTTATTGCAGCCTGTGGGTCTGGCTAAAGGCATTAGGAAGGTCCTTTTGATAGAGCAGCCTAGAGGTTGGCATCTGTTTGCATCTGAAGCAGGCAAATCATCTGGTTCTTAATCTGTGGGGCAGAGCCTTGAGTCGATGAACTGAGCAGATGTTGCTTCAAGCACTGCGAAATCCAAAGGGGCACCTGTGTCATTGTTACCACCTGTCTCGTTGCATGTCCCAGTCCTGCTTTAAAGATTTCCAGAGTAGCCTGTAGCCACTAAAGTACTTCCAACTAACCCTTCAGACCCCACTGAGAGAACTGTATCATGTACACAAGACCTGTTGTGTTGTAACAGGAATTTGCTGTTGCTGTTTGTCCTCTGTGGCGTTGTCTCCGCATGCCCCACGCATGTTTCCATTAAAGTGTGTTCAGCTCCTGTTTCTCCTCCGTTTTCATGACACATCCTTCACAGAGCTGTTCATGATTTATTTTGCTTGTTTTCTGTTAATTGTAGATAACATGTGAAAGGAAATAAAACCTGAAAGAGCATTAGAAAAGCTTTTCATAGCCCTTTTACAACCAGTAGAATTTGATGTAGAAGGTGCAGGTCTGATGATGTAATTAAAGTTGGCAGTTACTTTTCAAAGCCACAGGGTTGCAACACTGAATTCCATATTATTTTCCATATAATATGTTGAGCAGCTGTGCAGTGGCTGCTGATTTGAAACTGGTCTGGTTTACCTCAGATTAGGGGTTCTAGGTACCCCCCAAAGCAGTCCTATTTTTACATCTGGCTGGTACTGCTCCAGCAAATGCACTGCTTTCTGTGTCAATGCAGGGTCCAGGTATTTCTGGGGAGTTTATTTAAGTTGTGGAGATGAGTTCCTGTGGGCTGTGTGATTCTTCAGTGCTGGTAAGAAGTGTCAGGTGCCTCAGACAGGGCTCCAGCCAGCAGCTAAGCAGAGTTTGAGGTTCAGGAGCTGTCACTGGACAGAAAGGTGTGCAAATGGCTCTCCTTCTTCTTGAAGGGATCTGTTGGTGCTTGACACTGGTGATGAATGGTGACTCAGGGGTTGTTCATTCCACTACCTGTGTTCTGGCAGTGTTTGGATAAACTTCAGCCTCATCTATTTACCCTCTCCTCCACTTTAATACAACATTTTTGTTTTACTTTGAGATTTGGGTACAAGTAGTGAGGGTTGATGGCTTAGATTGATTCTAGTTGTGAAGGAGCAGTGTAAGGCTATGTGTCTTTAGGGACGGGGTAAACCAGATCTGACTGAAGTGCAATGTGAGCTGTGATTCTCTCCCTGTTTAAGGGCATAGTGTCTGTACTCTGGAGGTTTAGGTTGCTAAAGGCAGTTAACCAATCCTTCCCATGTTCAGAGCAAGCTGACACTCAGATCTTTATAAGCCAATGGTGAGGTACAAGGTGTGAGGCACAATAATGGATACTGGGCAGGTGTAAGAAGTTCTAGCAAATGGTGGCAAAATTGAGTGTGTTGCATAATAATTTGGCTGCTTTTGATTTGTCCAGGCCACATGTAGAAGTGGGAATGTCTAATTATTGTGCCATTTACAAAAACCTGCTTGCCTGCATAAAACCAGTCCAGAATGTTTGTAATCTACTAGAGCATTAGCAGCACTGAGCTTTAGTAACTTGCTAATAATAATACTACACACTGGTTGTGTAACTCCTGAGCTGCTACCAATGGCTCTACACGTCAAAGTAATGGTACAAGAAAAAAAAAAAAACTGGGACCAAGCTGCATTTCAAAAGCTTATAGCCATTAGGATTCCAATTTAAATGATTTTTGGATGAATGGCTCCTGAAGACGTCGCCAGCTTGACCAGTGAGAGCTGCTGGAAACACGGCTGCTCTCTAGGCTATCGATCCCAGTGCGCCAGGCAACGCGACCAACAAAGCAAGTGATGGGCAAGGCCTTGGTTCTGTCTTTGTCTGGGGGTAAATAGCTGTGTGATGCTGTGTGACTGTGGTGGTTTTCAGTTCCTTTAACCAAAATCCAATCCACCTAATAACGCCAGTCTGAACCAGACCTTGATCAATTGACATGTGACCTCATTCCCCTTGTCTTTACGATCCAATATCCTAACTGGGATGGTGGAGATGCATGGTGTAATCTTTCTAATTTCTGCATGTTTTGATTTTGTTGTGTCACTAGGGGAACGGGGAAAGCGGGAAAGGAGCTTTTACAGAAACAAATCAATTGCACACATTTTTGTAAATGCTCCTGGGGAGATTGTGACATCTTTCTTTGCTGACTCATAGTTAATATCGTTTATGGACCTTTAATGCCCCAGTAATGCCATAAATGTACTTAAGGTGGCTGATGTGTATAACTTCTACTGTTCCTCTAGGTTTGCAGAAAGTGTGATTGTTACTGTTCCAAACATTTGAGTACTTAGCAACAGAATTAAATGCTCTCATTCTAGGAATAACAATATATAAAAGAATTGACCAGCAGAGCAAAGCACAGTAAAATTCACACTGATGTTCAGCTGCTTTTATTTTCCTGTCTCTCCACCTATAAAATGGGTACTAATCCATTCCTACCTTCTAATTTTCTTGGCCTCCTGTGTCTCCATGGAGTGTGAGAAAGAACTTACTGGCCTGTGTCATAGTCCAGGCAAAGTTTATACACAGCCACGTTGTGCAGGGAGACAGATTAACTGCAGAATGCCTCAGTGCTGGGGGCTTCTGGCTGAACGTGTTCTCCACTGTTCCTAGGTGGCAGAAACTGCAGAAACCAATGAAATGGTCAATGGAGCTGCAGAACAGAGGATGAGTTCCAAAGAGTCCAGTCCCATTCCTTCCCCGACATCAGACCGCAAAGCCAAGAGCGGCGTTCAGGCCCAGACTGCTGCTACCCTCCCAGCCAAAACGCAGGAGATCCCCTCAGCCCAGATGGAGGGCTTCTTACACCGCAAGCATGAGTGGGAGACACACAGCAAGAAAGCCTCCAGCAGGTACAGTGCCCGATGTGTAACACAGGCAAGGCAGCCCAGGGCTCTGCCCAAGACAGCACACAACCATCTCCAGCCTTCTCTTAGCTCCCAGAGACCTCCCAGGCTCCTGTTGCTGTAGGGGTGGGGCTGCAAAGCTGAACAACATATGGGGAACAGCAGTCTGAAGATATTTGGTACAAAAGGCAGCGTTAGCCACATTTGTGAGGTGGAAAATCAAGGCAGAGAGATACCACGACTTTCCCACTCCACATAATGGATTTGTGGCAGTAGTGGGATTTGATTCCAGATCTCTCAAGTTGTACGTTACTACAAGAAAAGAAAACCACGTAGGTATGAGACTAGAAATGTTCATATTCTTCTGACATTTTCTATTTGCACATTACCATTTCCTACCTACTCTGTAATCTGTTCCGCATGAACAGAGGACAATTGGTGCACCATAGTCAAATCCATTCCCAAGGAATGTCCTGCAGGTCTCAAACAGGCAGAACTTTGAGATTTGTCTGCACTGAAAAAGCTGACTGGGCTCCTTCATGACCTGAGAGAGCTCTTTAAACCAGATTTACAACTTGGCTGACAAGGGAAATGTTCACAGCAAGTGCTGAGCTGCAGCAACATCTGTGAGATTTGGTAGGAGCCAAAGTACTTGGCAGAGCTGAAATCTCAAGTGAGTACAGCAGTACCAGGATTTTTGTGGGGCTGGAGTTGTTCACACCAAAAAACACCTATGAGGCAGTGACAGCCACCAGTACTAGTGTCTGGGTATTCTTATTTCCACTAATTGTTAATTTTCACAGTTCTATTAAGAATGAGGTGGATGATGCCACTAAGAGTATTTGTGTCATTCACGGATTTCACACAAAGTCCATTCCATTCCATTCATCAGTTTGCAGCACAGTGAGAATTCCTTCTACAACAGAGCACTGCCATAAAAAGGTCAATCATCTTCTGTCTCAAGAATGTAAAGTACCCAGTCTGCCAAACAGTCCTCCCACTGTGAGGACAGGCTGATGTGCTGTCACATGGAGCTCTGGGAATCTTAGTTCCCTTTGGCTTTTGTCTTGAAGCTGTGCTTCCATGAAATAATTCTTTGTCTGTAGTTCATGGGACAGCATAGGCTGTATTCACATCCTCACACAACCAATCTCCAGTAACTTACAGAAGTAATGACATTTGGTTTCTCCAGTTCTGCAGGTGAGAGCATTGGATTTATAACTGCTCTTGTTTCCCATGTCTCAAAGGTCATGGCATAATGTGTACTGTGTCATAAACAACCAAGAGATGGGCTTCTACAAGGACTCAAAAGCTGCTGCTTCTGGCATCCCTTACCACAACGAGATCCCTGTCAGTTTGAAGGATGCAGTCTGTGAAGTAGCAGTCGATTACAAAAAGAAGAAGCATGTGTTCAAGCTCAGGTAAACCTGGGGCAGTGTTCTGCTTTGGGAAAAGCCATGGGTGGGTGTGTTCACTGGGAAACCCAGCCCAGGAACTGACCATGAATGTTAACTGCAGCACCTGCTTTTCTATCCCTGAGCTGTGGTCCATTCATCAGAGCGAGCAAACACCGAACAGTGTTGCAGTAATCAGGGCACTTTCATCTGGGACAAGACCAGATGTTGTGCCTGCATTTCACAGTGCTGGGTTTTTCAGCCGCTCCCTCTGGAACTGGTGGAGACCAGTGATCATGGTTCTGCTCTTTTCCAAATCAAGCCTCTTGTTTAATTTTTTCAGTATGAATTTAGGAGACTACTGAACACATCTCACATATTCAGGTCTGGAACATATAGTTACAGACCATTTCACTCAAATATGTGAAAGACCTGTTGCTCAAAAGTTAAAAAAAAAGCTTTTCCTTGGGAAACTCTTTGTTTTACTGAGCAATCTTCTAGTGCCAACAGTTAAAAAATATTTATCATTACACAGCTGTGAGGTAATCCTGTCAAAGAAGACTTACTTTATTAACTGATTGGGTCATGTATTCCAACACAGGTGTTTGGGGTCTTTTGGCAGAGAAGAGGTGGTGGTGGTGTAATTTTATATTGGTACAGGAATCCTCTAAAGATCAGAGAATCCCTATCTGGGGAAAATTTGCTTTATAGAAAATATACATGGAAATATATAGCAAATATTTAGGGAAATGTACCTTTCTTGAAGACAGACCTGCAGCTATGTGATTCATCCTTTAGACGATTTTAAACCTCTCTGAATTGCTAGTGGAGGTATATGCTGTTCCAAATCCAAAGTTAGGCAGAAAAACCAACTGCCCTTTTTCCCAGAGCTCCATCACCTGCATCAGGCCCCTCGGTTACTTGCATGTAGATATTTCCTTTACTCAAGCACTGTTATTTTACTATTTAATCCTTAATTTCCTTTCATGAAGAGTTGTTAAAATGCTTGCTTTTTGTTGGGAAAGATGAGGAAACCTGCAGCAGAGCTCCTGCTGCCCCTGCCTCCTGCTTGTTCTGGTGATATTCAGTTGTTTTGTCATTTCTATGTATCATCACATTGTTAAATGTATCCCATTTAAACCACCTGAGTAAAATCAGCACGGGAATCAAACAGAAGGGAGACTCTGGCTTTCACTGTGAGGAGAAGCAGCTGCTCATTGCTAATACTCAGAGCAGGACCTTGAGGCAGCATCACCATAGCTACAGGAGCAACTGCGCAATTTTGCAGAATTTCACAGGAGCCATGAAAACTCTGGGTGCTGCCTGTGACATTTTTCTTTTGAAAGTATTGAATAAACTTCGATAATGTGTTTTGCAAAGGAGAAAAGATGTACCTGAAAGAGCAACTACTGAGCCAGCAGCCGCATGGCTGCTGTACCACCCTGAGCATGTTCAGAGCCCAGAGCTACTACATGTGTGTACTACAACAGGGGTTGTTGGGGGCATTTGGCATATGGGCACTGTCCTGTGCAGTCCTGTGTGCCTTGTCCTCCTGCTCATGTGCTGAAGCCAAACAAGCAGGAGTTGAAGCACTGTGACCACTACTGGGCTAAATTTGTGATGGTGTTTTCTTTACAGATTGACCGATGGCAATGAATACCTCTTCCAAGCCAAAGACGATGTAAGTGTGTTTTTCTTATGGTTTATTACTGTGCTGTCTGTGCTGCTGTACCATGGGGAGAAGCAGCTGCTAAGAGCTGGTGTGCACTCTGTGTGTGGGTGATGCGTAGGCCCAGGGCTGCTCAGGTACAGCCTCTAGGAGGTGTCTCTGGAGGTGCACAGCCAGAGGGGATGAGCTGGGGCTGGTTTTCCTTGCATTTCCACCCAGGTCCGTTCCCCCTCCACACTGTCGCGGGAGTCATAGGGGTGTGCTGGCTGTAACTGTTTTGTGCCTTTGGGGCTTCTTGAAGGAGGAGATGAACACGTGGATTCAGGCCATCACATCAGCGATCTCTTCAGACAAAATCGAAGTGTCCCCGACCACCCAGAGCACTCCAGCCTCCAGCCGTGCCCAGACCCTGCCTGCCAGTGTCACAATAACCAGCGAGTCCAGCCCTGGCAAGCGGGAGAAAGACAAAGAGAAAGACAAAGAGAAAAGATTCAGCCTTTTTGGTAAAAAGAAGTGAATTCCATCTCCACACACTGCACTTCTCTGACCGTTCCAGTGGAATTCCAGCATGCGAGCTCAGAACCAATACGTTACTCTCTGTGCCTCATGTTCCTCAATGTGATTGAAATTTTTTTATTTATAGAGCGTTTTAAAATAAAAAAAGCCAACAAAAAAAAAAATAATTTAAAGTTACAAATGTATGAGGTGCATTGGGCAGCTTCTGTAGGGAGAGGGAGGACCAGGTTTTGGGAGTTTGTTTTTGTTTGGTTTTTTTTTCTTCTTTTTTTTTTTTTAATGAAGTTAATGTAGATTAGATCTTAATATTTAAACTGTTCCTCAATTTTGTGAGGCTGTCTTGGAAAATAACCCACTCCTAGTGCTATTGGTATGCAAGGCAGCGGTGCTTTCGAATCTGCTGTGCACATGAGAAACCAATGTACAAATTCTCAAAGGCATTCACTTCCAGTTAAGGTTGTTATGTGAATCCTGACTAGTAGAGCCTTCCCCTGCGATTCTAACAGGAATTAAAATGGTAGTGTGTTCTCTTTGCTGTAACAGAGTGCAGGTATGCATTGACTCACAGCCCCAACGTTTAACACCACCTTAAGCATCCCCACATCAAGTACGACAGATAAGAATGTTGGTGTTCGAGATGGATTAACAGGCTGGTACAGTTTTAAATAAGCTGTAATTTCAAATTTATTTCTCTTTTTTTTTTTTTTTTTTCTGAAATACATTATATTGTATGTTTCAGATAATTCTAGTACAAAGTATAATAAGACTAGATGTATAATAAACCCTTTAAAATCATCAATAAGTGTAAAAGTGGAACTGAAGCATTTACTGGAAAAGTAATGTTACTCAAATGGTTACTTGCTTGTCAGCTGCAGCACTGTGTGTTATAATTTTGCTACATTACCTTGCTCTTTGATACATAGTGTGCATTTCTGTCACTGTAACTATTGTAATGAAAAATTTTCATCTTACTGCACAATCAAAAATTACATTTAATAGGAATGAACTTTCAATGACTGGGCCTGTAGTCAAGAGTAGTACTGGAACTGGCTTTCAGTTGTATCGAACTGTACCTCTAGACTTTTACCCTGTCTGTTAAATATATGCGATGTCATTAAATGCTTTTAAAACTAAATATGCTGGGTAAGTTTCTTATTTCATTTCTGACAATGTTAAATCATAATTTTGAAAGAGGATCAAAAATAAAGTTATTTTAAAATGTCATCTCTCCTGTGCACTGAAACTGATGTCTTTAAATGTAATTCCATTATTTTGTGCGGAAGTTCATTCTGAAATAGTTGTTTTCTCTCTTCCCACTTTTCTTTCTCTTCACTTCCCACCTGCCCTCCCTTCTACCCTGCCTCCCAAATTAAGTGCCAAAAATAAAGAGAAAAGGAATTAAATTAGTATTTTGAAAAATATTCTGATATAGATAATTTTTGTGGGAAGTGAAACCAGCAGAGTGGATGGGAGTAAGCACATCAGAGGCTGGGCAATGGAGTTCCCTGAACATTTACCTGATGGAGGTAAAGCTCCATGTTACAGTTGGCAGCAAAAGGACATAATTTTGAGTAAGCATTAGTCTCCAACTTCCCACCCACCTTTTGCTCAAGTGCTTACGTCCTTTCCTTACCTTGGATGCCACCTAGGGAACCATCTAATAGGAATAGCTCTAAGAAGATCCAATATGTTTTAAAGTCAATGAAATGTAAGGAACCCGTGTTTTAATGTATCGTGATTGTTAAAATCCGCTCAAATATTAATTTTGGTAGAAAGCAGATAAACTGCAAACTCACGTGTTTCCATGTGACAGTTTCCTGAACATGTGACCAATACAGTGTCTTAAATTATTTTCATGGAGTGTACAGTGTTCTCTGGGTTTTTCTTGTTTTCCAAAGTTTTTGGATATTAAACAATGGAGTATTCATGTATTCATGCAAGTTTTTACTCTGTAATGTTATGTTGTTCTAATTATTAGTAAAATGTAGGCTAGTATTGTAAATGTAAAATCTAATACATTAGAAAAAGCTGAAGTTTAGCCTTATTAGAGACTATGAAACGATTTTCTGAGTTGATTAATCTGCACAGAGATGTTGATGCCTTACATATGTGTCACTTCAACTGAGCTGGTGCAATTAGCAGTCAGGCAGATGGATCTCGACAACCTGTGGTTGTGGTTCTGTAGTGACTTGGTTGAACATTGCCTTTAGAGTTGTTTCCTTGTTTGTCTCACTCCTTACTGGAAATTGTTCCCAAGAATGACTTGAATAAAAATCCTTTCTGCTTAGGGACTGATTGGAAGTTGCTGAGGAGCAGGAGTGAATCCCAGTAAGCCTTGGAGCCTCAGGGAGCAGTTGCCGGCAGAGAGAGGTCAGAAGAACCTCCCCAGACAGTGTCAGTCAGAGAAGTCAAGTCAGGGCACACATCCGTGTGCCAGGGCAGGAGGGAGAGAAGTGAGGGAATCTCTTGGACCACGTGAAGGGAGGGACTGCTCCTGGAAAATACATGGGGAAGAGGAAACTACAACGGTGGGTGGTAGAAATGGGGCTGAAACAGGAGCAGGATGTCAGTCCCACTGGTGTCACCTGCTCAGAGGTGGCTGTGACACTTTCTGAATTGCACCAGTGACTTTGGCTGGACCGCTGACAGTTGGAATGTTCTGTTCCTCCTGGAGCCACACTGAAGGCTGAGGATTTCTAGTACAGGGTAACACATTACTGCAGCTGTTTTGTACCTAAATTGTGATATTTCCTCTGGAGATACATTGCAGAAGTCATACAGAACCTGAAAATTTTCAAAGAAAATTAATAAAGGCAAACCGCTTCCCAGCTGTGTTGCTTGTCATTGATAAGAACAGGAATTGTCCTGTAGTCAGGTCAGTCTCCTTTTTTCCATCTTGGAGGGACCCTCACATCATATTCTAAGCTGAGGGAAGGTGTCAGAGGGTCCTTCAAATATCCAGGCAAATTGAGCACAATGTGGGGAAAAAACCCAGAACTCTTTAGCCATCAGAATTTAGTATGTGTTGGTGGGAGGGTTTTCTTTTAGATTAATGCCAGTAATCTGTTAATCCATCTGTTCTGCACATGGATATGCTGTGGTAGGGCTGTACTTTGTATGAAAGAAGATTAATGGTAATGGTAAAGGAAAAGAAAGGAATTATTAATCTCTGTCCTGGTGAAATATTGGTTTAGACGTTTTTCCCTTCACCATGGTCTCCTTTCTTATGGTTGAGTTCTCAGACTTTAAATGAGTAAGGTCTTTCCGAGTCTAACTTTGCAATAAATGACTTGCAAGTATGAGAGTTTTGCTACTTTTGGTGGCTGGTTTGTTGTTGTTGTTGTTTTTTGTTTGTTTTGGTTTTTTCCTACCTTTGCTAATCACAGGTGGATGAAGAAATACAAAAACTTAAATCCCAATGAGTTGAAACAAACATTAGTCCTTTTAATTTAAAAAGCATAGTCAGAAAAGCAGGCTGTGCTAAATCCCTGATTAACGTTAAGAATGAAATTACTGGAAGAGGTGGACACCTCATCCCTGTCCAGTGGAGGCCACCCCCTCAGCAAGTGGCTGTGGCGTGTCCGGAGCGCCTGAGGCAGGTGCCGTGCTGTGGAAGGGGGCGCAGGGCTGGCGTGTGCCTCAGCTGCCGTCCCCGGGCTCTGCGGAGCCGCCCGAGCCCCACGTGGGCGCATCCGCAGTATGTCATAATGCAGCACGGCCCGCCCGCAGCCCGAGCGGGACCCGGCTGCCGGGGCCTCGCCCGCGGGGCAGCCCCCAGGACACGAGGCCAGGGACATCAAACGGGCTGCTTGGCATTATAACACCTAATGGAATGAAAGGAAAGCGTTTTGTGCGTCGGTGCCTGCCGGATCCTCCCCTGCTCAGCACCACCCTCCAGCTGATCAGCCTGGTCGTGGTGAACACTACAGCTACAGTGCAGCATGAATACATATTTTTCTGTGTCTGAAATATAATTTATTTTATATTCCAAAGTTAGGAATGTCACACAGTACTCTGTTAGATGAGACGCTTGGGTGGCTCATTACGTTGTAACGGCAAAAATTATTTGGGCCTAACACGAATTTTGTTACAAGTGTGTTGTTGCTACCGCTGTTGTTCTCCTCCCACGCCCAGCTGAGACAAAACTGTCCCTTGCTCACCGAGTGCCGGCATCGTCCACGAGAGGTCACTGTATCCAGGGAAATGCGGAGCTGCGGCGGAGCTGCGGCGGAGCCGCTGCCACCGGAACCGCACACCGAAGGTTATTGGTGCGGTCGAGAGAATTAAGAGCTCGGATCAAAGTTCTCTTCGCTCAGAAAGTCAGATTTCTAAGGAGTTATGTAAACTCGTGGCAAGATTTAGACATGTCTCAGCTGAATTATCGTAGGAGGGAAGTTGAGTCAAGCATGGCAGCCAGGATACAGAAAGGTGAGGAGCTCCACCATCCTTGCTGTGGCAGGAAAATGGGAGATTCTGTGGGAAGATCAAGCTTTCTGCAGTGATTTAAATCGGTCGCTGAAGATCCATGAAGATTTGGCAGAAAGGCAGCCCCCCAGGCTGGATGAAGGCAGGCAGTATCCCGTGAGAGAGGGGGCCTGGGAAACCTTGGGCCGCTGTGTCAGAGTGCAGAGGTGTGATGGGTGGGTTTGATCCATCTGCTGTTTTTGGCTGTCCTGCACAGCTCTGGGACAGCAGCAGAAGCAGTCTGTCATGGCTAGTCAGGACTTCCCCTCCAGGCTGGTTCTGGAAAGAGCTTGGTCTGCCAGGTCTCTCTGAAAAGGGCGTGAGGATAGAAAAGGCTCCATTTTTTCTTTTTTCCTTTTTTCCTAATGCTGTTCTGGCTGGATCCAAGCATTTCATTAATGCAAATCAGTATTTCTGCCCACAAGGAATAAGAGCTCAGAGCCAAGTCCCCTGTTATGATTTTGTAGTTAAATTGTAAAATCATCAAGAGGCATCAGTCAGGATTGGATTAATGTAATGCCATGCAACAAATAAACAGAACTGGATCACAACTCCTGCTTCTGACTCCTCTGACTTCTTAGGGATTTTATATCATTTTAAAAAGTATTTGCAGCTCAAATAAGAGGTATTTTGGCAATTTTGAAATACCAATTAATATGCCATCTCTGTGCATCTGCTGAACATTCATCCATAAAAATATGAGTTATAAAGGCTATTTTGTGGAGCAGAGATCTAGGACATAAGACAGATGTTTCTGGGAGAGAAAACCTCGGTGTTCATTGTTAATCACAGCTCTTGGATATGTACAGAGTGGGCAGGATGTATCACAGAGGATTGGAGTTCATTTGAGATGTGGTGCTTTCTGGCGTCTTCTATACAAGGCTTGCTTCAAAGAAGCAAACCAAACAAAAAACCAACCAATCAAAGAAACAAACAAACAAAAAAAAAAACCAAACAAAAAAACAACCCCAAAGCCCTCAAAAAACACAACAGCAGCAGCAAATTGTCCCTCTGGCAGAGTGGTGACTGTCACTCAGTTACTACTTGTCCAAGACACTACATTAGTTCATTTTTACATTTCATACATAAAATAAAAAAGTAGTAAAGTCACAGGATATGTGTTCCCGGCCAATGGGCTCCTTTCCACAATGAGGAGGAAAATGCTGCTGCTATTGTCAATTTTTATGTCTTTTTAAATTAAGTTCTTCAGTATATTTTAAAACATTCATTTTTACAGTTCTGTGAAATTGGAAGTATATTCAGACTACTCTTTTTTTAAGAAAAATGCCCTTTTTAAACTTAGGTTCACACTTTGTCTTGGTTTGTGTTGTTCCTTCCATTCTCTTTTTGATGCTGAGGGTTCCAGAACCTGGAATTAATACCCAAAAAACAGCCCATGAGAGCATCCAGGATATTTATGTTGTGCTGACAGTGAACATCAGGCTGCAGCATTGACGAACATTCTCAGCAACATGACAGATCCTCATAGGAAAGTAATAGTGCCTTCTTTTTAATTGCAAAGGAAATACACAAAACCTCATGCTTAAATTAATTGAATTAATTCAACCATCATCAAAAATGTACCAAATTCTTGAGAGTACAGATTATAGAAAAATGAATGAAACTGAACTTGTGTTACTCCACATGTTTAAGGTTTTTCTTTGAGGTTTTTATGGGGTGTTCGTTCATGACAAGTGTACTTAATTGTTAAAATAATGATAATAATTTATAATTTTTTCCCAAAACACAGGATATAATTTTTTCCTAAAGGGTTAAATACAAAGTTCAGCTTGACTTTGGTTGCTCACAGAGAAGCGACAGCCACGGCAGCAGAGGCTTGAAACTAGTTTTTAATTTTCATTTGTCCTGGTTGGATAGGTGAAGAGCCTATCTGTCATATTGATTAATTTTATTATGTAAATTAGATTATTAAATTATTGGAAAAAAAAAAAAGCTGTGATCACATGGAAGTTATAAGTTATTCCATTGAATAATACCAGGGTGGGAAAGGAAAGGATGGACCGGTATTGATCCCTTCACTCCCATGACCAGGACAGGACCCGAGGGAACGGCTGGAGTTGTGTCAGAGCATTGGGTTGGAGAGCAGGGAAAAGCTCTTCCCTCAGGTGTCTGGCACTGCCCAAGCTCCCCAGGGAATGGGCACGGCCCCGCGGCTGCCAGAGCTCCAGCAGCGCTTGGTCAGCGCTCTCAGGGACAGGGTGGGATTGTTGGGGTGTCCTGTGCAGGGCTAGGAGCTGGATTGAATGATCCTTGTGCATCCCTTCCAACTCAACAGATCCACGATTCTATGATAAAACAAGGTGCTTGTGGTGAGCAGCTGCTGGGGAGGAGTTAAAAAACGTGAGTGCGAATTTGGTTTTATTTTGTGAGATTTTTGAAGACTATTGCAAACGGGGAAAGAAGAAAGATGGGGTTTGTGCCTAAATCTGCGCGTGCCTTGCGGGGCGGGGCAGGGCTGGGATGTGCCGGGCGTCGCGGAGGGCGCCGCGGTTCCCTCAGGGCCGGGCCCCCTCAGGAGGAAGGGCGGGAAGGGCCGCGCGCTGCCGCCCGCGCGCGCCCCGTGAGGCGGGAAGGCGGCTCCGCCTCGGGGCCGGCGTCGTGCGTGCTCCGGCCGTACCCCCGCCCGCCTGAGGCCGGGCTCCTGCTGGAGGCGGCTCTCGAGGCGCCGGGGTTCGCATTCCCCGAGGACGGGTGTCCCGCTGCCGTGTGCTGGAGTGCTGTCGGCGCCGTGACCCCGTGTGCGAGCGGTGATGGCACGCCGCTTTTCAGCTCGGTCGGTGTGAGGCGTGTTGTGTGGGAAAAGGTACAGGGGTCGTCAGCCTTGGAATTCCCTCTTCCCGTCCGTCTGGCGCTGTGCACTGCAAATGGGTGTTTGGTTCTGCTCCTCGGCATCCTCTTCCCTGCGGTTGTGGCCTTCTAGAGTGAGTTTCTGGAGGGCTGGGTTTGGGCTCCTGTGCAGTGATACTATAAAGCAGTGGATGTCTTACTACCAACAACGTGCAGCAACCAAGCTCGACAGATAATGGTAATATGAATTCTGCTTTAGGAAAAGCAGAAGGCAAGAGAGAAAATGTATTCCTTATAGTATAATTCCAAAGGATGACAATGAAAACAAAAAACAAAAAACAAACAAACAAAAAAAAAAAAAAAAAAAAAAAAAAAAAGGGAAAAAAGGAAAAAAAAGGAAAAAAAAAACCACCAAAACAAAACAACCCAAACAAAACCACAGTCCCCTCTATCTCATGGTGGAGTGTTTTGTGACTGAAAACGGGAATATAAGATTGTCTTAGTTACATAGTTGCTATAGACTCCAAAAGGAGAAAGTTTTCGGTTGCTGGAGGTGAGGAAAAGTGGGCTAATATTCCCATATTTATGCTGGATGTTGTATGGGGGATGATACTGAAAGAGAGAATTTGAGGACTCGGAGCACTGGATCCTGCTGAAAAGCCTCAGAAGCCCCCCAAACCACCCAGAGTGGCCACAGCACCCATCCAAGAGCAGCTCCCCCATCCAAGGAGAACTCCCCCATCCAAGCAGAGCTTCCTCATCCGAGGAGAGCTCCCCTCATCGAACGAGAGCTCCCCATCCAAGCAGAGGTCCCCGGTCCAGGCAGTCCCTTTGCATTTTAAACACACGTGCAACCTGCGGTTCTAGAGCACGGGTTTTGTGTTTTCTTCTCTTCCAGCTCTGGCCCCGAGCGTAGATATGTTAAGAAGAAGAGCGCCCAGGAAGCTTTGTGCAGGAAGCCAAGAAGGTGCAACACGGGAGACACAGCGGGGAGACTTTGGCAGGTGGTGCTGGTGACGCACAGAAGTTACTTTGCCTTCGGAAAGAAAAAAAGCCGGCTCTGCTGCTTATGTAGGTGTGTTTTTGTGCCCCCGAGAAATTGCCCCGGTCGTGCAGCGGCGGAGGAGCGGCGGCGGCTCGTCCTGGCAGCGGCGGCAGCAGATGATGGTGGCGGCGCGGCGGTAGCGCGGCGGCGGCGGCGGCCACATCCCGCATCCGCGGATGCACTGCCCATCCCCATCCCCATCCTCATCCCCGCGCGGAAGGGACACCTGAGGCTTCGGCAGGCGGGCGGGGATCGCCGCCGTTCAGAAGGGGAGAGCGTGCCGGGGGAAGGCGGGCCGGCGCTCGGCTGTGTGTGCCGGTGGGCAGGGGGCTGGTTATCATGGCGGATCGGACGGCTCCGCGCTGCCAGCTCCGGCTGGAGTGGGTGTACGGCTACCGGGGCCACCAGTGCCGCAACAACCTCTACTACACGGCAGGGAAAGAGGTGGTGTACTTCGTGGCTGGAGTCGGCGTGGTTTACAACACCAGGGAGCACAGCCAGAAATTCTTCCTCGGGCACAACGATGATATTATCAGGTAAGGGGGCTGACTTCTCTGGTGGTGGGGTGGGGTGGGGTTTAAAGGGAAGGGAGGAGAATGTAGTGCTGGCAGAATACCCCTTCCTCGCCTCTTACAGCTCGTCTTGTACCTGCCGTTTTGGAGCAGCTCAGATTTATTAGCAGCAATCTCTGCGAGAGCTGAATCTCTAGATACTGTTGACTATCATTATTTTGTAGCAAAGCTTTGAAATATTGCAATAATAACGGAGGGAAGGTTAAGTTTTTCTATTGCACTGCGCCAAAAGCAAAGCACTTCATTTCAGCTCTGGAAAGATCTCAGTGCAACAGTGCTGCAAAATCGTGCTTCCAGTACCTTGATGTTTCCAGAACTGGGACCCCAGCTCATCAATTCTGACCTTGTACAGAAGCCAGGTGTAGCTCTCCTTGCCCTCAGCAAATCCCAGCAGGAGAGTGCCATAAATCTGACAGGTAGCTCAAACGAATCCGGTTTTAATATCCAGAAAATGTAAATCAAAATCAAGTTCAGCTGTTTGCACTCCAGGCAAAAAATCCCAAACATGCTGGTGCAAGATGGCCAGGTCTTGTTCCTCATCTGTCCAGTTCATTGTTCCTTTCTCTCAAATTCTGCCTGAGAAGTGGATTTAATTGATGTTTTTGTCCTACAGAAATGCTGATCTTTTTACTTCACCTCGCAAAATAAAAATGCAGTTACAGTGTTCAAGGTAGTCTTTAAAAAAATCTGTCCAGAATACAGAAATTTACATCAGTAAAATAGAAAATTAATGTAGCTACTACTTGATGAGAGAAATCTGATCCTAGAATATCCTCAAGAAGGATGTTGCCTGGTGATGCCACTCCTCTGAGCACAGCTATCTGCTGCCCTCCCTGTTCACCCAGTTCAGCATGAATGAAGTGTTTCCTGGATGATGTGAAACCAGAACAGTCCCAGGTGACTCATGGTGTGGGAGTGCTGTGGAAGCATCTGATGAAGCCAGAGTTTTGACACTCCATAACCAAACCACACAATTGTCACATAATCCTTGTTTGCAGAAAGCCATCCACTTTTCCCAGGAAGAGCTTTTGGCTGCTGTGTATCCTCGTAGCAGCCTTCTCCCCCTCTCTAGGATGCATCAAAGCAGCAGCATTTCATCAAATACAGTGCATGTGCATCAAAGTTTATTTTGGTTCCAAAGGTATTATCAGCTCCAAAAGGCTGCTGAAAATAGACACTGGGTTGCTCAGAGAAGAGTCAGTATTTTAGAGACATCTGCAGGATCATGAAATGAAAAGTTTTGCTTGTTGTATGGACATAAAATTTGAACCTCTTTGGTACAGGAAGTGTAATCCATGTAGAGAGTTGTGTACTTCTGTGCTTATGTTTGAATCGTTATTATAATACCTGACAGTGCCTCCCTCCCCAAACCAAATGTATTGTACAGCTTCTGTACCCTTTACTTTAAGACCTGTCACATTAGGAGTCTGCTTTTGGCAGTGTCATGCTTAGAAGATGCAACTGGGATAGAAGGAATGAATGTCTCACATTTGTACTTTGACACAGCTTCTGCCTATTGGGCTCTTTAAAGGAAGCTAGAAACATGTGTTCAAAGTAGTTGTGTCTTGAGGGACGTGCTGAATGTCCAAGTCATGCTTTGGAAAGATGGGTTTTGTTTCTGATCTGGAACACCATCAGAATTCTGGTGGAAAACTCCAGTTTCCACAAAGGATGAAACTTCTGTGTCCAGAAGGCATGAGCAGACGCCAAGCAACAGTACATCTCAGCTCTTAGTGGCCAAGAACTGTTGCTGTCACCACATGGGGTTTAAGGAAGGACAGACTACCCAGAATACTGCTGGAATATTCTGTTGTTTGCACCACCATATAGGTGGTTGCCTCCTTTGCCACTGGTGCAGTTCCTACTGACGTAATATCCCATCACTGTAAGCACTTTAAAGTAGATGATGCCTTGTGTGGTCATCACTGATATGACTAATAACTGTGGGAATTTAAATTCTCACATTTTAAGCTTCACAGCTCTCATCCATTTGAGATGAATGGATGAATGTACTTATCCAATTTTTCTGGGTTTGTCAGGATTTACTTGCTTGAGACCAGCTTCTAAACAGCAGGGTGTGAATTTGCAGTCCAACAGGTTGTAATTTCTAAAGAGGTTGAAACACTGTTTAAAAAAGAAAACTTGGATTTTGGAAAATACTGTGAATCACTGTGACTGGGAGACCTTCAAGTGGGAAGATCTCCTGCTTCCAAGGACTGCTGTTATGTCCTTCTGTGATTTTTTTTTGTGAATGCTGTTTTGTTGAATGCTGTTTTGTTGTTCTGATTCTCAGAAGTAATATTGTGTGTTACCTTGAAGTGTTTATTGAAGTCATGAAAGGGGATATTTGTCCTTGGTGAAAAGGGCAGGTGTGTATGTTTAATATGCTCTCCAAGATTAATAGTTCTATCTCTTGTTTTGCATCAAGATAATGCAGCTGGACATAATTTACGTTGGGCTAAAGCAGACCAGAAAGTATTGAATTAAATTTTATTGTATTGGAGAAATGACTTTTTTTCCAAGATTCACATTTGAAAGGCGAGTTCTGTCTATACAAGAACTGAATATTCTGCACTCAGCTAATAAGGTCGATGTTCTGAGCATGGAATTGTCCTGTTTTCTGTGTGAAGCCACCACCAGGTGCTGTGCTTCCAGCGCTTCCTCCTTTAACTTCAGGAGGAAATGAGGTCCTGAACCACCAATTTAACCTTTAAATGAGCCCTGCTTTGCAGAGGAGTTTGTGAGTAACCCCCAGAGCATTAGCTTTGACAGTAATTGAAAACTTTCAAAAGAACAGGTTTCCTTACTTTAATTTTGTGCATTACTTGTACAACAGTGATCAGTTAAATCAATCATTGTTTTTCTCTCAATTAAATCTTGAATGGAGACAGTTCTTTCCTATAATTTTTCTGCAATTTGTGCATGTAAAAGCCACAGCAAACTACAAAAATAAAAATATAACCCATTGAGATACTTCTCACTATCACTTAAAAATACAACTGATTTTATCTGTTTCTGCAGAAGTCATTTGTGAGCAGAGATTCCTAAGCCTGAGAAATTTTTCCTATGGTGTAGTGACAAAGTTATTTCTCCCTGTTTTTGAGTTCCAAGAATTTCTGCAGTATGGAACAGTTGTCCTGAATATGTTGTTACACACCCTGTTTCTTGTGGAATCTGATATTTTGTATGTTATGCACTTACAAAAGCAGTTTTGCATCCTGACTGCCTCCATGCCAGTCTCCTGTGAGGCAGCAAGCCTGCTCCCTCTCCCAGGTCTCTGTACTACCTGCAAAGCCCTGCTGTTATCCATGGATTCCAGAGCTGTTGTTTATGTAAGGCTGCTCACAGTGTACCAGCAGTGTCGGATTTATCAGAATATTGCTCTGAGTGTGCTGGGGGGATGCCACTGTGCTGACAGATTGAGATTAAAACCACGGCCATGCCAGCGGGGATGGGATTTTCTGGGCTGCGGGAGCCACTGGAGGCCGGGCTTGTTCTCCACAAGGGTCCTTTCAGGAGATAGGATGTGTGTCAGGATGTGGATTTCTTGTCTTGCTGCTGTGGGGAAAAAAGGAGTAATATGCTTTAAGCAATGTTGTGTATTGCTGACCACAGTAAATACAATTTTAGAATTAGTAAATTGATGGCAGAGCTATGCAATCAAAAGCTCAGAGCCAGAAGATCTGAATTGTACTTTAATATTTTTTATTTAAAATTATGTGTTATAATATTTCTTTTTATAGGGTTATGCTTATTTGAAGGGATCTAAATATTTTAAGGGATCTAAAATACTTTAAATTTCTGTTCAGTTGCCACCATTTGGAAGGCGACAGCAGGTGTTGGTTGTAGAGTGGTGTTCAGGTTACTGTGGTTCTTGTTTATCATCAGTGCATGGGAGCTGCACTGTCTGCATCTTGGGCTAACCCTGGACTTCAGACACCCGAGGTGATCCCACAGGACTGCTGAGATTCAGTCACCTAAATGAGAGATTTTAGGAGAGATTTTCAACAACAGAAATTCCAGCCCTGTTTCTTACGTGGATGCTACACCAGTGTGTCCACCAAGCCATCCAAACTTAACAGACATGGCACACCTGGGGAGAAGCAGGGTTTTGGGAACTGTTTTGAGGCAGCAAGTTGTTAAATTAGTTTTGTATGAAAGGAATTAGTTCCCCATAAAAACTCCTCTAATCAGATTGTTGCCTTCTTTGCTTTCAGTGCTGGAAAATCCTGTTTATTCCATGAAGTTCCAGTGGCCTCTTTTGCCTCTACTCGAGTGCTGTGCTACACTTAGATTTGAAGTCTTTATCAGGGTGTGACCTGATATAAATTGGTTTCTTAAATATCTGTATTAATGCATCAGATGTGTTGTAATATACAGTTACAGTATCTTATTGAAAGTGATTTAGAAATGCTTAGATCAGTTAAAAGTGGAGAGAAACTCAGCAGGCATTTGTCACTATATGTTGATGAGAATGGTCATCATTTAACCACAGTCTTCAACCAGAGCAGTCTAAACCTAATTTTTTAATACATTGTTTTACATTTCCTATGTGTTAAGTCTCTGCAATTTTTTTACTTATTTTATTTCAACTTGATTTCAGATGGCCAGGAGTCATGATGGTCAGGTAGTTGTGTGTAATCACTCTTTACCCAGGATGAAAACTCACAGAAAATGTTTTCATGTGAGTTAACTTGATTTCAAATTTAAAAAAAAAAAAAAAAAAAAATCTACAGCTCCAAGTATTGGAATGCTTCAGTGTGAAAGTAGGAGGGGATTTGAGGTCTGTAAAAAGGTCGTCTGCTGACTTGCCAACTGCTCAGGTTTTTGGGAACCTCAGTAAAGAGCAAAAATGCCTCCTTTTCTTCCCACCTAAAGACTGTTCTTTGGAACATCAGCTTCTTTTTCATGAGGTGCATTTCTACCCCAGGAACATTTAGTTGTCTGTGTTGGCTGTCCAAGAGACACATTGAATTTAAGTTCCCCTTCAGAAGTGGTATTTATAAAGGCCTGGGAACAGACCTCTAAAGCTTTAGGGAGGCCTGATCATAAGTCTGAGTGTATGTTTATGCCAAGCTTCTTTAAGTGTTCCAGCAGCACAATGAACCTCGGTGTGCTTAACATTATTGCTGGAACTTCTGTGGGTACTGGTGAAGTTTGTTCTTTCTTCTCTGACAGATGGATGGCAATACACTAAAATGATGGTAATTAAAACAGAACATAAAATAAAGGCTACTCTCAGAGTGATACAGCAGCCCTGTTATTTTGGCTGCCTAACACTCTTTGTTGCAAAAGATTTTACTGGATTTTTTAGAGGGAATTTTTTATTTTATTTTAGCAGACTTGAATGTTCAAGGCATAACCCTACATGAAAATTACTGACTGGCACTGCAGTTTATATGTAGTCATACTAATATTGATGCCTCCACATGAAAATTTGGCATCTATTCATGCCAAACGTCTGCTTTCTCGTCCTCAGAAACTGTCTTCCACATGCAGAGATAAATATTGAAAGTATAATTTACTGTGGTAGTGACCTATTACTTGCAAATATTAATTGCAAAATAATCGTTTTGGGCAAGATAAGCCATACTTTTGAAGAAGAATTTTCTGGGTTTTTTTAAAGAGATGTTGTTTATTTTAGAAATTAACTGTAGTAAAAAAGACAAAATACACCCTCAGTTTTTTACAGCTCTACCTGCAGTTAAGGCTGGAATCCTTTTGCTTTCACCCTAACTAGGCAGACCATGCCTCCTTCTTTCTATCCTAAGAGCTCTTCAACTGGAGGTTAGTCACAGTCAGCTGCTGTCTGACCAGAAAAAGTGTTAAATGTAAATTTCTTTAACTTTTCCTTTCATCTCTCTAGTGTTTGAGCACTATTTGTAAGGTACTTAAAGGACCTTTTGGCTTCTCCCAATGCTGGACTCTATGATAAGGTAAAAGTTGAGCTTTCTCTGTGGCAACAGATCAGAGATGATGCCACCGGGACCTGCTCTCTGGCTGTGGTCACACTGGTGCTGAACACATACAACTGTGGCTGCACTTAAATGAGATTTTAGCAGTAGGTCTGCAGCAGGTTCCTGATCCTTCTAGGATTCTGAGGGATTCTCATCTGTTAAGAAATTATTTATTAAAAAAACAAAATTGAAATGCTGTTCAGTTAAACTGCTCTTTCTTAATGGCTGTAAAACAAGTTTATAATATACAGTTGTGTTCCTGATTCAAGGTCTTGTGCAGATGCAGTGATTGTTGCATACGTGCTGGCCTTTTACTTCCACAGGAGGTTTGAGTTTTTTAAAATATGTGGAATGTGGGAGTGGCCACAAGTGTCTAAAAGCATGTTATATTGACTCTTTTTGAAAGCTGTCTTTAGTTGAAAGAGCTATTTTAAAGCTTTTGCTTGTCAGACTGAAGAAGTTTGTGTGGCTCTCTCTGGAATCTCAAGCTGCTTTAGGATGGGCATCTCTGTGCTGCATTCCTTATAATGCAGTCCCTCCTTCCTAAGAGGGGAATAATGTAACTGCCTTTCCCTGGGGAGTTCTCTTTGTGGTTTGGTGGGTGTGTGGCTGTGGCCTTGCAGTGAACTGTCCCTCTGCTATCACCTGCCCTGCTTGGGCTGGCTGCGAGGGTCTAACCCAGAGTTACTGTTTCCAGACATGCCCCAGGCTCTGCCTTGGGTGGCCCTTTTACAGCTTAATACTGGAACCAAGTTTTAAAGAATTGCACCTGGGCTATGGGGTTGCAGAAAAGAGAATTTTACAAAAAATACTTAGAACAAGTAGCCCACTCCAATCCCTGACAGGAATACTGCTGTATCTTCTTAGCTGCACATAGGGTTAACATAACTCTGTGGGTCTGGCAGATTTCATTAATTGTGGCCCTAAGTAATAATTCATTGGGCATTTGCAAAAGATGCACAACAGAGCACTGTGACCTTCCATATGCACTCCCATTCTCTTCTTTGAGACTTGATGAGATTTTTGATTGCTTAATGTTGTTAAATAATGGTGGTAAAGAAATGCTACTTTCCCCTTTTCCTTTTCCTTTTCCTTTTCCTTTTCCTTTTCCTTTTCCTTTTCCTTTTCCTTCCCCTTCCCCTTCCCCTTCCCCTTCCCCTTCCCCTTCTTTTCCTCCTCCTTTTATTTCCCACACTGCATCCTTTAATCAGTTGGTTTCTGTATTACAGATCATGCCATTCAGAATGCAATCAAAATTTTGGGAGCCTTCTTTTGGATATGGGACTCTTTGGAATATAGAGTTTGTGATATAATTGTATCACAGATCTCGAAATAAATATTTCAAATTAATTTCAAATGAAAATTTGACATTTTGTATTGTGGCAGAAAAATTTGGCAAAGAATAAATTAAGAGAGCTAATTCCCATTATTTCTCTGCCATTAAGTGGAGGAAGAACACATTTTTTAAAGAAATCTACACATCTGTTTTAGGCTCATCTCTCTTCCATCATATCTCCTCTCTGACAAGGACAGTTCAGATTATTAAAAATTCTTCTTATATCCTTTTAAGTTATCCTTATATCCTTTTTAAAATCACTTTTCATAAATTCAGGTCCTCCCTGGCAGAACACTAATAGTTTTGTGAAAATAGCAATTTTTATAAATAATTTCAATCTTAAGAAAATAGATATAAAATAATTTCTTAATTTGAAATACAATTTAGCCAAGAACATAGAGTTTTGAGGGCTTCATGTTATTTGTTAGTTTTATTTTCATATTTAGTTTTCCCATGGCTTCTATCAGATTTTCAGATTTAAATTTTTTCTCCTTTAAGGAGATTGATTTCATGGAGAGGGAAATAAAATACAGCATGAAAAATACCATTTTAGTTTTGTTTGAAGAATGAGCAGAGTGCAGATACATAAAGGAGCCCTCACACTGGCTCTTGGCTGCTCCCTTCCCAGGGAGAGCCTGTGCATTGTAATTCTTACTTTAGGTTTATACTGAAGAATTAGCTGTGATCTATCTTTTTGTTTTATCTGGCATGGGTGAAAAAAAATGAAGGGAAAAGGATATTTTCCTCAGGAAAACTGCAAGAGAATAGAAAAGCAAGTAGATATCTGAACTGTTATCAAGGACATGTGAAGCCTCCTTTAATAACTTGTAATTTTTAATGCTCTGAAAAAATTTAGGATCTTCAGTCAGTGATGCAGAGACCTGTTTCTCTGTCCCTGCACACAACCAAGTGTGTTGCTATTTCTTACTCCTGGCTGTCTGCCATGGTATGGTTAAATCTGGAAGTCTGCTCAACCCTGCTGAATGCACTTGATTACCAGATTTTATTGGAACAGCACCACCCGCATCTTACCCTGGGCTTGTGCTCCAAGATTCTGCTCAGCCACAGCCTCCGGTGCCATAGGAGCCATCAGCAGAGCCCACCCTCCATGTGGCAGGGCAGAGGGCACTGCTCCGTGTGCTGAGGCAGAGGGAAGCACAGAGGATGGGATAAGACGTGGTGTATTCTCCACACGAGCCTGGCAGCTGTGGCTGAAGCCTGCTCTCTCTCCTACTGGGAAGGGGAAGGCAAAACCCCCTGTAACATCCCTGATACCATAAGCTAGAGAAAAACCCCAAGTATTAGCAAATGACAAGCAGTAAACCAGATTATAACTGCCTGAAGCTACATGCTGCCAGGCAGTTACATAATGGCACGAAATTCTTCAGCCTCCACTGCAGCACTGAGCCTAAAATACAGCAGAAAGGGCTCTGATGAACCCAGCTCTCCAAGGTTCCATTGAAAGCACAACTCCAGGTTCCCAATCTCTGCTATGAAGAGTGGGCTGAGAAACCAAGAGAAAAAGAGAAATAATAGTAATAGCAAGAAAATTAGTCACAGTGCTTACATAAAGACATAGAAAGGCACAATTCCATGTTTGTTTATATAACTCCTGGTATTAGTCTCACAAAACGGAAGTTTAAAAGGCATTCTTTGGATCATGGTAATCTCCCTTAAATACAGCATGTTATGAAATTTGGTGGTGTCATAACTTCACACCTGCTCTTTCCTGTTTATGTCTGTGACTGGCTGCACATCCATTAAAACACAGGTAAAATTAATAACTGGTTGGATAATTAATCATCTTAAATTGGATTAAAAGACGTGTTTTGAATAATAGGGAGGGTCCTATATTCTAAGGGTGCCTAGTGCAGCTGGTTCTGTGGAAGGACAGATAAGCTGAAGTGGTTTGTGAGCATCTTTTCAAAATGTCTGATGAATCTTTCAGCGGAACAGGAAGGTTGGTGAACTCCCAATGACACTTTGCTTCTTCAGAAATTTAATACTGAAAGTTTTACTATGGAAAACATTAACAACATGGCATAACTTTCCATTTGAAACTTGCTGTATTTACATTTGATAAGAGTTCATTTTGAACTGACTGTAAAGCAGTCCCATAAACATGACACGTTACTGTTGAGTTGGATTTGGATGTGGCCTGTGGGCTTTGAACAGCGTGTCAGGTATTTGTGTGGTTTCTTTCCATTGTCTGGCTGTGGTGCTCCTTCAGACCTCAAGGTTCAGGAACTGAGCTTATTCCACGTGCAAGGGCAGCTTTCCTCAAACCTCTATCCAGTTGCCTAAAATAAGACAAAATAGAGGTTCTGAACCTTTTCCCTTCATGTTTTTCTCCAGCTATCCACTTTGTAGCCAGCACAGAAGGGAAGTTATCTGATTCAGAGAACTTGCTAAATTCCCAGACGCTGTCCTCACTTTTTTCTATTTCTCTTCCCTTTCTGTGGAGTTACCACAGACACAATTTTGCTTTCCAGCCATGGTGATGACTCCGTGGGCACTGCCTTATGAGTGAACATATGAATTGCTCTGTTACACAGATGGATCATTTTAAAAGTTTGGAAGTAAACTAATCTTCCATGTCTAAAATTTCTAGAAAATACTTGAATTTCCAGGGCTTGTTTGAGTGCTTTGATGGGAACCAGGGTGCGGTTCTTTAACTTTCCAGAGCCCGGTGGATACACGAATGTGACTAGGCATGTGAGGAAGTCTTAGATCTGCAAGGGAGATGGGCAACAGCTATTTATTTTTGTAAAGGCCTTTTTTAAGAATATTGTAAATCTGAACAGAGAGCCTTGTTCTCTGAGAGCTGGCGTTATGTGAGATAAAATATGATTTTCCTGTAAGGGAGCTGAGAAGCAGCATGCATTTGTCTGAGCAAGGAATATTTTGGCACTTGTGTCTACATCAGTATAACTTCACAACTGTATTTTCGTTGCCTGTTGGACCAGGTGAAGGATCATAAAATAATTTAAATTAGGAATAACCATATTTTTGTGTTTCAACTGAGGACAGACTATATGAGGTATGAATACACTGCTGTTCAATAAGTCAGCTCTTCAGAATGCCCTATTTCTTGCTGGATTAAATAGTTACTTGAATGTGTATTGCATATCATATTTTCCCCATGGTATCTGCTATTTTTCATTTCCAATCTGTGGGACTCCCCACTGCTTAGGGGTAAATGTTCTTTTACCTTGTCATTTAGTTTGGTAGGAGTTACTTTATACAGGATGACAGTTAGTGCACTGCACACATTTTTTTTCTGCTTTCTTCCTCCCTATAGATACAACAATTTTTATCAGCCTGAGCCCCTCAAAACTGAACATCTGCTGCAGCTGTCACAGGCTGCTGCTATCAACAGAGCTGGAGTTTCTGTGATCCACCTCAGCCATTGTCAGGATTGTGTTCTGGGTTTTTACACGTATGTACACACACAAATGCATATGAATAGTGTGTATATATATATATATATATATATATATATATATATATATACACTATTATATAATTATGCAGTATTATATAATGCATAAATATAAAAACTTGATATTTTTGGCTTTCAAATAAATTGTTGACTAAATGTCATCACACAATTACCCCTTTCACTTCCCTCTTTTCTGTGCTGGAGGACGCAGTGGGGACTGATGTCCCTTAATTCCATTTATGAATTGACTGCTTTTAATCCTGGACTTGTTAAGCAGTTGGGACTATGTAGAAGTGTTCAATATTGGCACATCTAAGCTTTTTCTGACTGCTGGCAGAAATTTAGGCTCCTAGGAAATGTTTCCAGTAAAAAAAAAAATCTCTTGCATTGTGACAGGAGGGGTTTTTCCCTCTAGTATGTGACAGAAATTTAAAAAAGAAAAAAAAAAAGGTGAGAGTCACCAAAAAAAGCAATTGCCACAACTATGGTTTCTTCTTTGGGGCTTGGGCTGTGCCTTTAGCACAACATGCCCAAATATGTTAAAGCAGAAGAGTTTCACTGTACGTCAGCATGAATTTAAGGCATCAGACATTGCTTTCTGCTCAGAAGGTCCTGGGGATTTTTAGCTCTTCATTTCTCTCTTCTGAAGATAGACGGTGGCATTTCAAATGTCATTTTCAGTTATGTCCTGCACTGGTTATTCCTGTGGGAATGTTAGCATACTGTTTCTAACATGTTGGATTTCAGTTTTTCTCCTGGCTCCCTCAAGTCAGTGAGGTGGAACTGCTTTACTGGTACCTCTGGCATCCACCCTCACAAAGGGGAAAATTCCAATGGAACGACAGCTCGAGTAGGTTGGTCTCCTGTTTCTTTCTTGGATTACTCACGGATGTGGGGCTTCCCAGACTTGGTTGTTCATACAGCATGCAACACATTCCACCTATCTTACCTTGAACATGTAAGCATGTGGTTTTGATCAGCTCTTTCAGAAACCAGCAAAAGCCCTGAGGAATCTGATTCATAGAAAAATTTGGCAGCATATCATACATTCTGAACATAAAGTTCATTTTTCTTAACATAAGTGATTTTTCTTAATTAGAATCCTCATTTATATTTTAGATTATGCTTTGTTTGACTGAATATTTTTTCTTTTTTTCTCAAATTAATTTTATTTATATTTCTTACATTGTTGTAACAAGAAGGCCCAGCTGACAGAGTGAATAAAGATGAGTACTTCTCACCAGCCTTCAGGGAGATGACTTCAGAGTTATCAACTAAACTCCCACTCAGCGGCTGGAATCTGCTCTTCATCATGACCCCACAGTCACCCCCCTAAAGGCTGCCTCAGTCTCTCTAACTCTGAGGCATTCTTGGACTAATATATGGGAAGTTTCCTTGCTGTCTTATTTTCTCTTCGTTCTGTTCTTGCATCCTTTTTTGTTTGTTTGCTTGTTCCATTCTCACCCTTCTGCGTAAAAATCCATGTTTATGTTGTGGCTCTTCCCCTGAGTGGCTGAGGCCAATTCAATTCATCAGTGGAGGTGTTTGTACTGAAGAAGGGGCTGGATTGTTCCCAAAACACTCACCTGAAACCTAAGAGAGACCAACCAGCTATTTCCACCTGCCTGGGAGGAACTGGGACTCAAATGTATTACCTGTAAAGTCATTAAATGAAAACCTACAAAGGCTCCTCTTCCTAAACCTATATCTCAAAGTGAAGGAGGTTTTAAAATGAGGAATTGTTGGAAAAAAGATGCCAATCTCCAGGTTTTATGGGGGATTTTTTAACTGTACCTGGAGGTTGTAAAATACTGATAATGGGTGACATGCTGTTTGACCTGGTCTGGATAGTTTAGAAAAAGTTAAACAATTCAGTGACCCTGATTTCCAGCCAAATAAGATAACTTGAATGTTATGACACAGAAGTGCAATAATTTCAGTAATTTTCTAAATAAATGAAAAAGTTACTATTATCTAATACCATGTTAAACAAAGCAATATTTTTTAAGGTGTGTTCTAGTCACATTATGAATCTCATTTCCAAAGTAAAAGTGCAAACATTTTTAGATATGTTTTTGGCTTTGTTATAAGATCATAAAAGCCAAAGTATATAATTTTACTATTTTAATATTTAGATAATGAATGTAGAATAAAGCTTTGGCTTTCAGTCTTTTTTTCCTAGTTCTGAGATTATTGCAGATATTTTTTTACTTATTCCAGCTGCCTGCAGAATACAAAAATAAAAGTAAATGTATGCAAAATGCGCTGCTTCAACTAACATGCATTAAAATTCTGGTTGTTTCTCAACTTGTCTGATATTTTTGCAAGAGAGAGCAGAATGTAGATAATGTGTCCCACATCAGTCATCTCTATTAATCTTTTGCTTTCAGAAATACAAATCTGATCAGAAAATACTGACAGATGTAATTTCAGCTGAGCTGCAAGTGTATCAGCACTGCAGAGTGTAATATAGATAATTTAAACCAGCAAACTTAGGTACTACTGGCATGGAACTCTCCTCAGTTTTATTCTTCCTTCTATGGCAAATCTGGGAATTCCTCCAATGCACCATTACCTAAATTAATTCTGCTTCCCATTTGATCTGTTTGCCTATACTGGGAGCACAACAAAAGATCTGAATCCCCAAATCAGCTCAGAAGCTGGTTTGCAGTACAAAATTCTAATAACAATACCCTGGGGTGTGTCCCACAGATCCTGGGCAGTAACTTGAGTTAGCTGAATTTATTGTGTTCAAATCCTACATTTTAATATACACTTAAAATATTATGATTGTGGAAACAACTCTGGGGAAAACAGCATTTTGATTTATTTCACTTTAGTAGTTGTAGCGGAGACAGGGGATATCTGAAGCACTTGGCATGTTGGTATTAACTCCTGGTGTTTGGACTCTGTAGAGTAAGATTTTCTATTGTAGGAGTCTAAGAAGTAATTTGATTTTCTAGTCCTGATGAATTATAGCTTCTCATCTGAAAGCACTGCTTATATCCATGAGTCTCAAAAAATACATATCTAGAGCTTGCACAGCCTTTGTGAGATTCCAGAAGGCAAAGGAATATTTTACTTTTGCTTGTGAAATTATTATTCACGTTTACATTTGAAGCTGCTTCTTTCTTTTACTTCATTAGACAGTGGATTGATAGAATAATAAAAGGGGCTTTCTAACTCAGGCAGCCTGCTTTTGTATGGCACTCCAGACTGGGGTGAACTTTATTTTCTAAGTAACTAATAAAGTAATTCCCTTATTTTCTCTGTAGTTTAATATATTTTTAAAATAAAAGCAGATAAAATATTTACAAAACACTGCAGTACATGAATTAGAGGAAATATTCAACAACATCACAGGAAAATACTAAGTGTTAAAAATAAATTAAAAGTGGAACAATTAAAACATTTTAAATTGAATTTCTGCCTTTCACTAGATACAGATATAACTTCTTTAATTCACAGACTTTTGGGGTTTTACACAAAGGGTAACAGTTTCCTGCTATTTTAGTAATTTCTCCAAAGAAAAACTCAGCAATATTTATATGTCCTGAGTGAAGGAAGGTGTGTCTTGATGGTGATTTTTGTAACACATGTGAGTTGAGAGTATTTAGGTGTATTTTCACAAGTGGAGCAAAATACACACTATCCTTCAGTGTGAGCAGCAGAGTTTTGGACACATTTCAAATATCTGCAGGCAGTGCTGTGAGCCAAGCTTCCATTAAAAGTGTGTCCTTTGCTTACTTGTGACTAATAAGGATTTTCTTTCAGTATAAAGCTTCAAAATGAGCTTCCTTTCTCTAGACATTTAGAAACCTCCACTCAGCCAAGCAAACACCTCAGATCCATGAGATGTTTAGTGTAACATCCCTGCCTTAGACATCAGAGATACCATGGGGAAAAAGACTTGGCTGGAGAATGAATTTTGTGGTATCAATTTCATGTGGACTTGAGTCTTCGCTTTTGTTCTGATAAAGAGCAGCTCTGTCCTGTGGAATTTTCTGTTGTCTGCCACCTATTAAGCACAGATTGTTCTCAGGTGAGTGTTTCACCTGAATTTAATCAGCAGAATTTGGGAATAACTGAACTAACCCAAACAATGAGCAATGAAATTCCCTGCACCTGGGCTTGCCAGGCCCTCATTTGTAACAAACCGGGGTTAGCTGGAATGGGGAGGGAGCAGGAGGTTATGTAAAGGGTTCATTTGTTAAACTGCCCTCTTCAAAGCTGCTCTGGACCCTTGGTGAGTGCTTCTTTGACTTCTTTAGGCTTTTTAAAACAACCAAAGAACCAGACTAGCAAAGCTTGTGGTAGAAAGGAGAGAAAGCTAAAAGGGAAGCAGTGAGAAATTCTAATCAGCATTAAATTGTGAGTGGGTTGCTTTGGTGTTTTCCTGTTTATCTTTCTGGGGTTTTTGTCCAGAGTATTGGTATGCCATTGGTGAATCATTTGTTGGTTTTGCCGTGGTGCTGCATAACTCTCTCATCAGCAGGACAGCAGAATATGGTGAAATCAAGGTGTTGGTGTCAATCTATAATTGTTCTGTGTGTTGGCTCTAAAAGCAATGGTACTTAGCTGCTTTTTGTTTAATAATAGGCTATAGCTGGGTAAGGTCTTGCAGCTAGAATAGGCTCTGGGAAACCAGGTAAATTCTGTTATCTGAGGAGTTTAAGAGAAGTTTAGTTTAATCTGTCTCACACAAAATAGACATTTGATACTTAGAATCTTCAGGCCATGTCATACAATGTAAAGCAAGGTAACAAAAGTCACACTTATTTTAGTAAGTGCCCTTCTCAAAAAAAAAAAAACCAAAACAAACTGTTTTGTGGATAATTGCAGAGAAACCTTTCTTGTCTGAATTGTTAGAAAAAATGAACATGGATTTATAATAAGCATTTGTTATAAACAGCGTTTGAATTTTTAGGAGTAGTGTTTGTATTTGTGTTCTGTATAATTACTGGTGAAGCAGAATTTCAGAAGCCTGGCAAGAGTGTTCAGAGAACTGATAACTTATGACTTTGCTACTGATCCATTGTGACTGGAAGTTAAGAGAACAAACCCATTCTGATGTTACAAATGATTCCTATTTGCTCTGCACTGGTTTCTGTCCCAGTTGATGTTTGTTATTCACTTCAGCATGGCCAAACAGGGAGCAGGATTTCCACATGATCATATAAGAACTTTCTATTTCTTTCCTGTTTCTGCTGATTTTCAACCTCTAAAATAGAAAGATATTTTCCCTGAGAAGAGTTGTTGGTCTTGGGTTTGCATTCCTGTGAGATAATGAGAGAAAAATCCATTCTCTTAATAGCACTGAAAACTCCCCCTATCCTGAGTGGTTTAAAAATGAACATATTTTACCAGCCACATCTAATATTGCCACATTTATCATTCCTGCAGACAATCAGTATACAAAGAATGATCTGCTTCTGACCTGTGAAATGCAGCTCAGTGTGTGTTGGTTTGATATATTATGGAATCAAGCCCTTCCTCTTCTTGCCATTAAAGTGCCTAAATTTTAAATGCTGTAGGGCAAGATAGCCATGAGAAGAAGGCTCAAATAGGATGCAGCTGTGTGTTTGGTGCCCTTGAAGAAGGAACACTTTCTCTAGGCTTAAAGTCTTTATTTTTGATAATCAGGTTGAAACAGAGATTTTTAGAGTTAGGTTAACAAAATGAATTAAACATTTATAATTTAGCTTGTAGAGTTATGTGTTGAATTTTAACCTTTTACTTAAGAAACCTCTGCCTGGTACAAAGGGCATAGGAAAATGCAAATTTCTGAAGCTTCTTGCATAAAGAACAATACCAGAAGAGGCAAAGAACCCAGATAAAGAAGCTCCTCTGTCTCCAAGCCTATCAAGACTGACAGACCTACTCAGATAAGCACCAAAGGACCAAAAGCGCACGCGCAGAGAGGAAAAGTTCAAAAGTTCAATCATGAGGAAGACCACAATCTTCAGCCTCAAGACCACCGAGAGACCCCCGTACGACCACCACAGCAAACCACGCATGCCCAGAAGGCCGTGGACTTATTTAGCATGAGAGGCGAGGACAGGCAGGGCCAAGGGTTGAATATGCATGAAAAAGTTGTGCAATGTATTGCATATGGAACATCTTTGAGAATAAAGGTGTGGGTCAGACTGAAGCTCGGGGCACAAATTTTGGAGAGCTATCTCACTTGTGCCGTGCGCTGACATACATACCCACTTCATAACTACCCCAGTTTGTGGAGTCTATTTATTTATTCCGCGTATCGCTTCAAGGTGAGGACAAACCTATGTAAACAGTAGTATTATCCCAGTGTGAATTTTTTAAACAACAGTCTGGGAGTTTTGTTAGACCACACAATTTGTCCAAGATGTGACTATACCTGGGGATTTTCAAGAGGATGAAATGAAATTTCTTAAACTAAAAATGAAAGTGGGAGTGATCCAGGCAAGTTGTAACAATGGCTGCGTTTTTTTTCTTGTTCTCTGCAGTATTTCCCATTTCTCCTTGCCTGTTCTCTGGGCTTTTTGGTTATTTTTATAATGTCTTCTATATTCATTTTGCAGCTCCCCCATGATTCCTGTTTTTGTCAGCTCTGTCTTTTGTCTGTCCTGTTTCCAAAATTTTCTTCCCATTTTCTTTCTCTTCTTTTTTAGCTGCAAATGTTTTGATTCAGACTGTGATCTGCATAGTTATACCCATATTCAGTGCTGACTGTTGGCTATACAAAAAGCAGAGTAGATCGAGGAAATGCCAAAGCAGTTATGCCTGAGTCAACCTCTGGAGGGAACAGGAGAATCCCCCACTGGGACTACCTCCTGCTGTGCTGCCAAGCACGGGGGGGGGGGGGGGGAGGGGGGCATCTGCACCTATCACCATGCTGTGGGCAATTGATTAATTAATGCATGTGGGCATTTAATTAGTGCTTGGATTTGCTGTTCGCTGTGACCACCAGTTGTAGAGCTGTCAGCTTAATCTTTGCCTGAATGATCTTCACATCTCTGCCTTTGTGGGAAAGGCACAGCTACATTCAGGCCATTTTCAGTTGTTTCAGCCCTTGAGTTTGATGAAATGGGAAAAATACAGGGTTTGATTGCCAGCAGCTGTGCATAGTTTATGTGTCTCCTTTGGGTTGCATTTTGTTCTGGTGTTTCCACAGTCAGGCTGGAATAAGGTGAACACATGAAATAAAGGAAGTTCCGGCATGTGACTGATTTCTTCACTTCCAGGCTTTATCTGATGTATGAATTTTATATTTTCGATCACAGTGTTCAGACTGGCCTTCAAATTCTGTATACCAGATGAACACAAAAATTTTGCTGGTTCCTCTTGAGCAGTACTGGGTTTACAGCAGTGTTTCATTAGCTTTCCATGTTTTGAGAAATCACTGATAGCACTTAAGTCGCTGATTTTGTCTCAGCATCATAGACCAATATCTACCTGCTGGTTTATTGTGTATTTTGTTACAGAATGTGTTACACTGTCTATAAAGTATCGTAAGCATAGAATAGGGTAGGGACAAATACAATGCTGAACTAATTGCAGTTCTTGCTCTTTCCCAACCCTCTTTTTAGTCTCCAATTCTAGCAGATTTTTCTTTACAACTGATATTTCAGGTCCATTTTACTGATTGCATCAAATCACAATGCTTCTACTGAGAAGGGTGTCATGTATATCTGTTTTGGGTATTTATTTACAACCGCTTTGGCCATCAAACAAGTGTTTGGTTCATCATCATGAATGCAAATATCACTAGACTCAAATGGGAACTCTAAGTGTGCATGGAAAACTGGAATATGGTGGTGGAATTTCAGAGTTACACAGCAGCAACTCTATGGGGTAGCGTGGATCATAAGAAATACCGGGTATTTTCCCTGATCAGTTTTTACTTAAAACCCACAATTCATGAGAACATCAACACTTGTTGTTGCTTAGTTTTCAGTGTCATAATGTGGGCTTTGGATAAAATATCCTAGGATTGCTTTTCACTGGGAGAAGCTCAAGAGTTGCAAAATATCCGTGAGTTATCCAAGGAAATAAATCGGTAGAGATCTTCAGCCACGTGTGAGGAGGAGCCTTAGTGCTGCAGGCCTGCGCTGTGGTGCTGTTCCCTTTTCATCTGGTAATCTGCCCAGTATTTCTCTGTGTACAGATACATATGAGTGTAAATCAGAGCTGGTCTTAATTAAAGTGCAGAGTACTTTTGCTCAAAGCATTACATTTTAAGAGGTTTTTTTGGTGTTTTTTTGGTGTGTGTTTTTTTTTTTTTTTTTTTTTTTTCTTTTTTTTTTTTTTTCTTTTGCATCTTTCACCTTCTATTATTGGGGGAATTTTAATCACAAGTTCAAAAGCTATGTACTTTTTAAATCTGGCTTTACTCTAATCCCTCTGTAGCTCTGACAAATTAGCTATGACAAATTCCATGCTCTGCCACACTCAGGCCTTTTGGACCTGATCTGTCAGGAGTTCTGATAAGCTTTGGGCAGCTGAACAAACCTTATTGACATGTGGTGGAATAACTCCATGGGCTTGAATAACAAACACTGGCACAAGGAGCAGGTCAGCAGGGCTTTTCCAAGGATAAAGAGTGGCAGGAATGGTTATAACTTTGTGTGCTTCTGTCACCATTTTACTTCAGGTGAGTTCTGGAAAATAGTCAGAAATAAAATCCCTATCAAGATGCCCCTAGGATTCCCAGGGCACTCTAAGTGTCCTCAAGCTGAACAGCAGCTGTTAATGTGTGTGTTTCCAGGACCTTTATTAGGTCTGAGCTGCACATCCACTTCATAAATTATTCAGTTTGGGCTCGGTTTGTGGCCCAGCCCAACACAGTGATTTCAGTCACTCTGAAGTCTGCTCTGACTTCATTTGGTCTGGGTGTGTTTGCTTCCTCAGAGGAGCAGATGGGGGCTGTCTGGGACAGGCCACTGGGATTGTGGCTCAGAGGCAGCCTGGCTTCTTGAAAGTAGGAAGCTGATGCAGAGTGATGAATAAATGCTAGAACCTGTGTCTGTATCACTCTTCTTCCTACACAGGGAGCATGGAGGAGAAAACCTGCAGTAGAACAGATAGTAAGAGCTTGGACCTAAAAAAATGCCTAAATGATTTTTAAAAAGCCCATCATTCTATACACATATTCTGTTCTCTGATATATATTAACAAGATATTGCCATGTAGCAATCAAGCCAGTAAAATGTTGCCATTGCAGTATTTTTATCAGCATTTATGTTTTTATTTTGTCAGGATAAATATGCTCTGCACTTGAGTTGTTTGCAAGTAACATGTGGCAATATTTAGTATATTTTAAAGTATCATTAGAGCTATATGTTCAGATGTGTAAAAAAAGCAATTCACTTGTATGAGTGTGTATCAACTGTATTGTACATGCAAATATGTGCACACAGGAGAGTCTCTGTGTCTCAGGGCTAACAGATCTGTTCTCTCTGTTCTTCCATTTGTTCCACATGCCTGCAGTGCCCTCCCAAAGCCTCCCTCACCTGCCCTATGGTACAGGCCAAATAAAATTGATTATTGTGGTGTGTTATCTGCCTGCCAGCTCTGTGGGTATCGGGCTTGTGCTGGAGGAGGCAAAGGTTGGGAGCTGTGATTGTGCATGAGCAGCAATCTCCTGTGTTATTAAGAACTGGATTTTCCTCAAAATATGGTTGTGGTATTGGTGTCTCAGAACTCATTTGTGGGGAGATTAGATATAGGATTAACCTGTCAGATTCCAGCAGTTTTCTACTCAATGTTGTCTCCATTTTTACAGATATGGAGGGGTTTGTGCAGGTTGTTTTGTTGTTGCCTTGTTCCTCTTCCCTTTTTCTGGCTCCTCTTCCTTTTCTGATATTCCCTTGCTCCTGAAGCCCCCTTCATTTTATTCCATTTAACTGCTGGTCTTTGTTCCATTATTCCTTTCAATGGGGCTTGATGATGTTTTGTGTTGTATTCAGAAACAGGGATCAGACTGCATCCTGCCTTATTTTGTTGCTAAAATAACTTTGTCTGTACAGTGCATTCCCTTTTGACCCCACAACTGAGGAAAGAAACTAATTTTGCTCTGTGAAATGGGGAATTGCTGAGTGAGTGTTTGCATTCTTTGCTGCCATGTGAGGACAGCTCTGTCCTTAGCATTGTGTGAGCAGTACAATGCAGAAGCTCTCTAGTGTTCCCCATGTGCTGCTGACCTGCCAGGAGCCTGGTGTCCTGCCAGGAGCAGGAGGGGGCAACAAAGGAGAAAATACCTGCTGGCACATTGTGGCTAATTTGGGACAGGCTTGGAGCTTCTTGGAAATATTGTTTCTTCAGAGATATTGCTACAGAGAAAGAAATTTTTTTATTGTCTAATATGTCAATTGTTCAAGTGTAGCATCAGTGCCCTGAGTACTTCACAAGTTTGACCTAAATTCTGAAGAAAGACCTGCTGTGTTCTCTTTTCTGCTAAACTGTGGGGTTTGTAAACTGTGGGGTTTGTAGCTGGTTTTTAACAAGAAGCATCAACTCTTTCATTGTGAAAAGGGACTTCCTGAAGAGAGTTGATAGAATACAGGCAAGTATCTGCCTCTCCCCAAGTCTCCATTAACATGATCTAGCACTGTTAGAGAAAACTGCAGAATTCTGTAAAGGCTTTTCTAAACAGGAAATGTTATTCCAAATTTAAAACTGGATGTATTTGAAGTAGAGATTAGTTGATCAGTGTCTAATTATCTAGAGTTATTTTAGATTAGTAAATTTGCACATTGCTTTAAATTGCAAAACATCCCAGCACTGAGGATGAATTATATTGTCAGGAGCTGGTGACAGTCCACCCGAGACAGTGATTTCAAGCAGTCTACAGGGATTTCATTCAGAACTGCAGGTGTATGTTTCCTTTTTGAATAGCAGTTTCTATTTTGTCAGGTGGGATGTTCTGGAAGCTAGATTTGGTTTGTATGAACAGTGAATTATTGAGAGGATGATGATAGAAAGATTCAAATTAATATGGCATTTGAAATAGAAAATATAAATTATGCACCAAAACTACAAAAGGAAATGTTCAGGTTTTCGCTGTTGCAGTGAAGAAGTGTTTTGCCTATCTGATAAATAGGATAGTTCAGTGATAGATTTAAAAGACCCAGAGTAGTGAGATTTACACCTCTCTCATCTGATACACCCATTTCAAGGTCTTTCTCAATTCTGCATGCCTTTATTAAAGATAACAGAAGTGCTTGCTTTTTGCAGCATCAGGGAGCAATTATCTAATGCAAGTTAACTGTTGTGAGCCAAAATGCATTTTTACTTTTATTACTTTAGGCTTTCTTGATGTATTTCAGTATTTGGAGCCATAGAAAGCTCTGGTTTTGAAGGATGAATGATCCAGAGATCATTCCAATCCAGCTTTCTCTTGAGAGCGCAGCCTTATTCAGGGTCCTGTCAAGCCAATTAAGTCCTGAACTGTTTCCAGTGAGGGCAATTCTACCACTTCTCTAGGCAACTATCCTGATCTTTAGTTTTTCTAGTGAGGAATATTTTCCTTGTATCCAGACAATGTTTCCCACAAAGCAGCTCGTGTCTCTTGCCTTTGCCCTCTCCTTGTGCATCCATGTGAAAAGTGCACCTCCGCCTTCCCTTCCTTTTGAGGCTTGAGCCACATCTAAACTTTTCTACTTAGTTCTGTCTTGGAACTTCAGATCCCTACTTTGTTTAAAAGTGTATGGAACCTGTTACAGACAAGCAATATACACAGAAATACAATGTAGACAAGAAACAAATACTTTTAATTCATTGGATTTCTAATTTGTTATTAAAAAAATATTATTGGAGCAGGATATTATTGCAACAGAAATTGTGGAGGTAGTATGAGTTTCCCATCTGGCAAGGCCCCTGACCAGATGGATCCACTAATGTCTTTTATAGAGCATTTCATCAGACCCTGCTGAAACACGTGTCTGGCATCTTTAATTATCCTGAATTAACACAGTTCCAGCCTTGGATGCTTAGATTCAGGCTTGTTGATTTTTGAAGGGAAGGAAATGTTCCCTGAAAGATCTTCTTCCTAACAGACCTTTTTATTAATGAAGTATAATGTTAAAATATTACCTGTGCTTTATTGGTTCATCCTGAATAGATTGTTTCTGTAAAAGTGCCTTTGGAGGCACTTGGATTAAAGAGATGTTTTGCAGCTACATCAGAGTGCTTTGGAATTTACACAAGCGCATTTAGCCAGGAATACTGTTGCTTTCTTTGCCTTCCCTGGAAGGAAGGGAATGGGCACTCCCAAAGCAGTTCATCTCTGCCTCTTTCCGTATATGTGCAAGCTGCTCCTGTTGCTGCTCCCACAGAGGGAAGTTCTTGTTGCATGGGGAAGTGGCTGCCAGGGCCAGTGGGCAGCACCAGCAGCAACTGCTGCTGCTTTGATCCCTTGTTGGTATCCCTGCTCTTTAGCAAGAGGGAGTTCATGTCCTTTTCCCTCAAACCTGGAAAACAGAGATAAATTTTCTTGGGACATTTCTTCTGCTCACCCTGCTTACATCTTGTCCTCCCTGTAGAAGGAATAGGAATTAATCCTTTAATAATGTGTTTTTTATACTGTAAATTGCTGTTGTTTGAATGTTTTGTCTCTTCTAATCATATTGCCATATAATATAACGTAACAGTATTTAAGTGTTTTCCAGTGGTGCAAATATCAGTGTGATTTCATTGCAAGTGGTCTAGTTATGGGATGTTTACTTAGAAAATGCACCTATGCAGTTCAAAACACAGCCAATCAAGTTGATACCCATTTAAGGAGGCAGGGAAGAGCATGGAGATCTTATGCCCTGAAGACAGCACATGACCTCTGTAACAGAGATTTTTTTATAGTTGAACACACATCAAACATATAAGTCATATGCAGGTAACAAACAGTCACCAAGAGTTGTTCTTGAAATTTGACTTCATTTCCTTCCTCTAACCCACTGCTCTGTCTGCCAAAAATAAGCCCTTGGTTATCTAACAGCCAGACTGAACGTGGGCAGGGGGAGTGCATTGGAAAGGCTCATAGCAGGAGATGAATGTCCTCAGCGGGGCTGGGAAATCAGACTGCTAATTTAGGTGCCAAAAATTGATATTATTCCCTAATTTTAGTTCCCCCACTGGCTGACTTCATGCATCAAAAAGGATAAAAGAAATACCAGAGACATTCAGTACAGGCATGTTGATGTTTAGGAAATGTGTTCGTGCTCTTAACCCAAGAGGAGGTTCTGGTGTGTGAGAACTGCTCTGTGCTAAATGGTGGCACATGTAATTAAGTTCTGCTCTGTCAGTGAGGGAGATTAGCCCAATTAATCTTTTCCTTCTGGTTCTTGAAGAAAAGTATTCTAACTTAATTACAGCTACCACAGCTTGAATTTGTGGTGCCACCTTTTATTGCCTGTATAGGTGTTGAACTGAGGTGAATTAGCTGACACACAATATAATGTACAACTCTAGCCTGGGGAGGAAAGGAGGAATGGGCAGGGGAGATAAAATAGTTAAATTGTGCTACATTTGTTCTTTGTCCATAAAATGCATATGTTTACAAAACTTTCTTAAGCTTTTTGATTAACTTTTCATAATAATTAGTTTTATCTGTTCCTGGGATAGCAGAAGTATTCGGCTCCCCTCAGCCACCTGGTGAGTGCCAGTTTATTAACAGGATGTTTTCTTTTTCCGTGTGTAGCTCACATACTCAGCCATTGTTCAAATTTGTTTCCTGGGTAACTGTGTAAAACTGCCTTTGTATTCATATGACTTTACAGAGAGGTTTTATTCTTATTTTAATATCTGAAGTGTTGTGAACAGACATACGTGGTTTGATTCTGGTGAAGCAATTTACTTCTATGTCTCTTATGAGATTGCTATGTTTAAACTTTTGAATATTAGAGGATTTCTTGTGTGTATTTTTCATCATGAACAATATCATTATTCAGCCTCTGGTCCATATTTCAGAATATTTGAGCTGATGTGCAAAAGAGGATAATTAGTAGAAAATCATCCATTACAAACCTGTGAAAGACTAAGATCCAAGTCTGTGTTCAATCAGCATATCAATCAAAAGTATTTAAAAATTCTCTGATTGTGCTTCTCCTTTTTCTAGTTAAAATATTATTACATGATAAATTGTATTCTGCATTCACCATGTCAGTCTCAGCAAAACATTTTAAGTAAATACTGGAATTGACTGAGTTTTGAAGACAGCTGCTGTGATCATTCCCGAAGTGTGTTATAACTTGAAGTGTGTTGTTTGCAGCCTTGCAGTTCACCCGGATAAAATGTTGGTAGCCACCGGGCAGGTTGGGAAGGATCCCTACATTTGCATCTGGGATTCCTACCGTGTCCAGACTGTGTCTGTCCTGAAGGATGCACACACGCACGGAGTCGCCTGCCTGGCCTTCGACTCGGACGGCCAGGTCAGTACAGCTCCTCCTCTGGGCTCTGAACTCAGCTGTATTTCTGGTTCACTGAGAGATGCATCTTAAATGTTTAGTGTTGCAGCAGCTACAGGGCTGCAGTGTTGGAGCTCCTGTTACAATTGAATTGTGATTGCTGTTCAAGGCCTTAGTTTGTATCATAATTGTAATTGCAGTAGGAGGACTGCAAATGCAGCTCTTGCACAGGAGGTGCTTTTGGGATGAAATCACAGCCTGGCATCCGAGTGGAGGCATTGGGTGTTGGACAGGTATCCAGAGCAGAAATGCCCCTCTGTGGCTCAACTGCAATGGCTTCACCACATACTTGTCACCTGCTGTCTTCCTGGCAAAGCCCTCAGAACCCTGCAGCTTTCCTGGCAGAAGAACTGCGCTAATCTCACTGCTGGGAGAGTCTCCTTGGCTGGGGCGCACAGGCAATTTAATTGAATAATGGCATTAGGACACACAGTGTGGCTTTCTACAATGTGATTAGTTGAGATAATATCTTGTAACAAAATTTATAATGTGACTAAATGGTGGGCTGTTCCCAGCTAAACAAAATGATTTTTTTCTCTCTGGCAGTGTTAAAAGCTTTAGGTAAATAGACCTAAAATTCATATATACCTGAGAAATATTTCACAGAGCCTTATAAATAAATATCTGGCTGTGCAATTTTTGTCATTATCGATGACAATTTTATCCTGATGAGTTTCCTGATGTAATACTTACTAAAGTATTTTTAGGAATGCTTAGATTAGCTGGTACCAAAAACCTCAGACAAGAAAGCCCTCAGATCAACAGAACAAAATTTCTAATGGTGTAATATTTTTTTAAGATATTGCTCATTCAGAATTAAATGTTTTTAATTTTTTCCCCTCATGTTTAACTTCATAAGATTGGTGGTTAAACTTTTTTTTACAGCTATTGCAGTGCCTCATGGGAGTGAAGACTCATGAGCCTGGTGGGTATTTGAGGTGGAGGCCTTCCTGAAGGCCCTGATAAGTGCTTGCTGTAATTAAAACTCAAACTCACTGCCAGATTGACCTTGCAGAACAGTGACAATTCCCTTTCTGGAAATGCTTGAGAAATTGCAGTTTATTCTGGAAATAAAAATTTGCATTGAACACTTTTATATCTGGAGAACGACCACTGCTGGAGAACGTGAATATGTATAATGCATCTTGGCCTTTTGCTGCTCTTCCTGGCTTTGCAGGAGAGACTGCTGCGCTGAGCCAGAATTAAAGGGCATGGGAGGAAGTCTGTGAGTATTTGGAGCTCAGAGCTGCTGGCAGTTCTGGTTTGTTTAGTCAGCATTCCCAAGGGAACTGGTGTCTGTCACAGGGCAAAACACACTGCTTGCACCTCCCAGTGCAAAGCTTTCCTTCTTTTATAGCCAAAGGCTGTTAAAAACCAGGGAAGGTCTGTATTTCAGCCCCCAAACACAAATAAATGCAACAATCAGGAATGGTACAGATGCAATGAGAACTGTATTCTTTTCCCTACTATTTCTGCCAGCTGTCTGCTTCCTAAATAAAAGTAAGCAGAGGCAATGCCAAGGTGACTCTGCTGCATTCCCAGAGTGGATCTCCATGGATTCAGCTTGGCTTCTTGTGTGTTCCTGTGCAAGTGTTGCTCCATGCGCAGGGATCTCAAACAGGGCCACCTCAACTCTATCTGAGCCAAGTTAATTCACTTTTGTTGAACCAGAGGCTCTGGGATATCTGTTCCTTTTGGATGAATTAGTGGGGAAATATTCCTCCTGGCCAGACTGGAGGTGACCCTGCACGGAGACAGTGCAATTGTTCCTGCAGTGCTTCCCTGGCCCCATGTTCCACAGGGTAGGGAGTGCAGATCGGTGTGCACAGGATTTGTTATAGTTTCTAATAAATGGAGACTATCAATACACAGGGGAGAGCTTGAATGCTTCCTTTGTTTTATGTACCTTCAATACAGTTTTTGGAGACAAACAGAGTCAGAGTGGATTTCCTATTTTGTGTTACCTGTGTTTAATGCAGTCCTGATGGGAGCTGAATTTCTTGTAGAAGTGTTGCTATTTAAACATACATATTTTAGTTTGGGCTTTTTCTGTCTGAGCAGGTGCTGCTGTTTGGCAGGAGGGAAACTGCACTTCATTCAAATGTTTAATGAGGAGCTGTCATTTTGCCCGTAATTAAAAATGTTTTCTCTTCAATCAGGAATTAACTACAGTTTCTCCTCAAAAGTACTAACATCTCCCCTTCACAGAATTACCTCCAAAGCAGATGCCTCATACTGAACTATTTTATCAATACCTCACAGTTCAATTTCTGCTCTGAGTTATTTCAGATTAACCCTTTTTTAATATGCTTTCTAAACATATTTTTTAATGGAGTGGGAAGGGCGCTGCCAGAATACATACACACCTAATGAAAAAATTTAAAATGCAGCACTAGACTTCTTTAGCCAGATCTTCCAAATCTATGTAGATTTTAAAATAATGGTTTAATTATGTGCCTAAACTACTTGGCAGATATTTTCTTCTGGTAGTTCTGGGAATTCTCTGAATAATTCTATTCATATATTCCCTTCTGTCATATTAGGATATGTCATAGGATAACTAAAAGTGTGTTTCAACCAAAAAGGAAATTCAGCATTTATCACTTTTCTCCTGGCAGGAGACCTTCCTCCGCAGGCCAAGGTTAAAAGAAAATATAAAGCAGTTCTTAGTTTCCTGTAGTGCTTTCCCTGCTGATACAAAAGTCAGCTAAGGAATAAACTTTCTAACACAATTTGAAGTTTTAGAAAGCACTAGACACAGTTGGAGGAGTGATTTTTTTCTCCAATCAAATGTGTGTCGTGAAACTTTACAACAGGTCATTTATTCCCTCCTGATCAGACATATTACAATATACTTCCCAGCTAATACATAAACACCACTTTCCATAGAACTAATTTCTATGCCTCTGCCCCTTACTGGAACTCCTTTTGTGATCCTAGAGGGTTGTCTAAAGGTGTCTCTGGTGGTTGTTCTCACAGAGAGCCTGCAATATTGTAATGACCTTGCCTTGAACTTCTCAGGGCATGCACTGGTGTTTCTTGTTACAGAACTGCCACAGACCACCCCCCCCCATCAGGTTCCTCATTATCTGTTTATCCACTAGTTCCAGCTACCTTTAATATCCTGTGTGTCTTCTATATTCTTTTATCTAATTTGCTGGTTAGTAGCTATGCTCTATTTTACAGTGTCAAGGGAACTGAACATTTCTGTTCTCTATGTTGTCTGTCAAGTCCCCCTGTTCTTGAGACTGTCTCTTTTAGACAAGTCTCAATACTTCATTTTCCAGTACAAAGTGTAACAGCTGTAACATTGAATTAAATTGCTTTCTAAAATCAAGGGAGTATAATTGCAGATTGTCCTGCACTCCCTGGGTGGAAAAAGTTCTCTTGGCCCTAACTCTTCCACATGGTTTTTGCCAAAGTACCCTGAAGGGCTTGCAGACAGGAACATTTAGGAAGCCATGTATAGGCATTGTCTGCACATATGAAATAGGTGCCATTCCCAGTACTAAGGTCTGATTTCCTATTTCCCACTGTTGGGCTGCTGCTGGATGCAGGGCTCCTATGTATGATTCTTCTGTGTCCTTGGTGCCATTGGTCCAGAGGAGTTTCTCAGTGGCCCAGCAGCTGGGAGTGGTGTAATACTGATGCTGACCAGCTCCAGCACCCTGAGTTCTATTGACATTTTGAGTAATGTTAAAGCACAGAAATCCTTTCACATTGTGACTTCCTGCAAAAACTATAATTTTATTTCTTTGTTCCACTGCACAAACTTATTTAACTCTCCATTCACAACTCTATTATGAGTCAGAGCCTATGGACAGAGTTCTGCCCTCCCTGTAGGGTGAACCCTCCAAGGGTGAACATCTTCTAGCAATATCTGAGAACATACCCAAATTTCCCTGTGAAAACCTTATGTACCTCTAGGAATAGCTCATTTAAATTCTCTGTATTTTTATTCCTGTGGAAGGAGACTGGACTTGGAGGAACTAGTGGTATAAGTCTGTAAATATTTTTTTCTGGTGGTGGTGATGAAGGGTGTTGAGTTGAGTTTTTGGAAGGGTTTTTATTTTGTTGTTGTTTTCATTAATACCACATTGCTTGGTGCATTTTCTGGTGGGACAGTGGTTGAGTTCTGCATTATTCACTAGGCAGGTTTTGCACTGGGGTGATGCCTGTTGTCATCTTTCATTAAACCAAAGTCCCAAAACATTTCATTCCTCTAAATCAAGAAACTGTAACTGTTGAGACAGTGGTGGGTGTGTGAACCTACTGCAGTAAATGCAGAGGCTGTAAAGGGACTCTCCCAGGAGGAAAGAAGTGCACTCAGTATTTATACTCAGGAATGGGATGAAAAGGCCTTGAGTGCCTGCTCTCTGAATTATTGCTACAGAATGAAAACTGAAACCTTCTGTTCCTGTGTGAACAGTTATTCTCTGTTATTCAGTTGTTGAGAGCTTTATTGCATTTAATATTTTTCCTAATACAGCATTTTAGAGGAGTCTGTGGTAATGACACTTGTTTTCTTTGCTGGCTCAGTCCTTTTGTGTTATCACAGACAGGTCCAGATTTTAAACAATTTGCTTACTCAAAATTTGAGCCAATTTTTTTATGGAATTCATGGAAAGTTGGACAAAATTAGGACAGTCACTGAAAAGGAAAAGACCTACAACTTCTACAGTAATGGCTGATCTTCTGGGCATGTCACAGATGGATGCACTCTGCTTTTTCCCTTCCAGTATGCCACCTCTGTTTTATTCTGTTCTTTTTATTTCTTCCATTATTGAGATGGAAAAATTATTATATCCCTGGTACAAGGCTGTGGGAATGTGATAATTGATGATAAACAAAACTTTAATTTACCTTGTTTATTAGTTAATTGTTTTAGTTATTTTAATTGGTGATATGATACACTAAGCAATGAAAAAGGCAATTATTAAAAGTACATCCAATTCTGGTTCTAAAGCTCAACAAAATGAGCATAACGAACAAAGCAATAGTTGGAAATAGTGAAAGCTTTTATTTCCCTTTCACTTTTATTATCAAATTAATAAATCAAAATGCTAGAGGTGTGCACCTGAAACAAGCACCTCAGATGTTTCAGGGTAAGAATTTCACTTGGAACATTGGTAACCTGGAATCAATAATCTGACCTTTTTGAGAAGATGAGACATTTCAGTGCTCTCTCCAGTGAGTAAATGTTGAGTGCAAATGTCATTGCTTTTGCAATGTGGTTCAAACCGAGGTCATATGTGGGAAAATCCATTTGTGCACATAATCCTGGGAGCTACAGCAAAGTGATTTGGGGTTGATTTCCTGTTAACTGGATTGCTGTTGTTTTTCCTCAGCGTTTGGCTTCTGTGGGACTGGATGCCAAAAACACAGTGTGTATTTGGGACTGGAAGAGAGGCAAGCTCCTGGCAACAGCTACAGGCCACTCCGACAGGGTAATTGTATGGAAGCGTTCCTGGATTTTGTCTGGGAGCTGCATGGGTGTTTCAAAAATAATTTTTGTTTCTATTAGGTTGATGCAAAGGTAATTTTGGTCATTCTACCTGGCTTTTAAAATACTGGACAAGATATTTATTCCTTCACATTGTGCCAGACCTAGCACAAGGCGCTGTTAGTAAGCCTAGGGAGGAAATATGTTGTACCTACACACTGAGTAGGATGATCTATAGCTCTTCATATGAGATGTGGAATGGGAGCTTCATGGACGAAGATTATCTTGTCTCTGAGTATGTCAAAAAGACAATTTATTCTGAAGGCAAATTTAGTTATATTCCTTTGTTTTCCTTAAGACAGTTACCTGTAGAAGAAACTTGATTGAGATAAATATTTCTTTTGTGGTAGCTTCAGGTAAAGGATCACAAGACGTGAACTGACCAGGTATAAGTTTACAATGTTATTCAGGATTAGAAAATGTTTTACCAGGTTTAGCATAAGCAAAATACCTCCTTGACATATATAAGCACATGGATGCATATGTTAAAATATTATTAACATATCAATAATGTTATATTAATTAAATAATATTAATCAATAACATATAATAATATTATAACACATTAAAATATATGTTAAAAACTGGCACATTCTGACAACTTGTATGTATATTATCATATTATAGCATGTTATAACATCTGTGAAAGTTTTGCTACTGACCTTGCTAAGTGCAATATCAGGTTCCAAATTATCAGAATTCTCCAGGATATAGATAGAAGTACTAAAGTCTTAGTCCCAGTAGACTTTCCCAACCAGAAAAAGGAGCTTCTGCACAGAAGAGGGAGTGGGAAAGAATGGCTACGTAAATATAGTTTATTCAATAACATCCTGGAGCTGGAATGGATTGGCAGTGTGGAGACAGGGATGAAATGTGTTGACAGAACTATGTGAGGAACCCTGATCTCTGATTACAAAGAGTTCCAAATTTATCTGTAGAGTGTTCTTTCATTTTTAGTAATATGTTCCAACAGAAATTATGGCTAAACACAGGTAAAAGCAAACTGAACCTAGATGCCATTACTGTATAGGTTAAAATATCAGCTTCCTATATTTCTTAACAGATATTTGATATTTCCTGGGATCAATATCAGCCAAACAGAATTGTCAGCTGTGGAGTAAAACACATAAAGGTAAAGAGCTTTCATTGTTTACTTGGAAAAAGTACTTCTACAAAAAAAAAAAAACCAAACAAAAAAAACCCAAAAAACAACAACAAAAAAAAACTGTGTTCTTAGATAAGGACTTGAAATATAGGATGGATTATATTTTTCTTTCTTTATGTGAACATTTTGCAGAATGTTTTGTTTGAACTCAGTTCAGATGTTCACCAGTGCCTGAGCTGCCGATTACCTGAACAAGAAAGTCAGGAAGATTCTTTGGTGTAATTTTTATCATTATATACTTATAATTTTGTGTCTTCTGCCCTCTCCATTCTGCCCTAATGGTCTCAGCCTTCAGGGGTTTCCCTCATCCAGCATCACAAAGGGTCACTGTGCAGCTGTAGGAGGAACCAAGGTAAAAAGTGTGAACAGAATCATCTGCACTTGGGCTTCTCATGTAACACCACTGAGAAGTGTGCAGGGCCTGCAGAGACAAAACTCTGGAGCCCCACTGTTTGCTCCTTCTAAGTCACCCTTTATGGAAGTATTTGAAATAGAAACCTACATATATATTAGATGTTTAGGATAAAACATTCTTATGCCTGTGGAAAGCTTAGAAACAAATCCTTGTTTGCCAATATCCCCTTCAGGTTTCTATTTTTCTCCTGTCTCCTCAAAAACATTCCTAACAGATGGCAATTATTTCACATGACTGGGGTGGGAAGAGCTTTAACTAGAAGTTTAGGAAACCAGTTAGTATCTCTAGTTCTGGTTCCTGAGAAGCTCGTGCCCTTAAACCACCACTGCTTCAAACTGTGGGTGGTTTTGGCAGCAATGATACCATCTGTTGTGTTCTGCAAGCTGTTTTCAAAAACCTGTGTTTGTTTGGCACCTGTCTTCTGTTTAAAATAGCCATAATCACCCTGAACAGAGAATACCAGGCACTGTAAATACATGGAGATAAAGGAATGCCAAAAAATAGAAAAAAGTAGCTTGGAGGGGAAATTACTCTGTGTTCCCCTCCAGTGGTGCTCCAGCAGCTCCCTGGTACAAGGCTGTGGGAATGTGATAATAACAGCTCTAAAGGAATTGTATCACTGTGGGAATTGGGACTGATGCTTGGGAATTGGGCTGTTTATTCTTTTAGCAGTCCAGTTCTGCTGGATTTGGCTGAGCAGGGATTAGAAGCTGAGGTAAAGCCCAGGAGCTAAGGAATCTCGCACTAAGCTCAGGATCCTCCCTCCACCCTTCTAACAGTGTTGCCTCTGTGTTAGAGAACTCCTACCTTCTAGCACTTCTCCTTCAGCTGACCAGAAAGGAGGAGAATTTAGGTTTTACTCAAGGAATGAGAGCCATGGGGATAGTACTCCCTCTGCCTTCTAAATTCACTGATGTTAAGAGGCAAAGGGAATATTTAATTGAATTAACAATAGAGAAGGAGCTGAATCTTGATCCAAGGATTTTCTGGAATAAAGAATTTTAGAAAAATACCTAAAAATTTGGTTGTAGGCAAATGAAGTGGGAATGGATGGACATGATGAATCCATGTCAGACACATCACTATTCCTGTCCAGTGTCTGTCAGATGACAGAGTGGAGATGGCTCCACTGACACACTGTGCTGTGCTGCACCCCAGAGATTTGCTGTTCTGTCTCTGCTCTGTCCAGAAGGTCCTGGTGCTGACAGGACTGGAGATTTCAGCACTTCTCTTGCACATCTCTCATTGATATTCTCTTTATTCTGCCTTCCCTGGAAGGTCTGGTCCTTGAGGAGGAGCTGAGTACACAAACTGTGATCTCTGCTTGATAAATGATATTTATTTAAATTAAAAAAGCACTCTTATTCAAAAACAAGTAGTCTGATATTTCTAGCTTGCCTCCAAAGACAACCTTCTGAGACAAACTTTGTTTTCTTCATTCTTCTTCTCCACCCAAGTCGGTCTTAGATTGCTTTTTGCAGAATGTTAATGACTTTTGGGTGCCAGCTGAAAGTCCCTTTTCCACACTTGGGACCTGTTACTCTGGGAGTCAGGGAGTTGTCTCATGTGTGGAGTGTTTGCAGTCCCCATGGAACAGATGGTTTCTCAGTAACTATGACTGTATTTGAGGGCAGAACTCTTTCAGTGCTCTGGAGAAGGGCAGAAATGTCTGCTCCAGCACACAGGTTGTGTAAGATAAAGTATTTTATCACGTCAGTGCTGTAGCTGTGTTTTTCAGACAAGAAAAATGGGATTTGCTTGGCTTTAAAAGCATGCACTTGTCTGGACAGTGTTTCCCAGCAAAACCTGATAAAGGACAGTGAGAGAATGAGAAGGGGTGGTGTGGCAGTAGCAAGGCAGCATTGAGCCTCACCCCCTCAAGCAGTTTGATCATTTGTTTTGGGTTTAGTTGTACTATATTTGTCTGGATCTTTCCTTGGTAAACGGGCAGGCTTTGGAGTAGTGGGTGTTCTGACAGGACTGAAGGAATCACTTCAGTGCTTGCCCAGACACTGCTCTGTCAGGATGCGTGTCTGAGATCTGCACTGTAATGTGAAAAAACAGAAATTCTGCAGAAACCTCTCCTGATCTGCCATTTACGTTTCACAGTTTTGGACATTGTGTGGAAATGCCCTGACAGCAAAGAGAGGAATATTTGGTAAAACAGGAGATCTCCAAACAATCCTGTGTTTAGCCTGTGCTAAAGAAGACATCACCTACTCTGGGGCTTTAAATGGGGACATCTATGTTTGGAAAGGGCTCAACTTGGTCCGCACAATTCAAGGAGCACACAGTGTAAGTGGTGTTTTCATGTCTGTTTGATAAGGAGCTGTTCATTGAATTTAAAAACTTCCTGACGGCTTAGCTACAAAGATTTTCTTCTGTTTCGGGTCAGAAGGATGTCTGAGGCTGTTCAGCAATTAAGAACTTGGATGTAATGCTGTATTTGTTGACATTTTTCCAACAGATGCTGTGCGATAGTGATGTTGACATTTTGCCAACAGATGTGATAGTGCCAAAACAGCTGATATTTATAGCCTCCATCTAACCAAGTAAACCAAACCTCGAATTAAGTCTGTATACCTAAAGTTTCACAGATTGAGTAGCTTCAGTGATGATCAGTTTACTTAAAAATAGTTGGTAAGCAGATTATCTAGGCTTAAATAGAATTTTACCACTGAAATTCCCAATGCTGGAGACTGACTCCTCAGAAGAATTTCAGTGTGGAGCAAACCTGTTGAATCTGCGAGCTTGCATTCCAGCCATACTCCAAAGAGTTTACTCCAATTGCCTCCATAACACACACCTACAAACCACCACCCCCAGTCTGGAGCTCTCATAATTACAGAGTGAGAGGGGGACGTGAAGGATTGTGTTAGATTTCTAACCAGTCTAATACAATTAATTTGTCTGTGTTTTTGCAACAATAAAGGCACAGCAGAACTTCCTTGTCTTATTTCAAATGTGTTTGAGTACTGCTCTTGTTTGGAATATGACTGTGGGTAATGGCATTCTGATGTGGAGTTTCTGGAACAAAAGGAAATAAGACAATTGAAAAGTGATATGACATCTAACACTTGTCACTATAGTTTTGTTCTAGAAAGAGCACTGTAAAAATAATGTTTTTTCTGATCTAACCAAATTAGTTATGGTGACAGTTTATCAGGATTTGTAGGACCTCTTAAAATGAGACCTAAGTACTGATTATTTATAAAAGTAATCCCTAATTTATGAAAGCAGAGAGAGTGGAGTCAGTGGGGCATTTTACCTGAGGAGCTACCATGAAACTGCAATAACACAGGAATGTCTTTGGCAAGCAATAACCCCCTGTAGTACAGTAGTAGAATTCTGTTTGCAGAATTTTAGATTCATTAAAATTATTAAATACAACCTCTTTCTACATAATGTGATGAATTATGGAGTTTGCGTTGCTAACATGCAATCTCTATATAATTAATAATTAGAAATATTAATTTATGAAGACATTGCACAAGCCCACTTTGAAAATTGAGGTCTTCTCTCCAGTGTATTTATCTCCATGCAGCTCAACTTATCTCCTAACCAAGGTTTTCCTGATAAAACACTGACTTAGCAGGCATTCCTTGAACTATTCCAAGGTCGTTCAGCACAGTCATTAATCATGAGGCATTTTCAAAACCAAGGAGAAATTCAAACTGTAATAGAAACCTGTTTTCAACAAAGAGAATGAATTGACGCTCTTTCAGTTCCTGTCAGATTCCAAATGATGTCTGAACTGAATTCATGAAAGATTGTCTCAGTCACATCTGCTTCTGTAAGAATATTTGTATTGCTTGTTTGCTTGGTTTTGTTTATAATGGGTAACTCTTTACTTTAAGTGCTCCACTAGTTATTCAATTGTCCTTGTCATAATATTACCAAACCTAAATTTGAAGTTCTGCAGATAGGCTGTGTCACTGCTATTTGCACAAAGGTATCTACATGAACCATTTGAGTGGAGCACTTGAAATAAAAGCTGTGTTTGCTAGTTTGCTTTCTGGATGGACAACACTTTTGTGCCCAGCAATTTCTGGCCTTTAACAAGAGTCTGTTTAAAAACGTTTGCTTTGTGTGTTTAAATTGGTTGTTTAATTTTAAAACTTTAAAACCTGGGCTGTTGGTTGACAGGCTGGAATTTTTAGTATGTATGCTTGTGAAGAAGGCTTTGCCACTGGAGGGAGAGATGGCTGCATTCGGCTGTGGGACACTGAGTTCAAACCAATTACTAAAATTGATCTCAGGGAGACTGAACAAGGATACAAAGGTAATGAGCTATTCCTTTAATGGTTTTTCACATATCTGGATAATGGATTGTGACAGCATTTAATGTGAAGCATAAATGTCTCTGCATACTACTGATTTTTTTACTTAATGAGTGTATTTATTTTTGGATCTGTGTTCCCTTCCCTCTCTGACAATTCTGTAACCTGTGGAGTGTTCCATGGTTCATAGTGTAAACACAGGGATGAAATCACTGCTCCTCACCATGCAAATGCAAGAAGATAAGTGAGAACTAATTAAACACCTTAAGATGGGAGAATGAAGTTAGCCAATCCTTAATTAATTAATTACTTGCAATTCATTTAACTAATTGAGATTTTTGGAACCCAATACTCAGAGATGCTGACCATCTGAACACTCCACTCATGCACTTGGAATGGTAGCACTTGGCAGATTTGTTGGAGAGAATGTTATTGAATTGGTGATAATCACATTTGTTGAATCTAATCCTGCTTCCTGTGAGCTCAGTCATCACTTTATTTTATGCTTTGAAGCACTTATAATCTCATGGATCATAATGCACGTTTTATCAAGGGTGTAGTGTTCACTCATGGAATTTAGCCCTCAAAAAGTTGTCCAAGACACCCAAGCAGCAGTCCCTGTGCTCTGCACTCCTGGCTTTATGTAGTTTTTTGCAGCCTGAATCATAATGTTTAGCATGAATTTCTAGAAAACTGTAGCAAGAAATAACCAAAAAGCAAAGATCTGGGCAAATGAAAACTGCCTTTGAGGCTACTCCCAACCTCTGGAACTGGGGTTTCATTTTCAGTTGTCATTGGCACTGATGAATTTAAGCACATCTGTAGCCTCAAGCAGTGGTGGAGCCTTAATGCTTACCTGGGACCTTCTGTCCCTCTCTTCCAGTTATTTTTCCAAAGCATTTTGCAAAGGCATTGTCTGTCAAATAAACCCTGAGAGCAGATAATCTTTCTTAATGTGCAGGATGTTCACAGAGAACATTGCCTTTCCCACATCCAAAGGTGTGTTTGTATTCTAAAGCTTAACCATGTCCATCTTCCACCAAATTCGAATCTGAATTCCATTGTGTGGTCATTGGTGTGTACCAAGAAGAAGATGAAACTCAGAACCTCACTATGAATTTAGCTAAGTCATAAAATGGCATTAGAAAAATTAAAAGCTGTTGGAAATGGACAAGAATTAAATTAGGATTAATTTAGCCATCTCAGGAAAATATTTTATTTATGTGACCAGTATTTCAGTGCATTATGTATTTTTGTTCCAAAAAATGTGAAAATGATGATGTGGGTGACCTTGATTGCATGACAAATGGATTTTTTTATTCATTCACGTCTCACAGCATCTAGATCTATTATCCAAACTTTTTTCATGTAGTGGAACAGAAAATACAAACCATGCAAGCAGATGACCAGAGAGTGCTACCAAATTGATCAGCCTGCTGAGAGGGTGTTTTTATGCTTGTGGTCAGAAAAATTCCAACTGCAAAGTAGGGATCAGATTTGTGGAATAAGATCAAGTTCTCTTAAAGTTATACAAAGCAAAATTCTCTTGGTTTGGGGAGGAGGGATGTCTTTTTTAATGTTTTTTGGTTTGTTTTTTTTAAATTTTGATTTAATTTTAATTAATTTTAATTTTGATTGAAGTGAAGAAGTGTGATAAATGGGCACAAGACATTTAAAATCACCATTAAAATTTTATTTGAATGCATGAAAAAGTAAAGCACTGGAAAAAGGAATAAACCAGCTTCAGTCACAGGAACCCCTTGGCTAATATAAAATTTAGATCTTTAAATCCTGTGAAATTGAGCTAGTTTTTAAATTCCCAAGGTGGGCAGCAAGCATATTTTCCCAGGATTGAGCTTTCTCTTTGTGTGCCAAATGGAGAAAATCTGACAGAACTGCCTTGAGCTTTGAATCAGCTGGGATGTTCTGTGTGATCCCTGTGCCCAAGATGTCAGTTGGGAATGACCTCTGGAATTCTAGCAGTGTTGGCTGTTGCCCCCCGGCACAGCTGGCACTAAGGGCAGCTCCCACTGTGCCCCCAGGCCTGTCCATCCGCAGTGTGTGCTGGAAAGCTGACAGGCTCCTGGCGGGGACACAGGACAGCGAGATCTTCGAGGTGCTCGTGAGGGAGAGGGACAAGCCCATGCTGATCATGCAGGGCCACTGTGAGGGAGAGCTCTGGGCCCTGGCAGTGCATCCCAAGAAGCCTTTGGCAGTCACTGGCAGCGACGATCGCTCCGTGCGGTAAGGCTGCACTCAGTTTGTTGATTTCATTACTTCAGATGCACCTTAATTTGTAATGGATTGACTTGCTGGCCTTATGGTAAGACTTTGTTAAGACAACATTCCCCTTCCCCCTGTTTTTTTCTTAGCAGATTTGGTTTTTCTCTTCAGTTTTCATATTTGGGTGCCACACATCGTGTAAAAAGAATCAGAATTTATGTTCAAAACGTGCTGGATTTATATCTTCTGCTTGTATTATTGATTTATTCCTGCTGTGTACAGGGGATCTAAATGGGGAATGGTCACCTCATACTTCTGGTAATATGAAGCAACAAGCTGAAAGCCTGAATATTTTTGTCCAGCGTTTTACTCAGAAGGTATCTGCCTCAGCCTTGAGTGTTTAGGAAATCTGATCTAAAACCAATTCAGTTAAAATGCCAGAAAATGAGATTAATGAAAATGCACCGACATCATAAGAGGAAGTGGAGGGGCAGACACTGATCACTTCTGTCTGTGATCAGTGACAAGACCCAAGGGAACAGTTGGAGCTGAGTCAGGGGAGGTTTAGAATGGATATTAGGAACAGGTTCTTTCCCAGAGGTGGGGGGGCACTGACAAGGCTCCCCAGGGAATAGTCACAGTCCCGAGGCTGCCAGAGCTCCAGGAGTGTTTGGACAACATTCCCAGGGATGCACAGAATAGGATTATTGGGGTGTCTGTGTAGGGCCAGGAGATGGACTGGTGATCCTGATGGGTCCCTTCCAACTCAGGATATTCTGTGGTCCTGTGTTTAGTTACACCACTAGTGTCTTCAGGCTTTGCAGCAGCGTTTTTAAATTTTGTCCACATATTTGTGGACATTGTCACAAATAGGATGCTCCTTTTCCTGTCTGTGTTAAAAGCAGGCATATTGATTAGCCTCTGGGGGAAAAAAGGCATTTTACTGTGCTTATTAAGACTTGGCCGTAGAGTTTGGAGGTCCAGCTCAGACTCTTCCTGAGTCCACACCCACAGAGCTGCTGTGTGTTCTCACCTGAGCATGGACTCTGCCCAGTGGAACTGATTATTTACCTCTGATTAAAGAGATGGGATTTTCCTGAGTGCCAAAGATCCATCTCCTACCATATACTCAGCTTCTGACTACTGCTCCTTCAGATTGCACATTATGATTCACCTCTGCCTTGAGGCTTCCTGCTCAGCTGGGATTTTTTCTTCCCTTTCAGTCTTTTCACTTGTACTGGTTTCCTATGCCTGCCATCCCTCATCTCATTCTAACCCAAATTAAAATCCAACTGTGAAACCCACAGAACTGCCAGTTGCTCTCTACAGTTGTGTTTTCTCCCTGCTTCCCACAGGAGGATTATTTCTTTCAGTTTCTGCAATGCATGAATGCTCTCTTCTGCTGGGGTTTGCCTACCCAGTGTTACAGACAGACACAAGTGTCCTGGCAGGATGTAGATCAGTTCTGGAGGAAGGGCTGCAAAGCTGCGATTAGCACAGCACTGCCCTCAAGCCAATAAGCCCCACTAAGATGGGATTTCTTGTCTTGGGCTCATCCCATGGTGAGCAGAGTAATTCAGCTCCTGGAGCAGGAGAAGATGCTGCTGACTCAGAGCCTGACCCAGCTCTTGCCCCTCCAGGAAGCACTGCAGGATCTGTGTGCACATCAAACCTTGATTAGTGCTGCTCTTATCATTCTTATCTCTGTTGGAGCAGTTACGATATTCCTGAAGCCTTTGGATGTGCCATTCTCCCAAGAGTGCAGAGATTTTACTGCCCAACATCACACATCTTTGAGCTGTCTCGGCACTAGAGAGGGTGAGATTTGAATGCTAGTGGGATTTTTTAATAGACTATGGCTTCATGTGAGGAATTCCAGTGAAATGTATAAATACTCTCATTAAGGTAAAAAAGTACACAAAAGGATTTTCCTACAATTTTTCTGTAATAGTTAACTTGCATCAACAGCGATGTTTCTGTATTGCCCTTCATTGGGTAATTTTTCTTAGTATTTGATTTTCACACTATTTTTCAAAGAGTGGGTATGTAATAGAAATCTAAATTGGTTTAGAAATAAAAGTATTTAGTGAGTCAGATGGTATTCTTGTGTCTGGGATGTCTGAATGAGAAGAGGAGTTACTGTGTTTTTCCCTAGCCCAACTGAGAGAAGTCTCTAGCCAAATATAGGTTTCTAACATATTTCCAAAGCAAACCATCTCAACTAGGAAAGCTGCCTGTTCCCTGTCTCTTACCACAGGAACAGGGAAAAATTGTCATTCTCTGAAGGCATAGATAATTATTTATTACATTTATTAAATAAACTGTCATGTTTTGCAATTAGGCTTCCAGAGTATTGGACAAACTGATTCATGACGAAGCAACATTATTTTGGAGCAACAATTTTCCTCAAAATCTTTGCAAAACCTTCCTGGTTCATTCTTGTTATGTTGGGCTCACAGCTTCTGCCTTGTGAGACTGCAAGATTCTTGATCCTACTTCATTTGTTTTTGAAAACAGTTTTAATGTCCTACATCCATTTATTTTCCACCTCCTTTTCAGGCTCCATCCAAGTTGTGTTTATGCTGTTTATTCCAGTGTCATCAACAGAACTTCTTCTCCTTTGGAGCCTCTTGTGCTCCCAGTGCCTCCCAGCTCCCTGTGCAGAGCTGAGCTCAGTGGCATCCACATCCTCGGTGCCAGTGCCTTCAGTTAAAATAGGAATTGTTACTGTTCTAGAGCTTTTACTGTAACTTACAGTAGGATCTCCCATCCAGCCTGGGTGTTCTTTTCTGTCCAGCTTTGATCTACAACTCAGTCCAGTGTCATGTTACAGTTCTTGCACAAATTGTTCTTTTCTCCAGTTTAGCACATAATCACATCTGCTAATTCATAATTCACATATTTTACTGAAGAGGCTATCAGTATATTACATTGATGACTCTATCCTCAAAACAAAGATAGTTGGGTACTGTTGTCTTAATTTCTCTACCCTGAAAGAGGTCTTTTATGCATATTTCCGCATTATTTAAATTGTTCTTTGAATTTCTAAGTCTTGCAGACTACTGAGATCTGATGGGTCAGCCTGTAGTGATTTGGGAAGCTCCTCCCCATTCCTTCAGAAAAATATAGGAACATTATTTTCCTTTATCTTAGGACATAATTTACTGGTTGATTCTTTTTAATTGCATTGATGTGGGAATCAATATGCATCAAGATGCATTGAATGAGGGAATCAATATGCAGTTTTCTCTTCTAGCTTGTTCAGAGTTAGGACAAGAAAGTCTTCCCTGTGGTTGGAATGTTGATGCTCCCTGAGTGTTGCTTTCAGTGGAAATTTCACTCTGAGCTGCATTGGCCTTTCCTGTCTACAAGAGCTTAATTTTTATTATTAATTTTTGGGAATTCAATCAGATAAGTGAAGTTAGGAAATAACATTAAATGATGATGTAATTGAGCTTCACTCTGTTTTCTTCTACCACAGTTGTGTTCAGGTTGAAAGAAGCTCAGTCCTTTACACAATATTAACACAAGGGGTGTGTGCAAGTGATTTTCCCAGCTGAGTTAGACCTTTGGGGTTCCTCTTGACGACACCCAAATCCTGGACAGTCAGGAAAAGCCCCCTCCTGCTTTCCCTTCCCTTTGGGGCAGGTTGTGGAGCCTTGCTGACCACACCTTGATTGCTCGCTGTAATATGGAAGAGGCCGTACGGAGTGTGTCCTTCAGTCCTGATGGATCCCAGTTGGCACTTGGGATGAAGGATGGCTCCTTCATTGTCCTCAGAGTAAGGTAAGATGAGAAATCACTGGATATCTTATTGGAAGAAAAAGCAATGATAATTGCAGATGCATCCATATCCCTTTTAAGAGGTGGTAGTTTGGCAAAGAGGAGAAAAATCTATGCTTTAATTAATTTCAAAATATTAGCTCTTAGGAATAATGTTGATAAAATGTAAGATTTTCAAGTTTGGTTCTTTTCCTGTAGTCTGAAGTTATACAGGTATTTAGTAAGAAGAAATGTGTGTAACAGAGAGAACATAGTTTGGGGAGGGATCTTCTTCGCTGATGATTTATTTCCTGTCATACACATACCAGGCAAAATAATTGGTGATCAAAAGACATTTTTAAGTATTTTCAAGATAAACCTGAATTCTACTTTTTGTGTATGTGGAAAGCCTTTTTCTACATGGCTGCATCTTAAGCATTTTCTGTCTGAAATGCTGTTTTGGAGGGCACACAAAAGCCTTAAATTTGACGTAGAGTGAAATAGCCAAACCCCCAGTGTGATTTCAAAACACAAAAGCTGTTCTAATTGATACCTGGAAGAGTTTGCCCCCTCCTGACTATTCTCCATATGTTTGCCAAACGTATACTTAAAATACTTGGAACTCCAAACTGACAGGAGGGAAAAGCCTGGGAAAACCCCTGTAATGTGCTGCTTTAATGACTTTAACAAAATTTAAATGAGCTGTTCATATTCATTTAAAAGCCTTCCCAATGACTATTTTTTGAAAGAAGTTAATCATCTTTGTCTCCCAGTAATCTTGTCCTTTGATGCCTCCTAGAAATCTCTGTCTTGGCTTAGGAATGCTTCTTTCAGGACCCTGCTTTTAACAGTGCTCTGTGTCAGGATTTAAAAGATACACTTCATAAGTATATCTCAATAAATTTGGGTTGGATGCCTGCTAGCAGTACTTCATTAGAGCAGTTGAAGGGAATGAAGAACATTGTGGACAGGCAGAGTGGTTTCTACCTGCTGCTTAAAAAATGCTTAGAATCAATGGACGCAATAGGAAGTTATCCACTAAAAAAAAAGTATATTTAAAGTGAAATCTAATTTCTGTTGTACAGATTATTCAGTGCCTCTATCTTCTTATCTGTGGATTGCAAATTCCTGGGTTTCCAGTTGTCATTCTCCCCTCTGGCTGCTGCAGGGACATGACCGAGGTGGTTCACATCAAGGACCGCAAGGAGGTGATCCATGAGATGAAGTTTTCTCCAGATGGCTCCTACCTGGCCGTGGGCTCCAACGATGGGCCTGTGGACATCTACGCCGTCGCCCAGAGATACAAAAAAATTGGGGAATGCAACAAATCCTCCAGTTTCATCACCCACATCGACTGGTCTGTGGACAGCAAGTTCCTGCAGACCAACGATGGTGCTGGAGAAAGGCTCTTCTACAAGATGCCCTGTAAGTTTACAAGGGGCTCCTGTTATGAACAATTAAATTTTGGTTTTGGTTTGAAGAGGACATCACAAATATGATACAAATATTACAGGTGAAAGTGGAGTTTCCTGGCTGGAACGTAGAGAAGTACCCACTGCTCATTTTTTTAAATCAGTACACACTAAATATCCTCAGCTTTAAGGAAAAGCTGTCTGCTGTGTAAATTATGTCTTTTATCATAGCAACTTTTACAGGTTGACTCGCTCTCAGGTAACTACTAAAGCCCTGCTGTCCCTATTGTCCTTCCTTGATGAATGATTCCTGTTAATGATTAGAATGTTTTTAAGAATGTAGCTAAAAATAGGAGAACTGTTTGAGTCAGCTCGAATTGCTGAGGTTCTCAATGTAAAAGCTTGTTAGTAGAAACAACACTGATAACTAATTGGCTTATTCTCACTCTTATTTGAGAATGCTTTCTAATATTTAGAGGAAACTTTTGCAGAAGAGAGCTTTAGAAATAAAATTTTGGGCTCTTTTGAGCTAGTTAGGCAACCTTCAATCAACTCTAAACCAGCTTACAGGAGTAAGTAAAAAGTACCACAGAATGGCTGACTGACCAAATACTCACATTTCAGGGACTTAATGTGGATGAAAAACCTCCTACTAACACATGAGCATGATTTAAAATTGTGTATTATTAACCTTCTAGCACTTGAAAGTGTTCTAGGGATTCGTGCTATTCACAGTACTTTCTACTGAAGGCATTTCTTTGATAGATTTGGAATGATATGAAGTTTTTCCACTTTCATATGTTTTTATCATGCCAATCCTAATTAGCATACTAATTCTCATTAATATTCTAATTATTTCTAATGCAGCTGCATTAGAACTCCTCAAATGTGTGATGTTCTCAAACACCACAAATGAGAGATTATAGTAATTTAAAGAAGATTGTGACTCTTCTTAATTGCAGTTAAAAATTAAGTACAACTAGAATACCCAGATAAATATGATGAAAAGAAACAGACTTCTAAAAAGCAAATGATGAAATTGGTTATTCACCTGCACATTTTCAGCTGGGAAGCATCTGACGAGCAAAGAGGAGATCAAAGGAATTCACTGGGCCTCATGGACCTGTGTGATAGGATCTGAAGTGAGTGGTATCTGGCCAAAATACATAAACATCACAGATATCAACTCTGTGGATGGGAATTTCAACAGCTCCGTGCTGGTGACTGGCGATGACTTTGGGCTGGTGAAATTATTCAGATTTCCATGCCTAAAGAAAGGTAAGATGGAATTTTGTATGGCTGAAAAATGCATGATTTACCTCAACACCCTATCAGTGTAGTTTCTAATGGTGGCTTTTCATTCCGGTGTAAAATTCCAATTAGTGTGTGCACAATTCCTGCAAGTATTAATGGAAACAAAGACCAGACTTTAACCCTCTCTGTGTAGTTGTTTTCAGAAGTGTTGAGAATGTGTGGCTACTTCCTCAGGATTTGCACTGTACCAAGCATAAAGCCAACAATCCAAATCAAACAAACTTTTACCTTTCTGTGAGCTTCAGTGTTTAATTTGATATCACATCTCAGTGTATTTTCAAAATTTGTGTTTTAGAAAAAATGTAATGCATGTGTTGAGTTCACACTGGCATTCATGGCCAGAAAGGTGAAAATTAAACCTTGTGTGTGTCTGGTACTTCTTGCTAATATTGAAGTACTTTTCTGACAACTGAAGAGATCATCCATATTTTATGCTACTTATTTTTATATCATAATTAATTTGTATCACCATATCAAAAGAGGCATTTGAATATTTTTTGGTTTTCAGATTTCACAAGTGTATGTTTCTATTAGGAACCTAACTTCATTAGTTATAAGGCTAATTTTTCCCCTTACATATCAGCAGTTCTCCTCTTACTTTCAGGAGCTAAATTCAGGAAATACATTGGCCACTCAGCCCATGTCACCAATGTGCGCTGGTCCCATGATTTCCAGTGGGTTTTGAGCACGGGAGGTGCTGATCACTCTGTTTTTCAGTGGAGATTTGTTCCAGAAGGGATAACCAATGGCATCCTGGAAGCCTCTCCACAAGGTAAACATCATCTCTGTTCAAGTATTCATTCAATTAAATCAGCAGAGAATGCAGCACTGCTGGAAGAGCTTTTATTTATTTAACAGGAAAAAAAAAATCATAGTTCTTTGGAATTGCATATACTTAGCATGTTCGAGACATTGAAGCTTTCAAAGACAAGCCTTGGTTTGGGCCACATTAAAAACTGTTGCAGTCTGCAATATTTGTGTTTGGGAATACATAAGCAGCATTCCTTAAACTGTGTGAAAGAAGACATTTAGAGGGACTGGGTAATTAAATTTTCAACCTTAGCCATCTAACTTGTATTCAGAAGTCACACTACACATGTGTAATTGTTTAATTTTATTTTTTCAATGCAATCTCACATGTCTCACAACAGATTTCTCATATTTATGAAGTAGTACTGCATAAGTACTGCAGTACTGCATAAGTACTGAAGTAAGCTGTACTTCAGATATTCTTCTTGTTATAGTCATGATCTTTATAGTATCCTACCAAAGCCATATGAGTTGTGTCATGGTGGTTGCTAAAATTGGGGTTCCCTGCAGCAGAAGGGCAAAATTTCACTCTGTACATGCACAATTTGGTAAATTATCTACATTACAGCAAATATTTTAAGCACAAAGAGTGATCAGTGAAAGCTTTTATTTGTCATTTCTGTGTGTCTGCTCTCCAGACCCTGTTTTAAAAGCAGAATTCTCTGATGCTGGAACTGTACCAGTAGCTGCTCAGTGATTTTGCTTCTCTCTGCCACCTTCCTGCCCTGGGGAGGGAAACAGGAGAGACAGAAATGAAGCCTGACACATTCAGTCATCCCCCATGACTTTTACAAGCTGCTTGAGCTTCCAGACTTCTTGAATACTCCTTTGCCCATAGTCTAAATTATATAAAAATATCACATACTATTTTCCTGTGATTTTAGGTGTTCAGTATATTGATTTTTTTTTTTTTTATTTTAAAGCAGAGGGTGGTGTTGATTCCTACAGTGAGGAATCAGATTCAGATGTATCCGACGTGCCAGAGTTGGATTCTGACATTGAACAGGAAGCTCAAATCAACTATGATCGCCAGGTGAGTGTGAAATAAAACACAGGGCCAATTACCTGGCAAGTTTCCATCACTATTCAGCAAAGAGAGGAAGTTTACTGCTGACTCATAGACTGTTCTCAGTTATTTTGATGGTATTCAGCTGATTATGCAACCAATATACATAAACCCTTGAGCTGGAGATGAGAATTTGAAAGGGTTTGGAGAAAAGAATTTAAAAGTGCTTTGGGGATTGGAAGGTGATCTTTAAGGTCCCTCCCAACCCAAACCACTCTGTGATTTGGACCCAATTTACAAGTCACTAGAACCTGATTCCAGGGGCTGTTGTCATTTGAGTTGAGTATAGCCTGTCCCCTTGTCCAGTGACCTCTCAGCTGCAATGGGGAAAGGTCAGAAATTCCTCAGAGCAGGACTGGGATCTTGTATTAAGGGGAAAAATCACAGAGTAAGTTGGTTCATGTTGATTTAAGGGATTTAATGGCTGGCATGGGGCTGCTTTCTGGAATGTGGGAAGTTCACCTCTAACATTCCGGGCTTTAGGAAAGGGCATCCTTTACATTTTCACCTCATTTTCTAGACTACAATAAATTTCATAGATCCTTCTGCCAACAGTTTCTTTCACCTGTTTATTACAGAGATCAATCATGATTGACAAATTAAGCAGATTTTGCCAAATTCTCTCCCTTCTCTCTCATTCACTCCCAGTTTCACTGGAGTGCTGGTCATTCTCCTCCTCCCCTCCTCCTGATTTTCCATCTGTATTCAAATCAGTCATCATCCTCCTCCACACAGTCTGTATGTCAAAAAGGACGTCTGGGTTTAAAAACTACTAGTGACAATATCATTGCAGGCAGTTCAACAGCAATATTCCAAGCAGGTTAATGATGGAAAACCAGAAGCATCTTTAAAATAGCATCTCTCATGGGAAATGTGAGACAGCCCCAAGAAGAAGCTTCATTTGGCATTTTGTTAAAGGAAATAATTGACAAAAGTGCAGGGAAATAAAAACATTAATCTTATTTTGAGAATTGGGGTTTGGTTTGGGTTTTTTTCTTTTTAATATTATGGCTGAAGCAGCAGAGAGGATACTACATTTTGAGATGCATCAGAGCATGATGCCCCAGTATTTTGTTTCACTGAGTTTATTTTTTTCTTTTCCTTTCTCCCAAAAATCCAGTGTTGCTTCTTGGAAGTCAGGTAGATTTCTGTGGGAGTGGAAATTTCATTGTCCATTTGTCCAAGAAATGTTGGCTCAGAAAACAAACACTAAAGCTACATTTCAGCATTGTGATGGATTTTGTTTGGGAATGCTTCAAACACCTTTAGTATCTCCACAGAGTTTTAGCATTTCTAAAGTGTTTAAATGGAAAGTATTTTGTGTATTTATAGATCTGTAATTGTACTTTGGGATTCTGGACACGTTGGCAGGTCACCGAAGTGGTTTTGGTTCCTGTGTATTTCACCGTAATCCTGAGATAGAAGTAGTTCTTCATGCTCAGCTTTCAGCTTGGACACTGAATCACAGATGAAATTAAAATTTAAAAACACCTGGAGACTTCCAGTCACCATTTGCATTGCTTTTTACGAAGTGACACTGGAATCTTCTAGAAAGAATACACTCTGCTGCTGCTGCTCCAGATTGCTGTTCTGGGCCACTCAGACCAGGAGAATTCATTGTCCAGAAAACATTTATTATCATCTGAAGGCTGGGGACAATAGTGCCTGGCTCTGCATTGTAACCACTGTACATCACATTAGCATATATTAAATTTCATGTTTAAAGTCGCTTTCACTCACACATACAAATATTTAGAAAAGCAGAGACCTGCAATTAACTTAAGCAATTCTTCTTTAGGTTTACAAAGAAGACCTACCTCAGCTGAAACAGCAAAGTAAAGAGAAAAACCATTCTCTGCCCTTCCTTAAGAGAGAGAGAGCACCTGAGGACAGCTTGAAACTGCAGTTTATACATGGGTAGAGTAATATCAAATAATATTTGCTATTTCTGATTGATTAATGTTGCTGGGGTATTCTAATAACTCATATCAGAGCCTAAGCAAAGCATCTTTTGGTGCTTGCCCACAATTAATTTGTTTGTCATTGTTACTGTGGTAATTCTTCGAATATCAGATATAGATTTTCTATTTTCAGTTGTATTTCAGGCTGGATGGAGCTCTGAGCAGCCTGGTCCAGTGGGAGATGTCTCTGCCTGTGGCAGGACCCTTCCAGCCCAGACCATCCCATGATTCTCTTTGTTAAGGAACAGGGGAAGCTTATAACACTGATAAATAATGCATCACTGTTGAGGTTTATGAAATTACATTTTATACTTGTTGCTCACTACACCTGATGTTTCCTGGATTCTCTGTTAATTGCTTGTGATAGCTGTGATTTGTTAAAATGCCTGATAGATTTCTGCTCCAGTCCAATTCCTTGTGAAGCTTACCTGGACACAATTCTCTGTAAAAGATACAGCCTTTTTGTGAGATCAGTGCTGATTTAGGAACTGAGTGCAAAGTAACCCTTGAGAAGATTCCTGAATTCCCCCTCTTGTGGGGAGCAGTCTCTGTGATACTTCTGAGCTCAAGCTGTCACCACAGGACTCCTTTCTTTCAACACACTAATGATTTGTAGCACAGATTTCCCAAGCAGTTGTGGGGCAGCCACGAGGTGTTTGGTGTTTGCTGCAGGTACAGGGGCTATGACTGCAGGAACAACCTGTTCTACACACAGGCAGGGGAGGTGGTTTATCACATTGCCGCTGTGGCTGTCGTCTACAACCGGCAGCAGCACTCGCAGCGTCTCTACCTCGGCCACGACGATGACATCCTCAGCCTCAGCATCCACCCCATCAAGGACTATGTGGCTACTGGGCAGGTGGGGAGTTCAAAGTGATAGCAATACTATTTTTATATAGAATTAGAGAAAAGGTCATTCTCTTTTTCCTTAAGTGTATTGTTTCCTCCTAAATACAGGCAAACTGAATGGTTTTTCCTATTTCCCTGCCAAAACTGTTGGAGGTGATTATGAAACCATTCCTATATAACATGAGCACTGCCAGTCTTGTGCTGTGGCCTTCAAAAGTCTTATATTTACTTTTACTCTCTCATGTAAAACACAGGAGCTGCATTTTAACTCCTTCCTAGGAGGTTTTGGACTTTCATGACTCAGTTGCAGTATTTTTGTACTGTAGGAGCTTTCAACAGCCTTGCTCAGATAAAAGCTGATGGGCACTTTCCTGATATCTGGTACTGAATATGATGTATTCAGTGTATACATATTTATTCAGACATCGGGATAAATGATACCATGAATATTCCACTGAGTAGTAGTAGTTTTAGAGACCATCCACTGATATTTCTCTGAATGAGAAAATAAATCTTGAAAAATTAAAATAGGACAAATGACAAACCTCTGTAGAGTTTTAATGGTAGGATAATGCTAATTACTGTTATTGGTGTGCTTTGAACTTCTGTGGGCAGATACCCCAATTAACCCTCTGATTTAGGTTGGAAGAGATGCTGCTATCCATGTTTGGGACACCCAGACCCTGAAATGTTTGTCATTGCTCAAAGGCCAGCACCAGAGAGGAGTGTGTGCACTGGATTTTTCGGGTAAGCCACAGCCTATGTTTATCTAAATTATTAATTTAAAAGCAGTCCTTGTGATGCAATGTTAATTCAAAGAGGTGTAAAATTACAGCCAGTACCAATTTTACATGGAAGCTTGCTGACTTGGGATAAAAATAGTGTGTGTAGTGAAATCAGTCGTGGGCCTTTGGTCACTCGGTCAATGATTGATTTTGGTAGTGTCTAGTAGATAATATCAAGTGTGCCGCTGGAATTCTGGTCACTGTCTACATGGTGGTGTGAGAATTTTAAAGCAAGCAGGATGGGGACTCAAAGCATATGAATGAGTTGGAAATGGCACCCCTGGGCTCATCCAGTTCTTTGCATTTGCTAACATTTGCCACATTTTTCAGTGAGTTTACAGAAGAAGTAAATATGACAAACAGTTGTCTGCTGTCTCTCCCACTTGTTTTTCCAAGCTGGCTGCCCTAAGCTGTCTCAGTTTTTAAGGGATAATTCCTGTGTGCAGCACTGAAGAATATCATCTATATGGTGGGGACTTAAATACTACTGTATCTTCATAAAAGGGCTTGAAAATTCATTTTCCCTCCTTCTATTAAAAAAATTTAAGAGATTACTTTATCTGAACTCTCCTCTACTTGATCTGATTTTTTTGTTCAATTAAACATAGCTTATTTCACATTCTGCTCTCCAGCAATATGGTAAGAATTCATTAGGACGTAGATCACATTTGTAAGACAAGACTTTACAAAAGAAGTTTGACTTCCACAAAGATAAATCTGTGGAACTCAGTCATAATGCATTATCAGGAGAGGAGCCCTGGTGTTCATCCAAGAGCTGGAATTCAAATGTGAAATTGCTGACCCAATGTGGTATGTAAGCTCACTCTGTAAGGAGATAAAGTGCCAGAAGGAGGAAAAATGGATAAGGATCATTTAACTGATATTAGATAAAGTTTATAGATGTCAAAAAACTTCTTGCTAAGATCCTTAATTGAACAAACGTTCCTATATTTGAAAATACTTTGTGGTTTGCATTTTTAACACCAAGTAAATTCCTGTCCAAGTAGGAATTTTCTGGATCTTGGAACCCATGTACCTGTAAAGAATAAGCTGGCCAAATATTCTGTGGGCATAAATATGTAAAAAACACTGAATGTCTTTTAAAAAGTAGGAACCACTCAATGTTACAGTGTTGCTTTAGGACTTGATCCTAAGAATAATGCACACACTGCATTCCTAACTGGCTTTAACTGGGATCCTTGGCATAGACAGGGAGAGAGAGCTGAGCAAATGTGCACCTCCCTGCAGGATCAGAGTCTGCACTGCCATATATAGGGCATTTGCATTGTCTTAATAACAAAGGTTTCAAAATGAGGTTCAGATCACACTATTTGGAGCTTAAAGATAGAAACCTGGAGTTCCCAACCTTTTCTGGGTGTAGTTGATGCAGCAGCTGACTCTTTTCCCCCAGTTCTCTCTGCCCTCACTCCCTCTCTAAAACATCAGCTACTCATTTCTGAAAGCTGGATCCTTCTTGTGCAACCCTTCTCATGACACACCATTCCAAGAGGATAATTTCATTCCTGCAACGTTTGGTTGTGCCCTCTGGTGGCTAATTTAACATTTATACCTTGGGATATTGTTTGGAAACCTTCTGTTTCAAGTGAATAAAGTTTAAATTGTTGTGTTGTTTGGGGATTCTTTTAATAAACTCAGTTTTTGTTTCTTGTCCTGTATTTTAACTTCATTTCTTCCTACTTTATTCTGTTTCTTCCACTTGGTCCTGTTTCTTTCTTCCTGATTCTTAAATTCCCCTTCTCTTTCTTGACTTGCTTCTAGTAGGACTCAGTCATTAAAGTCTGTAAGAACTTACAGCCCTATGAACTCTGCAATAGTTCTCATGGAGTAATTTACACCAGTGACTCTCTTTTTCTTCTTGAAGTCAAATATGCCCAAGCCCAGAGTCCTTCACACCATTCATTTCTATAAGAAGCCCATTCCCAGATCAGTGCTCTTGTTCAGTCTCTACCCAGCTCTGCTTCCTCCAACTGTGACTTTTCTGCAGTTAAAACAACCAAGCAGGTGATCAGCTCCTCCTACACCCTATAAATTGTCTTATCATAAGCTGCAAAAATCATGGCTCAGTTTTATCAACTTTATAGAATTTCAGGACAGAAGTTTGTCTCTAAAACTTTGTTAGAGATGGTTGTCTTTATCATTATTTTATACATGTGGCAAGAGTGCCTGGGTGCTGTTGAATTATGGATGATTTTCTCTTCTGGCTTTCCTGCCTCTCATTATCAGTCCTACTGTGTCTTTCCTGCAGTGAAAGCGAAGATAGCCAGCAGTTATTTTTAGCCTTAAAATTTTATATCGTATTTATAGTTTCATCACCCTGCCTATGAACATTTCATACGCTAATAAATCTGCACCATTTCAAGCAGAGAAAAGAAGCATCATCTATCAGAAATATTTCAAATAAAACGCAATGTGAATTTAAAGTGCTTGAGCTTTATGAAACTGAATTTCATTGCCTTGTTTGATCCTCCCTATTTTCCTTGTGCTTACACATAGGAATGTTTTGTGTCTGCCTTTGGGAAAGATCTGAACTCCAATTTCTCAAACTATTCGTTTGCGGGGGGGGTTTTGTCTCATTTATAATACATAATTAGAAATTCAGTTTGCAATGTGATTGTTGGTTCATTGCCTGTTACATTTTCAGCTAAAGCCTTAGCACCTTTAACACTCAATATTGCTTCTGTACAGCTGATGGGAAATGTTTGGCATCTGTTGGTCTGGATGATAACCATGCCATTGTGTTCTGGGACTGGAAAAAGGGAGAAAAGCTGGCAACAACCAGGTAAGGATACCCACAGTTTAAAATCCCCTCTGATTACTTTTTTTCTGAATAACATCATTCACATTTTTCCTATGAACAAAGAAGTAAAGCTCCCCTCTGAAAACAGGATGGTGTTTCAGAGCAACATACCCAGATTAAAAACCTGGGGATACACAGTCCATTGCTTGGAAATCGTGTGAACTATTTCTGTCAGGAGTTCCTTATCCTTTTTGTTGGGAGAGCCACATTACCACTGTAGTTTGTTTCAGGCTTTTCAAGTGAAGTTTAATATTTTCTTCCAGTTTTGTGTCCTGGCTTAGGGCAGAAGTCACCAGAGGTGTCATTTCCTTTATGTGTTTGAAGACGTTGCTGGCTTCCATCAATGACCAGATCACTTTCTAAAAAGAAAAAAGAGTTCCCTCTATATATATATGTTTTTTTTTTTCAATCACTGCTGATCCAGCCTTTCTTCTGAGCCAGCTTTTTCTGAGCCACTTGCTCTTTCAATTGCCAACTGAAAGCTCAGGTAATAACACGACAGTAAAGAGTCTTTTGCACTTTCTTGAAGGGACCAGTGCTGGGAAGGGAATTAGATTAAAGTTACATGTTTGCTATTTTGTACTCAGCTATTGGATTGCGACAGTAATTATTCAGTGAGGGAGAATCAAACTGTTTGGGAACCTGGTTCCTGTCTCAGCCTTGTACAAAGCAAGTGTGCCCCTGGTCACTAGGATTGAGCAGAATTCCTGTGAATGTGGATCCATGTACCAGAAAGGCAAGGAGAGAATTCCATATGTTCTCTGCAACCACACAATGTAGCACTGTTCAGTAGAAACTGTTAGTATAGGTGCAAAAAAGTGCCTGTGAAAGGCAATTTACTTTAATTACTATATGGTGACATGCTGCAGAAGAAATGAGATTTTCTGGTGGCAGCAGTCTCTGTTAGTAGTGTACCATTACTGAAGAAATCAGTGTTTTACTCCATGTGTATGTACCACAGTCTGTTAGCTATACAATTTCATCTCAGACATCCAGTTTATTAGGCAGTAAGGGTTTAAATCCTGTCTAAAATCTGTGCTGGAGGCTTTGCTTAGCAACAGCACTGGCTGTGCTGTAAAATGTGACATTTTCCTGGGCTTTGCAATCCCAGTTCTGCTGTCCCCACACAGATTGTGTTTGACTTGCAAGCAAAGAAATACTTTATATATTCCCATGCTGACCTTTAAGCTTTTAAAAACAAGATAATGATGAGCTGTGTCACTACCTGGCTGCTGGTGCTCCCAGGACAGATAAAACATGGAGCACTTAGGTTCTTTTTTCACCATGTAATGCTGCATGGACCCAGTGGATCTATTATTGCTAATCTATTATCTTGAAAATATGCAGGGTCCTCACAGAGATCAGAAAAATGAATGTGTCTTCTAAAATGTTCCCATTTAAACCATTGTCTAAATTTTAGCAGTGCCCAAAGGCAAGTCCCCTGTTCTGGTGAGCACAGAAGGACAGAGAGAGTGAGACAAAAGCCCTCATGTGGCCTTTGCACACAAGAATAAAAGAATATCTCTTTACAATCATATGGACCCATATAAACCTGGAAAATGGGTGTCAATTCACCATATACAGACACTCATTATGTTTATTCTGCAGTTATATTTACTTTTTGTGAATGTTCTTTTTGCTTAATCTTTCTAGGCTGATTTATTTCAGCATGACCTCTCAGGTTGTTTTTTATTTTTTGTTGCAACATTAAGAGCACTCTTATTTATTTTCTTTAGTTGTTTCAGAGCTAAATTATGCAGCTTGTTTCCCTGTTCTGGCTTTCCTAGCTCCTGTCTAGTTCCATTAAAATCCTTATTGAGTAAGTTGGAACCAAACACCTCTGCACTGCAGGATGATGTACTGCAGATGTCAAAGGTGGCCAGGACTGCTTTGTATCCAGACTGATCCACTAAAAGGGAATATTGACCCTGAGAGGGGTTTCAGAACCATGTGATTTTCTAGATCTGCTGAGCCTGTCAGGAAAGAAGTGACTTAATCCTAGCATAAAACCTGCAAATGTATAGTGAAAAGGTCGTGCTTCCTGCTTTGGGGGTTTTATAAAACACTGACATAGATATAATTAATGCTTTACACCTGGGAATATTTTTTCCTTTGATAAGACCCAAGCTTGTACATTTCCATAAATACATCAACAAGCATAACTTTAGTTAGCCAAGAACTAAACCTGGAGGTGAATGTGCTGCTGAGTGAACTGCTTCATGGAAGTAAATTGCTTCCAGTTTTATAATTCATTATTTTATTTTCTATCTTCAAGCCCATAGATTAAACACTTCCTCATTTTTCCTGTCAGGGTGTCTTTTAATACTTATTGAATTCTCATCCATTTAAATACTTATGTTGACCTTTATGTCTTCTTTTAATTGCCTTGACTTTTATTGCCTGCTCCTTTGTTATGACTTAAATGAACTGAAATTCAGTGGGAGACAATTTTTATTCCCCACATTTCTATAGTCCCCACATGATGTATGCTCAAATTCTTCCTGCCAGCTCCATGAGACAAACTCCCAGCATGAAACCCTTGTAGATTAGAAATACAGCTCTCTACTTTTTTTGTTAGATGGGGAAATGATTTATATCAATGATTTAATTAGTTTGAAATGTTAAGTCATCTCTTGCCAAGATTTTAAAATGTCTACCTCTATTGCAGGGGCCATAAAGATAAAATATTTGTAGTGAAGTGTAATCCACATCATGTGGACAGACTAGTCACAGTTGGGATGAAGCACATCAAATTTTGGCAGCAAACAGGTACTGTATTGAATATTTTATATTTGATTAACATGGGAATTTGTGAATATTTTTAATACAGGAACATCATATTCCCAGTTTAAGAATTTGTCTTATTCGTTAAGCTTTTAACTTTTAACTAACTTATAAGTTTTAACTTTTTAAAGTTTTAACTAACTTTGCCAGTTACCAAAATATTAAAGGGGTTAAAACCCACCTCTGAGTCAGCAAATGTCACAATATTCCTTCCTCCTTGGAAATAATTTCCAGTTAATTCTGTTTAAATTCTAATCATAATATTAAGGCATTCTCCTAAGCAAGCATCCTTGGCTCTCTGAAAATCAGGTTCCGATTGAGGATATTTTTTATTCAGGACTGGATTTTTTGCTCTTCATGACTTTTTAGATGTGTACACATGACACAAGTACTCAGAACAGCTCAAAACTAGGTAACTTTAAGAGCTTCCTATTCTTCATACCATAGTTTAAGCATTCAAGTGATTCAGGTGCTCTCAGATTAATAATGGGTTTTTTTGCCTTTTTTTTAAGTCTTTAGGTTATTTTTGCAGTGATTACATAGACTTGCATTGCTGTTTGCCAAATTCCATGGTGGGAATGTGCATTAAGCAGCATCTTACTCCAAGAATAGTCTCTTTGCAATAAAAATGGTGTCTTTTTAGTTCAGATTTGCTCAATGGAGTGGAAAATTAATGTGGTGTCAGCTGTGAAGCCTACATATGAAGATGATATTTTGTAATTTTATGTGTATTTTTGCCTAAGCATTGGTTTATGGGCTTTATGGCTGCTTCTGCTTTCTGACCCAAACCAAGGCTGTGGTGATTTGGTTTTCAGACAACCAGAGGAGGAACAAACCCTGCCATTTATTCTGCGAAACTGCTGCCAAAAGCTCAGGATGCCAGGGGACAACTAAACCAATCTTCTAGTTGTGGTCACCTCTACAGAGAAGCAGCATGGCAGAAGCTGCTGTGGGCAAAAACCATCCTGCCAGACATTGCAGTAGTTGTTTTTGCACATTTCCTCACCAAATTTGTCTCTTGCTTGGGAAGACAGTCTGAAAACCTGAGACTGATCTGCTCCAGAGCTGTCATTGCTAGGTTCGCTTTCTTTGGTTGTGCTTTTCCCTTGTGCGCTGCCCTCTGCATTTCCATTATTAGGCAGCCACAGGAGATCTTGGGGTCGAACATTTGTCCTTTATAGCCCTGTGGCTACAAGCCCAAACAGAACAGGCCTTGTGCTGCTCTTGCAGGTGGAGGCTTCACCTCCAAACGGGGCACATTTGGGAGTGTGGGGAAGCTGGAGACCATGATGAGTGTCTCCTACGGGCGCGTGGAGGAGCTGGTGTTCTCTGGGGCTGCCACTGGGGACATCTACATCTGGAAGAAGACGCTGCTGCTGAGGACAGTGAAGGCCCATGATGGACCTGTATTTGCCATGCATGCACTGGACAAGGTATCTATCACCTTCCTTCACCGTGATTTTTGTTGCATGGATTTTAGAGGTGTTTGTGATCAAACAAAGCCAGTAGGAATGAGTTCTGTTATTTGATAGACCTGGATTTGTAAGCACCCTGTTCCATGTACTGGTACTTGACCAACAGCTTTCTGACCTCTAAAAATTCAGTTTATTTCTCACTCTGCTCAGGAGTGTGGTTTTCATGTTTGTGTAAAACACAGGAGAGTAATGGGTAACATTCATTGCCTCTTCAAGCTGATCTCAAGAATATTTGTGCATTACCAGTTTCCAAAGTATGAAACATGATTTTTAATAATATTATCATTGTGTCTTAGTCAAGGCTTTATATATCCAAAGGTTTTGGGTTTTGAATTAGCTATTCCAGGTAAAGAATTCTCTTTTGGTTGCATCAATACATCTATAACAGAAATTATGGCAAAAAATTTGCATCACACAAATGAGCTTAGGATGAAGTTTTGCCCCTGGCAATTTGAAGATAATGTTGATAATGGAATATCCTTTTGGAGGTTATGGCTTCAACTGTAAAAGTAAAGGATGAGATGTTAGCTATTAACATTTTTATATATCAAGGTCAATTAATATCCCTGTGGCTCAATTCTTTCTGGCCCTAATTGTTCATAATTGTTCCCAGCTTTCCTATCAGTTTTTCTGTTTGATCTTGGCACTGAACACCCTCGTCACTTAGATTTTTGTTGGTTAGTTATTTATGCTCTTTTGCATCCACTGGGCCCAGATAATCTACCCAGGGAATTAATGAGAGAATTGGTCCCTGATGCATTATTAGAACTTGGATTGAAGCATCTGCTAAGTCAATTGAATTTGGAATAACTTGAGAAGCTGTTACTGCCAATTACTGCCTCTTCTAAGGGTAAAACACATTTTTCCATCGCTTGTTCCCACATGCAGGCAAATGTCCTGGTCCAGCATTCCTGTTTACAACAGTGTGTGCTCCATATGGTTGCAAATCTTTATAACCCTAGAAAAGCAACTCTAAATCTTGTCCACTTGAATTTTTCCCTCATAGGTACAGATTCCAGTATTTTTAGATTGACACATGGATAAAAATCAGGGGAGACTTTATTGTGCCTTTGGACATGTCCTTTTGTATCTCTCCCATGAGTGCTGACATTTGTGTGTGTTCTCCTACTGTGATTGTGCAGGGCTTTGTAACAGGTGGAAAAGATGGAATTGTGGCCCTTTGGGATGATATGTTTGAGAGATGTCTGAAGACATATGCTATTAAAAGAGCAGCACTCTCTGCTAGTTCTAAAGGTATTGGTTTTCAGTGTGTTTCAATAAGGACTGTGTGCATGGAGGGTGGTAAATGGTAGTAAAAGGGAAGGGACTGGGTGTCAAATTTTACCAGAAGCCAAAGGGAACAGCAACACACTACTTACTCTGTGCTGGAATGTTCTGGTTTGATCCATATAAGATGTATTTCTTGTATTCCTTGTCATTTATAATTTGTTCTGCTTTTTTATGACATTGAGCTTTGTTTTCATTGATGAAATGATTTTAAGGAGAAATGTCCCCAGCCTTGAGTTTGGCTTTGAGTTCCAAAGCCAATCCAGTTTCCTTGGCTGGCCACATTTCCTATGGTGAGAGCAGGGGCCCTGTTAAATTCTGAAGGCCTCAGTGTGGAAGTCTGGAAAGGGATATTCATATGGAATCACAGCATTAGTCTGAGGTGCTGGAACTCCCGAGCCACTCAGACCCTGTCACTGTTAAAGCAGTGAAACATCAGTCATTACACTGCCACAGTACAGACAAACTCCCTTCCCTGTATTAGGAAAGAATCCATGGATTATCTGGCAGTTTGATCAGGCAATTTTTATCTCATGTTCATGATTTTGAACAGATTTGAATTCTATATAAACTGCAAGGGATATGAAATTTAAAAAAAAATTAAAAATAATCTGGCATTCTTCAGGTTTACTTTTAGAAGACAATCCCTCCATCCGAGCCATCAGCCTGGGACATGGGCACATGCTGGTAGGAACTAAAAATGGAGAAATACTTGAAATTGATAAAAGTGGGCCTATGACTCTGCTTGTTCAGGTACTGTATGGATATCCAATAGCAAACTATTTCCTGTATTTTTACGAAAATGCCGGTTCTTTGGTATTCTTTTTTCAGTAAATTTTCATCACATAAGGTAATCCTTCAAATTTGTCTTGCCTGCATGACTGCCTTAGTATCCAAGATATGTGAGGTTCTGTTTTATAAAGCATTGAACTAATTCACTAATGCAGATTGAGAGCAGTAAGAAATTATTTAACCTTGATGTGCAGTGCCAGCAAACTGTATGCAAGCTGAAGGAAAGCTGGAAAAAAGCAGGAAGAGTGATTAACAAGTTGGAAAACTGAGAATCTGAGGCAAGATTAAAACGAAGTATTATGTGTTTTGGACAATCAGGGATCTAAAAAAAGGACATAAACTTTGAGGATTAGCCAATATTAGGATTTCAGGATAACATCCTGTTTGGGGTGTAACTGTTCCCTATTAATCTCAAGTTTGGAAAGGAGAATATTGGAAGAACAGGAATTATAGTCAATAATAGTGGAGAGGGGGATGGAAGAGTGTTTTAGACATTTGTTGGGGGAGGCAGAGCAGACGTTCAGGTATTTTGGAAAGCTTTTGAGAGAGGAGATGGTGAAGGCTTTACTGCCTGGGACTTGCAAAATGAGGCAGGGCAAAGTTAGAACATATTACACAGCCCCACAGGCTTTATTTCCTTTTGTATGGAATGCTTTCCTCCAGGGCCATATGGAAGGAGAAGTGTGGGGCTTGGCAGCTCACCCTCTCCTACCCGTGTGCGCCACCGTGAGTGACGACAAAACCCTGCGCATCTGGGAGCTCTCTTCGCAGCACCGCATGCTGGCAGTGAGGAAGCTCAAAAAAGGTAACTCTGCCTTGGCCAGGCCCTGGGGCAGCCATGGATCCTCTGCTTCTGGAACAGCTCCCTCTCTGCTTTCAGGGCACATCACAAGCATTGATTGGGTAGGCAAAGGACACAGTCATTAAGAAATTGGGAGAACAGGAAATAAATTTTCTTTGGCATGTGTCAAGTCAGTGCAAAGGGAAGGAAGAGAAATGACTGTAATGTATTGTAGTGAATAATAATAAAATGAACTTCAGTCTCTTTTCCCCCAATTTCAAGGGGAATGAGTTGACCTCAGAATCACTTTCCTCCCTAGGACTACTTAAGGGCAGTACATTGCTGACATAAAAGAATTTCCTTATAAAGACAAAAGTAGAATTTCCTGTATGTTGAGCACAGTCATCTTTTGCTGTCAATATGAGCTTTACCTGTTAAACCAACTTCTCTAAAATTAAAACTTTTCCTCTCCTCTATATAAAATTAGATAAGCTGTGTTGAAATGCTGCCTTCTCAAAATCACTCATTTTATTAATTCATTGATATCCCTCAGGAAATTTTAAATTGTTCATTTTCAGTGACAGATCTGGAGCACAGGAACCCCTAACTGGCTGGGAGAAAACAGACTTAAATGTTGTGGAGAGGTGAATTTGGGGATGGATGAGGATAGGTGTAGGAGAGTATGTCAGGAATAATGCTGAGGCAGAGGTACACTGCCCTTAATGAATCTTTGACTTTTCCTTCCGGATTTCCTTTCTGTATGTGTTTTGGGTGGGTTTTTTTGTTTTATTTCTGTCATTGGTGTGTTTAGAATGTGGCTGGAAGGTGGTATTTGCACATAAACCTGTTTCAAAAGAGATGAAATCATGGTTATCAACTCCAGAGCACCCTGTAATGAAGCATCCATCATACCCCTCTGTAACATATCTTTTTCAAGACATAACAAATCTGTTTTAAAACAACATATTTGATGTAGAAACCTTTCAGTTGCACTTCATTGATGGTTTTCTCAATCCCAGCTTTTAAACTTTGACAGACTCATTTCCATGTGCTTCCACAGGCGGGCGCTGCTGTGCCTTTTCTCCCGACGGGAAAGCCCTGGCGGTCGGGCTGAATGACGGCAGTTTTCTGGTGGTGAATGCTGACACTGTGGAGGACATGGTCTCTTTCCACCACAGGAAGGAGATGATCTCGGATATAAAGTTTTCACGAGGTACAACCAGATGATAAGGTGGAAGAGGAGTGTTTATCTTGCAGTTTGTTTCTCTTGTCTCGACAAGATTGAATGTTCCAAAGGAAGATTGGCTTTGTGTGTGCTCCATGCATTAAATACTTTACAATTCCATGTGGCTGTGTGCTGCACTATAACAGGCCCACCCCTGCCTGATGAATTCACTGCAGTGGTGAAAATCACACCAGTATGAGTTAGAAGATTTGCCCTTTAATAACCTTGGTGTCTCCTCCTTACAGAATCAGGAAAATACCTGGCTGTGGCTTCCCATGATAACTTTGTAGATATTTACAATGTCCTTACCAGCAAAAGGGTTGGCATTTGCAAAGGTGCCTCCAGCTACATCACCCACATCGACTGGGACTCCAGAGGTAAAGTGTTGGCCAGAGATACAGACTGGAAATGCCCATAAAATGGAATATCAGAAAACTGTTCCCCTCCAGTTACTGAGATCAACGACTGATGCAAATGCTTTTTCCCCATGGAGCACTGTGTGGATCCAGTGCAATTACCTTTGTTGGTATCCAGTTTCCTTTCCTTGCTGAGCTCTATGTGGCAATCCTTGCAAGAAGCTAGAGCCTGATGGTCCCAACTAATTAAGTCTAGCAGGATCCATAATGAGCTTATGCCAGTGAGCCTTCCCAGAGCAGATGTGATCTGTGTGTGACCACCTGTGTGCCTGAGGTCTTTCCCTGCTGTTGGTCAGCCCCAAAACATAGTGTGAGCCGGTGGCAGCAACACCACAGCATCTCCATGGGCACAGCAAACTTCCCATCCCAGGGCAGCCCAGATCTGGAGCTGGCTCTGCCAGTGGAGCAGTGCAGAAGGGATGGGAGCTGGCAAAGGTTCCAATTTTGGCAAAGCTGCCTTGTAAAATTATTAGGAAAATTAATAGCACATGCATTTATCTTTGACTTCCATTAGTGTTATGCTGAAATGCAAGCAAAATTTTCACTATCAGCAGAAACTGATTTGCTGTGCAACAGCAACTTCTTAAGGATATTGGATGATATTTAAAATATTACTCATGCATTGAATCAGAGTATAGGACCCTTACAAGAGTGAAGTTAAGCATCTGTGTTACTTTGGCTATGAATAACTCCTTAGAGGATAATTTCTTAATTTACCCCCAGAAAACTCTTCACTCTATCAAAAGAAAGTTCTTAATAATCATAATAATTATTAAGATTCATAACAAACTCTCCTTTTGTATTCAGGAAAGTTATTGCAAGTCAATTCTGGTGCCAAAGAACAACTATTTTTTGAAGCACCAAGGGGGAAAAGACATGTTATAAGAATTGCTGAGGTATGAATCATGGGCTGGATTATTTTTACTGTGAAAATTAATTTTAAGGATTGTCCTCAAATAGTGTATTTTTTTCCTTTTATAATATTATATTTACAATGGTTAGAATTATTTTGTGTCTTTCCTAGCATTTATAAAAGGCAGAATGTGCAGGTTTCTGCTTGTATCTCTAAATTTATTATTTTTATTTATTAGCAGCCATTTGCCATAATCCCCTTCTCAAAGCCACCTGTTTCCTCCATAACCAGTTGCATATGGGCTATAAAACACCTTCAAACAGCAGCACCTGGCTTTTCATGAAGCTGATTATTTGTGACATGTAATTCTACACGACTACAAAATTGCCAATGTTTAGCACTTCAGAAAATCTTCAGGCAGATCTGCATCCAAATCATGCTCTGCCTTGGAAAATGGGAATGTTTAAAGTGCTAAGTCTTTTGATGAAGATACACAATTTGTATTAACAAGCTGGAACAGCACAGTTTCTTAAGAACTAAAAAGTATTAAAATAAAAATAATTGTCAAACATAGAAAAAATATACACATGAAACTAATGTGTATTTGGCATGTTTAAAGTAAGAAGCCTTCTTTGGGGGAATTTTGTTTGCAGATAGAGAAGATTGAATGGGACACCTGGACATGTGTGCTTGGTCCCACCTGTGAGGGAATCTGGCCCATGCACAGCGACGTCACCGTTGTCAACGCGGCCAGTCTCACAAAGGATAGAACCCTCTTGGCCACAGGAGATGATTTTGGGTTTGTGAAGCTCTTTTCCTACCCAGTGAAGGTAAGAAGTGTGGTTTTTTTCAGTGATGGGAAAGGAAAAGAAGGAAGGCGCTCTTCCAGGCTGCCAGTGGGGGATTCTCTGTGCTGCAGGGTCAACATGCCAGGTTCAAGAAGTACGTGGGGCACAGTGCCCAGGTGACCAACGTGCAGTGGCTGCACAATGACTCCGTGCTCCTTACCGTTGGCGGCGCTGACACCGCGCTCATGATCTGGACCAGGGAGTTCCTGGGCATCCAGGAGAGCAAGCTGGTGGACAGTGAAGAATCAGACACAGATGCAGAAGAAGATGGAGGTAAAGAGGATTTAATTCAGTTTTCCTTGCCTCAATCAGAGATTCACACAGGCATTTAACTTGATGCTTTGCTATGCTAAATTTCAGTATAAAGGAGAGCTTGGTAGCATTTGTTTCCTTCCTTTCATTGTTGCAGATCTTCTTGTTCTCTACTGTCCCACTATGAAACAACGGTAGCTTGTTTTATTCTATGTTTGTTTTTTAATAAGGTTATGACAGTGATGTTGCAAGAGAAAAAGCAATTGACTACACCACTAAGATCTATGCCATGAGCATCCGAGAAATGGAAGGCACAAAACCCCATCAGCAGCTGAAGGAGGTTTCAGTGGAAGAGAGGTATGTCCCACAAAGGCTTTTGCTTCCAAGTGTGCCCTTTTGCATCTCTTTTCATTCAACTAAAATTAGTCCTTAGAAATATGACAGGAATTGTTAAATTCACCAGATAACATTTAAAATGGTGTTCACAGAGTGCAACACGTTAACGTGATGGAGAAAAATACATGTATATGACACATCTGAGTGTTGTGTTCTCTCTTGCCATTCACATGAGCATTTATATTCTCTCCTAACCAGTGTGTGTCTACAGCAGAGTACTTGTGATAGTGGTAAGCTTGTAAATATTTTGTGGTTAAGGCTTTGGGTGGTGCTTTTATTAAAAGATTTTCAGTCACTTGTAATTGTGTTGGGTTGTCACTGTTAAAGCTGGAACTTCCCATGGCACATGCTGGCCTTAGGCTGAAATACTCTAAAAAAAATTAGCTGGACGGGGAACAGTGTTGGAGAGGAGAACAAAGAAAAGAGGTAAGAGCTAAGAACAGAGGGTGAGTCCAGTGAAACACAGACCTAAAGGAGGGGGTGGTAAAATCTGATGGGACAGAACAGGAGCATCTACAAACAGTAAAGTACATTCCTCCTCAATATCTGGAGCAGCAAATCCCTACCTGTGAATCCAGCTGGTGACTCAGCTGTGAATCCATTTTATCTCTTTTGACAGAGTATTTTCCTAGAAATTATCAATCTTTAATCAGGAGTTTCCCTGCTATTGCCCCCCCTGCTGGGCACTGGCATAAAGGACTGCTGTGGGTTAACCCATGGAAAGAATTTCAGCTTAGTTCTATAGACAAAATTGAAGTTAATAATACTTTCTAATCTCATGTAGGCCTTGGAAAAATAAGTTTCTGTCTTTAAAGCTCTCAAAGAATGTGGTGCTGAGCATCTTGAACAGAAAGTAATTAACCATTTTTGCTCAGTAAATGTGCAAAACAGGAGAATTGGGTGTGAAATGTGGGGTATGAACAACAAGAAAAATGTTGCACCCATTTTTTTCATCACAGCATTTTAACAATACCATGCAGGAGGAGGATCAGTGATTTTTACAATAAAATACTGGACCATAACCTTCTCTTTTTCCATTTCTTTTAAGAATATCTCTTTTCCTCAAATAAAGACTTTGTTCCTCCATTTTTTTACAAAAAGGCATAGTGTATCATCTGGTAAACATAAATGTTTGCAAATTGAGTTTAAAAAAGGAAAATTATTATTTTATTTTGGGTGAATTGCTAAACTGTTACAGGAATAATAAGTGGCATTGGTACAGCTGTTTTGCACCAGAAACCCTTCTACTGTCCAGCTGTTTTATTCTGCTGTGATGATGCAAAAGCAGCTGTAGGGTGAGTTTAATTGATGGATTAAGCTGGGCTTAAAAATGACTGGTAGTCAAGAATTACTGATGATTTAAGCAAGAGCATCAGTGTCTTGTGCAGCTTTTCAGCACCATTTCCAGTCCAGGAGTGAAAATCCCCCTTCAGGTGCCTGGGAAGCTTCCCTTCTCTGCACCCATGGCTGTGCTGTGTGATGGCACAGGCTCTGGAACCTGTCCCCATCCTCAGCCCCTCTCATGGAGAGCAGGTCATGTCTACCCAGCAGCACAAAGCCCTGGGGAAGCTGCTCCAGTTTTTCCACACTGCCACTCTGTTGATTGCTGGTGAAATGGGGAGGCACCTCCTCTCCAGTGAGGTTGCCCCTGACTTCTAGAGTAGTCCCTTCACAATGGCTGCACATGAAAAGAGCATCCCAAGGGAATAACCCATCCTATGTTATATCCCCAAGCTCTGGACTGAGGAGAGTAAAAAGCAAGGCCTTAACATTATTCTATCTTTTTTCTTCTTACTGTCTCTGTGTTATCAACAGTTTTGTACTTCGTTTTAATCTAGGTTAAAAAGAAACCCTTGTCACTGTCCTTCCCATCTTTTCTGCTCAAGAGTCACAGCTCTTGTACACATTTTTAATCTCCTTTTTAAATTACAGATGCGTCTGTACAATCACACCTTTGGTATTTGGAATTTGCTGTTTTAATCAATCTGACAACAAATCTCATAATTTACATATGTCACTTGTTAAGCAAAGATCAATTCACTTTCCTTTCTTCAAGCGATTAATATAAATAGTGAGAATTTATAGTGAAATAATCAGAAGTGCCAACTTTACGGCGAAATGTCAGCAAAACTGCTTTCTGAGGGCGTTGTGATTGGATAGGGCCTTAAGCTGTGAAAGATGCTGGGGTTTGGGTGCAGTAAGACAGGATTCATGTGTTGGCTACTGCAATGCTGCAATTTCTGGTCACAGTGGGACAATATGGGCATAATTCCTGCAGAATCTTGGCACTCCCAGTTGTGCCTCAGGTTAAAGCTGACTTTTCTCAGAAGATGTATGAAGTATGAGGGAAGCTTTGTAGCTGTGCCAAATTCCATCTTTTCTGAGAACTCAAAAGAATGTAGCAGCTGGAAAAGGTTTGTCTGCCCATGACAAACTTCTGAAATCCCTGGCCTGGCTTTTCTTTGCATCTCCAGGGGTCCGAAGTGACTTTTGAGCAATCCAGGTGAAATGGAAAGTCTGCAAGTATTCTGCTGTCTGTGTTGAGGGAAATCCTAAATGTTCAGGGGAATCTAAGGCCCTAGTTAGCAGGCCTTGAGGCTGTGGAGTCTTGAAATCTCTGTGCACAGGGCTGAGTGAAGATGCAGCAAGGAATATTGGAGGCAGCTCCCAAAGCTTTAGATTTTCTGCCAAAGGCACAGCTGAGGTAGCTCTCCCAGCCCCTCCAGGTTTTAAGAAGGGAACCCAGAGGATGTGTTCCATTCTCTTTTAGGCAGGTATGTGGGGAAACCTGGTAGGCTTTTGAGGAGGAAGTTTTTCGGGGGGAAATATTTCAGATCTTTCCCTTTGCAATTGTGCCATACTGAAGACCCCAGTGATTGTGCACTTAATGGCTTTTGTGCACGGAATATTCTGGCATTGGTAACTTACTGTCCACGTGTTGAAAACCATGGGAGAAGCTGGAAGGCTGCTTAGAACAGAAACTGTGAGTAAATCCCAAGGCCTGGAAAACTGTTGGCCCACTTCACTGCAACATCTAGTGAGGGTTTTGGAGTGTCCCCCTTGCTGTATTTTCATTCTGGCTTTGAGAAAGGAAAAATTGTGATGGTATAGTGAGAAGAAACTTGTAATTAAGCAAGTTTATATTAAGGAAAGGGGAAAAAAAGAGGAAAAAGCAAGTTTCTGTTTTAAGCAAGAAGTAGGAATAGCTAGGGCTGCTTCTTGGGGGCAATGACTTGGGGTTTTTTCTCACTGGGTTTTTTTCTTTTAATAGCAATATTTAGAGGGTAAAGTGTTGCTGAAGTTACTTTCCAGCTTATGTAATCAAACACGTTTCAAAGGTGCTATGTGGCACCGACAAGACATGTCGATCTCTTTAATCCTTCTGTTTGCTTGAATAAGCTTGCAGGACTCTGTGCTTCTCTAATAGGAAGTGGTGAATCTGAAAACCTTCAGGTACATAATTTCTCTAGAAATAACAATTAATTGTTCAATTCAGGAGGAGTTTGATCTCAGGAACTGTGACGGGACTCCTGAGAAGGTTGCAAGTGTAGGGTTGGGAGCTGAACTGTACAGTGATTAGTACAAACTTAGGAGTAATAATAACATTTTCCCTTAGAAAAGAAAATGTGAGCCCTTTATGAAATTTATTTTCCCTGTCTAACTCAAATGTAATTAAAATAATCATGATTCTGAAAATATCTTGGAGGAGTGTAGAAGTTACATGATAGATTTTACTTGTAGTATTTGAATCAAATCATGGCCTGGTATTTTTGGGGGGATACAACATTTCCTGTCTCCATCAGCAGCTACAGCTTTAGGATGGCAAAGTGACAGGAGAGCTGCTGCTGAGGCACAGTTTTAAAATGTCTTGCAGTTATATTGATGTGTTTGGTTAAGATCATTAATTGATTGTTGTTTCTCTCTCCTCTCCCCGACCTTGTTGTTTTCTTTTTCCCCCTTTCCATGCCTTCCCTCCTCTCCTCCCCACCCACCCTTACCCTTGTCTCCCTTTCTGCCCCTGTGGCTGGCACCCCTTGTCGTGCCCGTGGTCAGGAGCGGGGTGCCCTCGAGAGGGCCTGCAGGAGCCGTCTCGCGGGGTGGGAGCTCCCAATGTGGCGCTTCCACTCCTCGGGACCGCCTGGCCACTGGCGGGACTGTCCCAGACAATCCAGGACAATTGTAAGCTCTGCTGTGTGTCACAGAAGAATTGTGCTGTTTCAGGAAAGGGCCGGTTTTTGAACTGGGACCATTTAAACCAAGAATTGAAGTGATGAGAAATAACACGAGCTTGCTGATGACTGTATTTGCGTTACTAATCTCAAAGGCAAAGACCTGTTTGCATTTGGCCTCCTACTAACCCCTAACACACCCCCTGCATCTGCAGCTCTCCTTTAGCTCAATTTGCATGACTCCACATGAACCTGGTGATGGGAACTCCTTCAAAGCAGTGGAATGTGTAGAAAACAAGAAGCAGCATTAGCATGTTTGTCTGGTTTTCCGTTTTCTCAGCATCCTGGCTTGTCTCATTCTCCATGAATTACCCACCTGAGAGCCTGGTCTCTGTCGTGGTGTTTGCCTCATGTGTAATCATATGTCCTGATAAAGATGAAAAGTTAAAGAAGTTGTATTTTCTCTCTTCAAATCTTACTCTTTAAATTACTGATTTCTTTAAAATAACATGAGCTAACTGATACAAGCTTCCAAAATAGCCCCCGCAAGCCTTTGCACCAAGAAGTGAATTATTAGATATATGGGTTACAGCCTTGGTTCCTGTACCTTTGCACACACATATCTGTGGGTGCAGTGCAAAAGCTCTGAATACAAATCTGTGTTGTATTTATGTGTAGGTGGGGACCATTCAAAATATATCTGAGAAAACACATCCTTGGGGTGGAGAAAATGACTTTGGGCTTATTCTGGCATAAAGCCCCTCTCTGAGAATGAGGAGCATCATTTGGAATATTCACTTGTACTTTCTCAACAGCATTATGTCAAGTTAATGCACCGTCAATGCATTTGACAGCCTGCTGCTTTCATCCCAGTTGTCCCCAAGGCTTGTACACATTGTGACTGGTATTTGTCAGTCCCTGCCAAGCAGCTGAACTCAGAGTCAATCTCACTGCTCCCACAGGTCAGCACAGAGCTGGCTCAAAGGTCTTCTCCATTTGTGTGACACCTGGGGGAGTGGAACTGAGGCGTGCCAGCATTGTCATGCATTCCCAGTACCTCTGTCTTTGAACCTGAGTGCTCTCTGCCCGAAGGGTGATGTGAAATACTCAGCTTTTCTGAGGGCTTTTGTGCAGGAGGTAGTCCAGGGCTGATGGAAAAAGCCGTGTTTCTCATGTTCTGTCATGGATCTGCTATATATGATTGGTTCCGTGTTTTTATTTACACAATACGGCTTTAAAACATGCTGGAGCTTATGCAGGGAATACCAAAATAAATGGAAAAGGCTCTGTTCCTTCAGTGTGTCCAGGGTGGGAGGGACAGCAGGGCCAGGTGGTACAGGAGCTGTTTAGGGAACAACTTCCCAAGGTGCTCAGAACAAAGGCCCTCAGGTTTCATTCCAATGGTTACCCTCCTTAATAATTGCTGTAGTGCTCGTTTCACTGGGCACTGAGCTGGAATAACCTGGGAATGCAGTGGCCAGCTGCTCTGACAGGCAGTGACAACAGCTGGCCCTACCATATGTCCTGCAGTACTTTTTGATTTTTTTTTTAAAGAGTGCCTCAGCATACATGTGAAGTTCTAAATATTGTAACTATGGCCTATTGTGACTAAAGGCCTTTTCAGTCCTTTAAAAACATAATTTACCACTGATATTTCTCTCTAGTTCTGTTTGAGCTTTGCTTTGATCTGTATTTGAGAGCAGGGTATTTTCATGTTGAATCCTATTCTTTTTGTTGTCTTATGATAGCTACAAAGTGTAAAGAAAAAATAACAGCAGGAAAAGTTGTATGTAAAACTCATGTGTATGTGGGGATGGGAAAATCCAAGGGTTTAGAATTTACAAAATCTTTTAATCCCTTCTCTGGGAAGGGATTAAAAAAAGCTTGAGAAGTTTGCAGCAGTTTGGGGGCACTTGGGAGTCATGGTGAAGGGCACAGTTAAAAGCTGCTTTTGCATTTTTTCTGAAATGAACAGTATATTTTTTAAACCTTGGATTTTTGTTCTCTTGCCCAATCCAACCCTACCACCCTTTCCTCTCCTTGAACCTTGCTTTCTCTTCTCAGGAGTAGTCCTGCTCATGTTTGTGTAGATCCAAGTGTGTTCTCTCTCCAGTTTGCAGCCATGTAAATCCATGTCTGTCTCCCTTTTGGGCTTGAAGCTTTTCCCTACCCACTACTGCTGGCTCAGCCTGTCACCTTCTTGGTTGCAGGACACTCCTGTCAATCTGTCCCTGCTCCAGACCTTGTTGGTCCCTTTCACATGAAGCTGTTTCTGGAGTTCCCATGCTGTTCCTATTGATCTTGGAGTAGAATGTTTGTGTTCTCCCCAGTTTATTCCTGCTTCAGTCAGCATCTCCAGCTAGACAGCAATTCTGGCCTGTAACCTGGAAATAGGATTGCTTATATCCCCCTCCCATAGAATTTATCATAACAATTTTTGATCTGCCTTTTCTTTTGACCTTTATTTTCCATCTTAAACAGACCTAGCTTTTTTCCCCTCATAGTTTGGCCCTGTTCTCTAAGATCACATCTCTTTCCTCCCTCAAGGTGCCCCACTCTTCCAAAACCCCATTCCCTCTTCCCCCCAGCCCAGCTCTTGTTGTGTCTATATGTTGTTCTCCATCCTGGTGCTGTCTGTTCACCCCACCCCTGATTTGGGCTTCTCTCCCCTCTGTGGCTGGAGGGAATGTTCACTCACATCTTTTCACATTTCTGCATGAAGGTGGTGCTTAGGTTTTGTCAGTTTGGATCTGGACTTCTATCCCTGACTGACAGCTGCCTGTCCTCATGTGAGAACATGCTGGAGATTGCCATGAGTAACAGAAATTTCTCTGCTGTATTCACAGTACCCAAAGAACTGAAACCCTCTAATATCTGACTGTATCCTATCTTTCCTGGAGCTCCTCCATGCCATAACATGATCTAAGCACATTTGTTTTCAATTGCTGCAAAGAAACCGTTAATGCTTGTGTTATGTTTTAACTTGCTTTCCTTTGGAGGCAGGGAATTGTCAAGTAAGTACTGATGGGGAGTCTAGCCGAGGCCTGGATTGCTGGGAATGTGCCATGCAGGTTGCACAGGTCCAACAGGGCAAAGGGATGTCATTTGCTACAGTGCAAATTTCTTGTCTTGGCAGTGTCATCTTCTGTGTGAAAACAAACTAGATGAAGTCACAGGCTTGTTAAAAGTGAAATGAGTTCTTACAATGTTTCAAATGTGCTGCTTTCCATTTGTTTTATTAAGAGGGTGATGAGGCAGTGAATGCACGCGTGTGTGTATATATACATGGCTGTGTATATATGAATGCACACATCTGTGTTTGTGTGTGCTCTGAGTAGGTATCTATAAAACTATCTCTGTGTGTGTCTCCAAATTAAGACTCATGCTTACAATCTGGTGACTATCAAGCATGTCACAGTGGTAGTGTTCTCTTGCTTTCATGAAGTATTTTGGCTTGCTCTTGTCATAAACTTTGATATTCCTAAGTAAAGAAATGTGGAAATGATCCAGTTTGAAATAACACTAAAACAGAAAAAAGCATACAAGAAAACAATTATTTTCCTAAGTGCCAGTTCAGTGGCTCTCATAAATCTGGGCTGGAATTGAAATAATGAATTTATTTTGCAAGACATTTAAGTTTTGTAATAACTTCCTCTGCCCCCACTGCCCCTTCCCTGCTGGTGACAGCACCGCTGCTAGGTCCCACTCCACCCAGGGTCACCCCAGGGGACTTGAGTGACCGCTCTCTGAGGAAATAAAGGTACTTGTTCCCTGAGGGCAAGGCAGGACAGGGTGTCCTGGGAGTGACTTGGCCTCCTCACAGAAATTGTGGGCTAAATTGCAGCTGAGCTGGGATAGAGAACAATCATCCATTGTGTGCAGTCTCAGCACTGCCTAGGAAACTGTCAACTTCCTACCAGTTCCCTCCCTGTCAGGCTCCTGAAAATAAACCAACCATGGAATCCCATTCTGCTCTGGTGCAAAGTGTGCAGGAAGCTTGGATGTAGCTTCCCTTTCCCCTCCATCCTGCAGGATCTTTAGCTCCAAGGCTGCCCAGGGATGCTGGGTGGAATGTTTCTGGGTCTGTGCACTCTTTGGTTTCTGTTTTAGTTCTTGCTGGCATGCTTGGATAGCATGTGTTGTGCCCAAGGAATGACTGCTGCGCTCTGAAAGTGGTTGTGCATGAGTCTCGTGCTCAGAAGTGACTCCTAAACTCTATTAAGTTTCTTGCTTGGCTTTATTTGCTGCTTACAAGGGGATCAAGGTAACTCTCACTCTCTTCGTGTCATGGGGTCACCCGCTGATGTGCTTGTTGGTCCTTGCTGTGCTTGAGATGTGCGTTAGACTGGTTACCTCCAGCTTTGCTCTGTCTCAGAGCTTAGGTTGTCCTGCTGCTCATTCCCACAGGGCTCAGTCCCCACTGTTCTCTGTCCACCATGCTTTTAATACCTTCCATGAAAAATCCAGATCCCAAAAAAACAGTTCCCTATACACAAAAGAGATTTCATTCTCCAATAATTTTTTGCAAAATGAGAATTACTGGTAGTTACGGTCTCAGGACAGAAATAAATTTCACAGCATGTGGAACGTAATAGCAAGGTCACATTTTTCTGGAATCATAAACTCTGGGAATGCTTTTCACGTGCTCCCCTTAGCTCTGTCCCTCTTTTCCCAGCAGGATCAACAGCAGCAGCAGAGGTTATCTGGCCTTACAGACCATTTGCACACATCAGATTTTGTCTCAGCCTGTGTTTCTGCATTTGTCTCTTTATCTACTTTTAGCAACTGTAATTATATAAAAAAGCTTTGCTGGCCTCAATCTCCCAGATTACCTTGGATGAATGACTTGTGCATTTAAATGAAACCATTTTATCTTTAATATGATTTTGAGAAGATTTTATTGAAGCCATGTCAAGGTTTTGGGACGGGGTTTCTCAGAAGAAGCAAGGCTGGGCAGAGGTCAACTGCCAGCTGCAGAAATTACTTCAGATTGTTTTTGAAAGCATCAATTTACCATCATTTCATATTCAAGGATTTTTCCATGAATTTAAATCGTTATGGTTTGAGGATTTTTGAATGATGTAAGGTTGTTTGTTCTGCCACTCATCCATGAAGTCTACATCAATGTTTCTGCTCTTTCTATCAAAAAGTGCAGGATTTTAATCAGTTTATTGTACAATTCTGAAAAAAAGCTCATACAGGGGCAACTGTCCATTTGCCGCTTATACATGCTGTGCTTTTTAAGGTTGGGTTTTACTTTCAAATAGATTGATTGTCTCCTTTTTTAAATGTTCTTTTCAGGCCACCTGTGAGCAGAGCCGCTCCTCAGCCTGAGAAACTGCAAAAGAACAATGTCAACAAAAAAAAGAAACTAGTTGAGGTCAGAATTAATATCTATTCTATTTCTTTGAAAGTAACACGTACTGGGTGAAATCCATCCCCTGTCTTGTCTCTCAGTGAAGGGCAGGTACAATCAGAGAGTATGTGCATTTCCATGCTCCCTGCTCAATCCCAAGGGAAATACATCCAGAACCAGCACTTTGGCCCAGGAAGAATCCTGTGCAGGATTTTGAATTCCCACATAATAGGCGGAACCAGGGGAATATTCTGTGACCTGTGTGGACCGTTTTCAACACTTGGTCTATGGCAAATTGGTATTGTTCCCAGTGAGCTGTGATTGTGTTTGGGACAGTCATTAAGTTGGGCTCCAAGGCAGCTCTAACAACAACCCATTAACCATCCTGGGTTCCTGGAGAAAATTTCCTTCGCAATTGCTCATTGTAAGCTGCAATTACACCTCTGATTAATGTCTTAATTACAGAGTTACTTATAGCTTGCCCTGGCTTCCTTTAAGGACTTTAAGGTCAGAATTTGGTCTGTGGAAATTTGGTAATTTATAAGAATGATTTTTGAAAACTCTGCAGATAGCTTCTTTAAAATATCTGATACCCTATATAAATATTAAACTGTGATGGGAAGAGGAATAAAATCCAACCTGTTCTGTGAGTTGTATCTGTTTGGAGTGGGAATTTACAGAACCAGGGAATTTATAGCCTTCTGAATAATTAAAAAAGAAAATAATATAAGTCCAGTGCTTTAGTTGACCAATTAAAGGTTGTTGATAGCCTCTGATAATGTTATGCCTCAATAAATGAGCAGAGTGGGGATAACTAATTATTGTTTTGTTATTCTATTGCCTCTACAAAATATCTGTACTTGTGTAATTTAGAATTGTCCTTAAGTGGTCCAGGCTCTGATCTTGTTTTGTCTTCCATTTCACTCTTGTTCTCTTTGTTTTCCTGGAGCAGGAGCTGGCTTTAGACCATGTGTTTGGATACAGAGGATTTGACTGTCGCAACAACCTCCATTACCTGAACGATGGTGCTGACATTATTTTCCACACAGCTGCAGCAGGCATTGTCCAAAACCTCTCCACTGGTATTTCCACTTGAAAAAATACTTGGAGATAAAATAGCTTTATAAGAAAACTATTTTTGATTGAAAGTCTGAACTTTTTAATCTTCCTGTGGGTTTCCCACATTTTGCATCTTGATAAATAGCACAAACCCACTGTAGGTGGCCTTTGGGGACTGCAGTCCTAGGACAGCCTGTGGGCTGGGAAACAAGGCCCCATCTGTCCTTTCTGGGCCTCTTCCCTTGGGAGGGCTTTGCCTCCACTTCCCCACTCACTGCCTCAATTCACTGGGATTTCACTGGGAAACCTGGGCTTTTCATTGGCAGTTTTGGTGTTTCTTGCAGTTATGGTGGCTATGGGCTGATTCCCTGGGCATATAGATAATTTTACAAATATTGCCTTTATATCCACCTCTGTGTATTGATGGTTGTGTCCATAGTGCATTTGGGAATGAGAGCAGAGCAGCCATGGGCAGCCTTAGTGGCCCCTCATCCCCTACAGAGTTGTAGCAGCTGCCCAAATAGTCTGTGCTTCTGTGGTGGCTCTTCCCTCGGTCCTGTGGTGACTGAAATCCTGTTTGGATGTCATTAGGTAGCCAGAGCTTCTATCTGGAGCACACTGATGACATCCTGTGCCTGACAGTGAACCAGCACCCCAAGTACAAGAACGTGGTGGCCACCAGCCAGATCGGTATGTGACCCCCACAGCAAAGCTTCACTCACAGTTTTCAGGGCACTGCTTTATCTGGGGCTTTTCTGAGGGGGAACTTTACTTTTTGTTTGATTTGGAAGAAGGAATCAAGCTCCAACGTTTTCTTAGTGTTTCAATTCCATCTCTGATTGTGAGTGAATGGATTTTAGAGTTAATTGTAGTGTAACCATATTTTAGAAGGCAAACTTTGATAAACTGCCTAATCATCTCAATAATCTGATTTATAGAGTTCCTTCTTGCCTTCCTGTGCCCAAGTCACTGTTTAGCAGTGAAAGTACAACGAGCATCATTTTCTCTGCAGGAATACAGGAGCTGTACAGAGAAGGCCAGAAACAGAGAGATCTCAGCAGAAGTTAGGGGACAGCTGAGAAACCACATGTGTTTGAGTGTTTATTATTTACATGGAGAGTCCTGCAGGAGTAAACTTTGCATGGGGAATGCAGGATGAGTTGTCCCAAAACTTTATAAGGATCTGCTGTCTCTCAGCCTAAGGCTGAAATAATTAACTTTATGGAGGAGAACAGGATCAGAATGTCTCAGCCCATTCCAGAAGGAGAATGGAATCCATAACTTGAGGGCAGGAGTCACTTAACAGGGTGGGGCAAGGAATTGTAGTGATAAGCACAGTGACAAACACAAACCCTCTGCTGCCTGTCCTGAGTACGGTCACTGCAGCTGGAATGTGGAGGGAGCACCCAAACCTGCACGTGGTGCCAGAGCTGTGCAAAACACTGATTTTTATGACATGGAAAAGGCTAAAGACCCTTTTCCTAGGCCTCAGGAGATCAGTGCTTCAGAGTTTGATTTGATACTTTGTATAACTAGAGATTCACTTCACTTTTGAATTTAATAATTTTTAAAACCTGCATGCCTGTAACATTTCTTTTAGATACCAATTTTAAACTTAAAAGTACTAAATATTGTTGCAATATTTGTGTATAAAAGCCAATATACCCAAAAAAGTTCAACAATATTCCTGCTTATTTGTTTTGTTGATTTAATCCATATCCATTTCCAAGTTTTTAATTTTGTTTTCCTTCTGGTGCTGATGCTGGCACTTCAGCACAAGTCACATGACTTATTTCACCTATTGTTTTCCCTTGGTGCTTCCTCATTTGCCATTGCTCTCACAATGCAGGTGACATGACAGAATTCCCAGGTAAGGCTGATTTGTTTGTGAATTTAGCAGAATCCTGTACGAGTTCCATGTTGCCTCGTTGTATCTGTGTGAACCACGGATACAAGTGAAACATCTGCAGGCAATTTCTTTTGCATGAGGCTCTTCATTAATGTTGTTCTTTTAGCACTTGTCTGACTTCGTGGACTAGAATGATTCCCCCTGCCCCCTCCCCCCTGTGTTTTGCAAGCTATTTTGATTTCTCTTTGTTTCCCAGTAGTGCTAATCTTCAAAGAAATCCAAACCCCCAACTAATGTCTGTTCAGGTTAAATGTTCTTGAAAAATGCCTGGTTTGCACTGAAGCTTTCCAGAATTAATTCTCTTTTAATGCCTCTCTCTGCTCACAGGTACAACCCCCACAATTCATATATGGGATGCCATGAGCAAACAAACCCTTTCCATGCTGCGCTGCTTCCACACCAAAGGGGTCAATTACGTGAACTTTAGTGCCACTGGCAAACTTCTGGTGTCAGTGGGAGTCGACCCAGAACACACCATCACTGTCTGGAGGTGGCAGGAAGGTACAGACCAGGGGGAAATCATGTTCCTTCAGCCTAACAGGACTGTGCACAATAATTGGCTTTGCCTTTCAAGTCTTTGGACTTCTGTCTCCCTACTCTATCCCAGTCAATCAGTTAAAGATGGCAAAGGGCTAGAAAATATGAACAGGAAGATAAGTTTTAAACACCTATTCTAAGTGGAAATTAAGGAAAGAATGATGCTTAACATAAAATTGCATGAATTTAAGGAAAATTATTCTTTTTCTTTCCTAAAACACTTCAAGTACTATGATGGAGATAGGCCTTTGGGAAGTAATTTCCAGAAAATAATTATCTTTGGAAATGGTGGAGGGAGAGGAAAAGGGCCTCGGCTCATGAGTGTGTCCTTGTGCATTTTTCACCAGATGATAGCCAATATTTCTGTGTTATTTCACTGACCCAGGAGACAGATTGTGCTATGAAGGCCTTAAATCTGCATTTCCTAAATCTGTGGGATGCAACCAGGGACTTTGGGAGTTGCATTAAGATGTTTGATATACTAAACAGTATTGGGATTTGCAGCTTTCAGCATCTGGGACACAGATCTCTAATCCAATACCAGCTCAATTTACTTGATAGAAGCATATCAGAGCTTAATTTCTCAGGTAAATTCAGCTTTGTTTTTTATCCTTTCCTTTCATCATTAAACCAGGAGCTAAAGTTGCCAGTAGGGGAGGACACCTGGAGAGGATCTTCGTTGTGGAGTTCCGCCCGGACTCCGACACTCAGTTCGTGTCCGTGGGGGTCAAACACATGAAGTTCTGGACCTTGGCTGGCAGTGCTTTGCTCTACAAGAAAGGGGTCATTGGTTCCATGGAAGATGCCAAAATGCAAACCATGCTCTCTGTTGCCTTTGGAGCAGTGAGTTCAAGTTACCTGCTACAGGATTTTACATTACCTTTGTATTAAACCTGCAAGAGTCAGTTTTATTTGCTGAAATACAACCCAGTGCTTGTTAGTGAAATGTGGATTTAAAACCTGTGCACCTTGATCTTTCCCTGAATTTCCTGAGCACAACTGGGTGACTGTCTTCTATTAAGTTCTGTGCACACCTACTGCCCTGGCTTTTTTTTTTTTCCTCTCTTTTTTTTTTTTTTTTTTTTTCTCCCTTCACTGGTTATTTTTCTGTTTAACTTAAACTGTGATCTGTTATTTTGTGTATCATTTGTTTCTGCTAATGGTATTTGGCATGACACATGCCCGTGATACCACCAATGGTGACAATCCAGGGTGGTTGTTAAGACTTTTAAATTTAATTTAAAGAATTTTACTCGAAGCTGAACAAAAAAGCCGAGGTGTCTGTTGTATCAGAGATTGCTGCTGTCTGTTGCAGAATAACCTCACATTCACTGGTGCCATAAATGGAGATGTCTACGTGTGGAAGGATCATTTCCTGGTCAGGCTGGTGGCCAAGGCTCACACAGGACCAGTGTTCACCATGTACACGACTCTGCGGGATGGGCTCATTGTTACTGGAGGGAAGGAGAGGCCGTAAGACACAGAATCTTCCTAAAGTGCCCAACTTCTGTCTCGCTTGTGTGGTTTTTGTTTTCATTTATTTATCCAGCACCCCAGAGATAAATGGTCTCTCTGCTGTCGCAGCTTCACTCTCAATTTTATGTAACCTGCCCAGATGGCTCAGTAAGTGAAGGACTAAAGGAGGATACTTGAGGATCACAGTGGCACATGTTATGCGGCAGGGAGACGCTGAACCTCTTTGGAATTGTTCCAAACACCTGCATAAGCTCTTATTGCCTGGGGTCCTGCCATAAGTGGAGTTCTCTTCATTTGTTAGTTCTGTCAAACTACAGACAGCCTCTCCCAGTGGACATGCTGTGGGTCTTGGGATTACCACAAGAAACAGATTTGCCAAGAAACAGAGATTTGAGATACTTGGCAAGAAATCAATTTGGTTTGTATAAATTATGGTGCTGTTTAAAACATGAAGTGTGAAAGCATTTAATTTTTTATTACTTACTTCCCATTGCACCATAATAGTGATATAGAGTGGAAGGTGGGTTAATGTATGTTTAGTGATTTAAGCAGAGAAATACTGGTGGGATTTCCATGTGTAAAGGAGCCATCCAGGTAACACCAGGCCTCCTTTTCAGCACAAAGGAGGGAGGAGCAGTTAAGCTGTGGGACCAGGAGATGAAGCGGTGCCGAGCCTTCCAGCTGGAGACTGGGCAGCTCATTGAGTGCGTGCGCTCCGTGTGCCGGGGCAAGGTGAGGAGTGGCTGGGGGCAGAGGGCAGAGCTCAGCTGCTTTCCTGAACTTCTGCTTGTTCTTTAAAGTCACAAAACTCCCACTGGGAGTTACTGAGAGATCACAAGTTTTGGTGAAGTTGAACACAGTAGAAACAACAGAGTCATTTGCCTTGCTGTAGTCACTCTTGCATGTGTTTAAATTGTGTATGAGAAAGGAGTAGTGATGCTGCACAAGGTGGGACCTGTCCAGCCGAACACTCCAGGGATGTTCTCTATTTCATTTTGCTCTGGAATCTGACACATTCCTTGATAAAAACACCACTGATGAATGTTGGTTTATATTTCCAATCAAGTAGCCATTAACCAATGACAAGCTTAATCTGTTTATGCTTTTTCCAAGTATTTGCCAAGGAAGATCTGGCAGTTTAAACCATGGCAGTTACTGTTGCACTGACCATCTCTCTCCACTCCTTTTCTTTGGCTACAAACAGGGGAAAATCTTAGTGGGAACAAAAGATGGAGAAATCCTTGAAGTAGGAGAAAAAAGTGCTGCTTCAAACTTGTTGATTGACTGTCACATGGAAGGGGAAATCTGGGGCTTGGCAACTCACCCCTCCAAAGACATATTTATCTCTGCAAGCAACGATGGAACAGCCAGGATCTGGGACCTGTCGGACAAAGTGAGTACCGTGAACATAAAAGTATATGATTAAAAATGAATATTTTATCCAAGTATCCATTTTTCCAGCTGTGCCTTTGAGCAGCCCTGGAATGAGAGCAGGGTTTTGCCTTGTCCTGAGCAGGTTTTGGTCATGTTTGGCACCAGCACTCCCAGAGGAATGCAGGGATTCAGCAGCACACCTGCCCATGGAGTGCCTCTTGTTTGGCATTGTTTATTTTGATCCAAACCTGCAGGCTGGGGGATCAAGGAAGCATTTAAATTCCACTTTGGTGGAATTTGGGTGACACAGACTGTGCTATCACACACACACAGCCCCTGCCCATCATTCTGCCTTCCTGGCAAGCACAGCTCCCTCTTCTTCAGAGTCTTCCTTTGGAACTCTGCATGTTGCCTCAGGGATTTTTCCAAGTCAAATTGACTAACAACGACCATTTTAAAAAACAACAAATAAAACATTAAAAAAAAAAAAACACCAAAAAGTTTTCAGCTTATTTTGGCCAGCTTAAGCCTTTCCAAAAGCTTGTTACCTGACATAATAGTAATAATTTTTAATGAGGGAAATTAATCTATTATAAATACAACCAGATAGGTGAAAATTCAAGAGCTTTCTGGGACGTTTCCACATATCAAATGAAATGGGAAAGCTCTGTGCCAATCAGTTGTTGAAGATGTCAAAGTCCTCTTTGAAACAAATTAGGAAATAGGTTTTTCAGCTTGTTCTGCTAAATAGTCCTTTTTCTGGTGTGAAACTCAATGTCAGTCTACAAAAGAATGCAAACATGAACCCCCCATCCGAATCACATATCTATTTTGAAGTCTGCTTAGCAACATATGCCTGGTGGGATGTTAGTCTCGGTGTGACATTTCAGGTTTATGTTTAGAGGGAAACAGAGTCAATTTGTTTTTAATTAAGCAAGTTTTATACTTTATGTTTGGAAGCTCTCCGTGTGCTGGGGAGGTGTGAGCCTGTTGCGTGTGTCCCCACAGAAGCTGGTGAACAAGGTGAGCTTGGGGCACCCTGCACGCTGTGCCGCGTACAGCCCCGACGGCGAGATGGTGGCCATTGGCATGAGGAACGGAGAGTTCATCGTCCTACTGGTCAACAGCCTCAAGGTCTGGGGCAAGAAGCGGGACAGGAAGTCTGCCATTCAGGACATCAGGTAGGAGGTGCTCAAAATACACAGCCCTGGCTCAAGGAAATGGCCATCGAGTGCCAGGTGGATTTGCAGAGGTTTTGTAAGTCTGTGTCTGTTGAAACCTGTGTGAGCTGGTGAAGGGCACTGTGGTGGTACTTTAATTTATAGCCACACTACACAGCTGTAATTATGGGAATTCTCCAAATTGCAGTTCCTGTTGCTGACTCACAGAGGATTAGTGTTGCTCTGCACACTGTGCTGTGGCTTTATGTGAGTGCAATATTAATATCATTTAGCCACAAATAGAGTCATGGAATGGTTTGGGTTGGAAGAGACCTTAAAGCTCATCCAGTCCCAACCCCTGCCATGGGCAGGGGCACCTTCCACTACCCCAACTTGCTCCAAGCCCCATCCAACGTGGCCTTGGATGCTTCCAGTTGTGGGGCAGCCACAGCTTCTCTGGGGAACCTGTGCCTGGGCCTCACCACCCTCACAGGCAACAATTCCTTCCCAATATTCCATCTAACCCTGTCCTCCATCAGAGATGTCCTGAGTCTTCCTCTTCTCGTAAGCATCAAGTTTTGGTTTGGGTTCAGTTTTGCTGTTGACAGAAGGTATTTTGTGTTTTTCATTAAAAAAAGTTCCTATCACATTACCATGAGAAGCAAATCTTGCACCAAAACAGCCAGTGACCTCCCCACTCCATGTTTTATTGTCTAGGATCAGCCCAGATAACAGGTTTTTGGCAGTGGGCTCACAAGAACATACTGTGGATTTTTATGATCTCACTCAAGGCACAACCCTAAACCGAATTGGCTACTGCAAGGATATTGCCAGTTTTGTCATACAGATGGACTTCTCTGCAGACAGCAAGTACATCCAGGTATGTCTGGGATAGCCCCTTGGAGTGCTTGGGTTTGTTGGGCCACCATAACAAGATGGAGGCTCCAGCTGTGCTAAGGGCAAAGCATTATCCCAGGTCAATGGAAGGGGTACAATGCTGAAAAAGAAATTGTAGATTATAACCATATGAAAGCAGTTCTCTTCCTCCCTGAGGCTGGGATGTGTGTGAGAGCTCCATTGTTTCAATTAAATTGTTAATTTAAGGGAGTTTCCTTCAGAAATTATTCTGATTTAGTAAAATTAGGTTGAGATAAAGTAAAGTATAGAAGCGAGAGAAAATCTGTCAGCTCTGCATGTGAGCATCTCCTTTAATCATCATCCTGTAACATCGTTATTCCTTTATATGGCATGTGATGAATTCCAGATAATGAGGAAAAAAGAAAAATATTATCCTAGATGTTTAATTGCTGATAAAACCTGGTGAGACTGTTGGAAATTTTAAAGAAAATTATGTATTTATAGGAGAGTTTCCAGGTTTTTCCTTTCCCACTTTCAGGTATCCACAGGCGCCTACAAGCGTCAAGTTCATGAGGTGCCACTGGGAAAGCAAATCACAGACCCTGCAGTCATAGAGAAAATCACCTGGGCCACATGGACCAGGTAACACCCAAGGAGAGCATGGGGCCGGCACTGGGATCAGGCCGCAGGTTTGGGTGTGTAAATGCTGAGATGTCCCCAGGGCCTGGCAAACCTGTGAGCGCACCCAGGCTCTGCTTCCTCAGAGCTCCATCTGACACCCTTTGGCTTTTTGGTGTCTGTAGTAATTAGTGCCGTTAATTACACCAGGGGCTCTCACAGAGCCACAGTGGCTCATTGCCACTCATCCCAGGCCCCTCACACAGCTCTGGGCCACTCCAGGTAGCCTTGTCCCTCATCAGCAAACACCAGCAGCACGGAAGGCCTAGAAAAGTGCACTGATTGTATTAAAGAGTTCTGAGAGTCATTAAAATGTATTTCCTGATGTGGATGAACACAGGAATCTGCCCCCAGCATTGCAGAACTGTGGCTGTGATCTTCCTGTGAGAAGTGGGACAGGCCAAAGGCAGAGCTGACAGTGGGTGAGAACCAGGCAGGGCTGGGAGAAGGTAAATGAGAATCCTCCTACTCTGCTCTGCTGGCATAAAAATCTGCCCCAAATTCCCCATTTCAGAGGACTCTTGACAGCTGGTGGGAGGGGGCAGATGCTTCTGGCAGTGAGTCTGTGGGTAAATGATTACAGAGAACTGAAGCTGGGGCAGAACACCTATTTCTGAGAACAAGACAAGCATTCCATCATTCAGGAACTCATGGCTAAGGGAACAGTGCAGTCAGAAATCCCGGGGGAAGGCTCATAGAGACCAGAGCTGCACAAGGTGCTGGTGTAGAATGTGATGCCAGTGGTTTCATGGGAAATAAACCTAAGGATTAATGAATAGAGATTGCTTAAGATTCACATAAAAATGATGTATTAGTGTGACGGTCTCCATGATGAGCTCAGGGCAATCATTTAAAAGGGACAATTTTATTTTAAATGCAGCAATTTTTTATTACTAACCTGTGTTGGCTCAGCCTCCTGTGGAAGAGCAGCAGCAAGTTAAATCTTATGGTCTAATGCATTTTATTTGCCTTGATTTTGGAACAGCATTCTTGGAGACGAAGTCATTGGGATCTGGCCACGAAATGCAGACAAAGCAGATGTCAACTGTGCCTGTGTGACCCACACTGGCCTGAACATAGTCACAGGAGATGACTTCGGGCTGGTCAAGCTGTTTGACTTCCCATGCACGGAGAAATTTGTAAGTGCCTGTTTTATTTTCACCTGAGCAGCTTTTGCTTTTCCCAGACCCCTTAGCACTTGCTGTTACAGCACCCACCCAGCATGGGCCATCTTCAGGAAGCACTTACAGCGTCCAAACAGCACGGTCCATCCATGGGCAGCTCCCAGGGAGCGAAAAGGCCTTGGGGTCAGGATGGCTGTGGGTACAGAGCTTTGCCTGGTGCCATCCCTGAGCTGCTGTCCTGTCCCACAGGCGAAACACAAGCGGTACTTTGGGCACTCAGCACACGTCACCAACATCCGCTTCTCGCATGACGACAAGTTCGTGGTGAGCACCGGAGGGAATGACTGCAGGTAACGGGCTGGGACTGGGGCAGTCACACACAGGGACACAGAGAGCCAGGCACACACAGAGAGAGAAAGGGACACAGCCACAGGTGTGCACACATACATAGACACACTAATGTGACCCACAAAGCCACATCCCACTCACAAATGCACTGCACATACATGGTGCACAAACACAGCAGACATGGATACACAGTGCACACACACAGATATGCTCAGACACAGGGCCCATACAGAGTGCACACAGATATGCTCAGATGCACAAACTGCATATGCAGAGACACAGACACTGCCCACAGAGCACACACACAAACACAGACACAAGGGTGCACACACACGCTGCACATAGTCACACACATGTGCATACAATGCACTTACCACACACAGTGCTCACTTTGCAGACATGCACATATACAGTGCACACACATTGCATATACATACACAGAGCAACAGCGTGCAGAGTGTATTTCACATACACACACACACATGCAGAGTCTGTACTTCACACACCCAATGTGTTTATTTTCTGCTCCTGTCTCATTGGGCTGTGCCAAAGGCCAATCCCTGCTCTCCCTCGTCTCCAGTGTCTTCGTGTGGCGCTGCCTCTGAGGAGCCTCTGGCTGCTGCTGTCCTGCCCCAGCGAGGGCTGTGCTGGCCGGGACAGCCAGGAATGCCCCTCCAGCTGCAGGAATCCCAGCCCTGCTGCAGGCTGACATTTCCAGATCACTCATCCCAACTTACCAAAAGGGAATGGGAGCTGGCCTTGGAAAGCCCAACACCCTTGCGAAGGAAGCTGAGGTTTGAAGGGTAACCTGGGGATCCCAAAGGGATGAACAGTTCACTCACAAAGCTGCTTTTGCCTAATACTGTGTTGTTCAAACCATGTCTGAAAAGGGAGAAAATGCTGGGCCCTTTAATTTCCAAATTTGTGGCTTGAACAAAGTTCAAAAAGTGGGTGGGTTTTAACCACACCTGCTTAAAACTCCAATTTGGTGCACTCAGTAAAGCTGGGAGCATTTAATGAGCAGGCTGGGGAGAGGGGAGGTAACCCTTCAGCTTTCATTAACTGAAGGAGCAAAGTATCCTTTTTTTTTTAAGTCCATTTTATTTTTAAATATATATATTTGGCAGAATTTTCTATCCATGAAGTGCCTTGGAATAATTTTCTAGTAGTTTGGGCTGCAGCCTTGCCTCCCCCCACCTGCTTTCCATACATGGTGCTATGACTCTCACCCAGAGGAGGGCTAAACCATTCTCACCTTTTCCAGCTGGGTACTTACATTATCCCTATTTTCTGCTTTGGTTTTTTAATACCTTCACAAGTGAATTCCCCACTGTTTCTGACAGTGAGCGGCTCTGTGCTGTCGGAAGGCCAAAGTGACAGCATTCCAGCTCCTGGGCAGCTGCTCCTGCAGCCAGCAGTGCAAGCTGAACTCCAACAGTGAGTGAGAGGAGAGGGTATGGACAGACTTTAACACCAAGATTGAGGGAGTCATTCCCCAAGTATTCCTGCATGCTCCCCGTTTCTGGGAAAATGTGCTTTACACTCCTACAGGCAGTGGCCAGCCAGAATCTTGGCCTGGTGGGAAAGCCTCCATCAGTCCCTATTTCCTGTTCTGGAGGGGGGGTCCTAAGCCTTCAAAGGAATCCCTGGAATGTCCCTATAGCAGGGCTGTGTGTGCCCTCCAGCCAGTCCATGCTGCAAGGAAATGCAGGAAATGCAGCTTTTTTTGAGCAGGGGGGAAACCTTATCTTGGTTGACTCTGGGCTCCTCTCTCTGTCCCTGCTTCTCCCTCACCCCACAGAGCCCCTTGTCCTGGCCTGGGGGACAGCTGAGATCAAAGGAGAGCTGCCTCCAGGGGAAAGTGGAACCATGGACAGATATTCCCAAAAGGCAACTCAAACCCTTCACTATTTGTTAAGAACATTTTGTCAAAACCAAAAGCTCAAGGGACAATGAAACTGGAGAAAGTTTAAAAAGGAATAGCAAATATGGGCAATGTCAAAATATGTATTTAAGATATTGAAGATTCTGGGCATGGAACATCCATGTTTTGAAATTAACTTTCTTAATTAAAAGAAATAAAGGCCAAAATAAAACGTTTATAGACTTACATTTAGTCTCTGAAAAGCAATAGTGCTTTAGTCCCAGTTCAGGACAATAGGATTTTGAACTCTGGAACCTTCCTGCCAGTCCGTTTCTGCTGCCCACTGCACAGAAAAGTAGCAAAAACATCCCATTAAAGGAGTGAATTCCTGTCTGTTTAACACATGAAGTGCTTCAGCAACCTCAAAGAATCACCTTTTTTTTTTTTTTTTTTTTACAATTGAATTTATTAATGCCTTATATGACTATACAGCAGAGCAGTTTGTCAGATACACAGTACGAGTCCCTATGCAGTCTTTTCTTTAAAGAAACCTTCAGGATCAAATCCTGTTCTGTCAGGTGGTGCCAGCAGTGAGCACCTCTGCCTATGTTTTAACCACTCATGTTTGCCTTCCTTCCACGTTGATTGTATCCCAAATAAAACCAGTTGCGTGGCAGAATGAATTAATCAACAGTGATGTGAGAAATATCTTCAAGCAATAGTGTCAGGAAAACACGGTTTGTATGTTTCTATGGTCTGGCTTCCTGTATAAAATGCTCAGAAGTAATGCTGTATTTTACTGTAAACTGAAATATTAATGCATGAATTTCTATTTTTCAACGGTCAAGATGCCATTCATTTAAGATCTGCATCTCAAAATAAATCAGAATCTCAACACTTTGACCTGGAAAGACTATTGGGACTTATTTCCTTCAAACTTGAAAATGTCATCAACCACTCCTGTCTCAAAAATCCAAGAACCTGACACCCTCCAGTGCTCCCTGGGACACTGGAGGTGACCCTGAGCAGCTCCTTCATGCTGCAGAGGAAGAAAAGGGACCGTGACAAACCCACCCAGCACCGCGCTCTACTGGGACACTACTGCCACCACCATGGACAATGGATATTTGTCACAATGAACTTCAAATAAACACAAATATATTAAACTTGCCTCAAGAAAGCCAAATACTGGTATCATTTTATGTCTATAAGCTTTATTGATACTTGGGGTTTTAGGGTTGGTTTTTTTTTTTTTTTTTTTCCTTTTTTTGTTGGGATTTTTTTTTTTTTTACATTTCACAATGCATTCCACAGACTTAGTTCAGTACAGCTCAAACTGCAAGTGTATAAATTTTCACTTATCATTTCTTGCATAACAGGACAGGGCTTTAAGTTTCCAAACAACATTTGCAGCATTAGATACTCGGTCCACAGATTATCAGAGTCTGAAAGCTGGAGAATTATTTGCTCAAGATCAACTACTGTACGTTTGTGCAACAAAGTGTATGCTGTAAGTTTCTTTTACTCTCTGTGAAGGTTCTTTGTTCATTTCTCTTTTGTTGTTTCCAACAGATGCCAGTGTTTACAGAGACTTTAGTTTCTCAAGCTTGTGTGCTCTGGAGGTCGTCCAGGCCTCAGTCAGTTCTCTGAAGTACAAAGCACTGTGGAGCAGCTGAAAGATCTAAGCTTTGTGAAACACACGTATATATATATATTGGCAATTGATAAAACAAAATCACAATACAGCTATACTCATACCAAAAAGGCAAGGTTTTTCAAAACTTGCTAAACTGGTATATTCTTCTAAAACATCTCATTTTAGAAAATCTGCATCAATCTACACAGACCATACACAGTGCACAAACTGGGAAGTGTTCTCCTCTGCCCCACCTGCTCTACACCTCCAGAACACAGCAGGAACTACCTCTGATGAAGCAAATGTACAGCTGTCTCAGTCGTTTGTATTAGCCAGTGCTGCACACAGGATAAGGAAAGATGATTAGTTGTAGATCCATACATAGCAGCTTACAATACTTAAAGATGATGAAACACATGGCAGTCAAAACAGTTATTTTTCCTCAAACACTGCGTTGCTAAAAAATAAAGATCTGTGAAATTGCACTGCAATGTCAAGGGGTTTGCTATTCCCTGACCCTCCCCATGTAAATCCAATGAATATTTTTCCCCCTTAAAAGATGAACTTCCTTTCCTATTGGTAAGTTGCTTCCGGCTTTTTTTATTCAGTTTTGCGCTTCAACCCAGGGATCTTTGCTTGGATCCTGCAAGAGGAAGAAGGAAACACACAAAAGTGAGTTTGAGTAACAGACAAAAAAGAAAAGGTTAAACAGAGTCTTAGAAACAGCAACATGTGAAAAGAACCCTCACAACACAGCTTTATACTCTGAGCCCAATGAAACTGCTGGATTTTTCATTTCCCCCCTCAACTGCACCTGCTGAGGGGCTCAGGTATCACTAATGGGTTGACATACACAGATTTCTTTTAGAAATAGTACAGGCTCATTTCAATATAGCATCAGCAATAAAGGAGCTCATTTCCTAACCAGTCCAGAGGTAAGAGACCTTTTCCCTCCTTGGCCTGGCACATGGAAGAACACATTAGTCCTAGACTGGAGTGCCACACGTGCCAGGAAGCGTTATCAGTACAAAGGAAAATAAATAAACCCAAACCAACTCACTTTGCCATGGCATCTTTGACATTCTTGTTCACAAGTCCCAGGTAATGGTCGATTTGGGCCTGGAATTGAAGCAGAAAAGTTACAGCCCAGCTCCTCTTTTGCAGCCTGGCTGAGTCTCACAAAACTCTGGGAGAAGTGGGAGCTCAGCCAGGGGTATTTCCCAGTGTGATGCCAGAACTCTAGGAATGCACCCACCAGAGGGCACAGCAGGCAAAGCCCCAAAGAAATCAAACCCCAGCTTCTCCCTGGTCCATCAAGCCCCAGTTATGGGTGCAGGGCTGGGCCCTTCTGGGCCCCACAGCACAGCAAAGCTGCTTAGTTGGGCCAGGTAACCAGCTTAGGCTGCAGCCTGGCCAGAGGATTGAGCAGCTCGGGTTAAGCCCCACACACACTGTCCGTGCTCCTGCCTTGGGGCCCCAGGGCTCCTTTTCCCTGTGGAGAAGGAGGATGGACAGGATGCCATGAGGCTCTGCCATCTGCTCCTGCCTCCCCCCAGTCCCAGCCCAACCCCCACGGCAGCCTTGTTGTTGAAAAGGGAGACGAAGGGCTAAGCCAGAGCTGGCTCCCCCCTCCTGTGCAGTGGCCTGCCCAAGACAGCCCTGGCCATAATTTAATCAAAAGCATTTTACTTTGGCTCCTTCCTCCCTACTCCTTTTACATGGGAGTCTCTCCCCAGGAGCAGCCCTGGACTGGGCCAAGCAGCTCCCACCTCCTGTTTTTGCCAGGGCTACAAATTCCACAGAGCTTTGGGAAACCAATCCTGAATATCAACTCCAAAAGGTACAGCAGGATTAATACACCATGCCCAGTCCTGACCAAAGCTGGACCAGCAGAAAAGGCCTCCAAGTTCATCAGGCCTTTTCCAGAACTATTTGCTGGGGAAATCTTTTCTTCCACCAAGAAGGAAAAGGGAAAGCACGCACAGTCTGAACTTCCAACTGAACTAGTGTTCCCTGGCCCTGGTTTCTGGGTAAAGGCCTATTTTAAAGGCTTTAAATATTTCAGAAGACTGAAATTTAAAATTAATTATTTGTTTCTGGTTTTGCTTCAAGCAGATTTTATGAAACATTTAATTAATTCTATTAATACTCACCTGATGTCTCTCATAAATAACAGGAACACTGAAGAGTGAAATCAAAGCTGGAAAAGAGCACATCAAATGCAAAAATATTGACAACAGGGATGGTGCTCAAGCAGAACAAGGACTAGTTTCCACACCTTGGTATGTCTTGCAAAAAAGGTACAATAAAAATGAACAATTAAGCCCCATGCACCAATTGTTGGCCAGAAAATTGAATAATCCCTATTAAGGAGAGTCTGAGCTGTTCTCCAGGTCTCACCAACAGTACAGTTAAGTCTGGTCACAGGTCACTTTTTTATGGTGGGTCATACAAATTCTTCCCAAAGGCTGCTCAGGCATCAGTTGGTTCTGACACCTGAAGGCCAGCCTGCTCTGGGATATAAGAAATTAAACCCTGCAGTGGGACACAGCCACAGCAGATCCTGCGCCTCCTCCAAAGTCCCAGCACAGCAATGACATTCAGGGCAGGCTAAGCCTGACAGAGACAAGCACAACAAACCTGCCTATAAACTGTGTAATGTCTGGAAATCAGCGATCTCAAGGAATTCAACAACACAACTCAAAAGGACCTGTTCCGTTGTGTTATCAAAAAAAGGAACTTGAAGTGCAACATCTTAAGGCTACAGAATCAGTCTCCCAGTGTTGACTGGACCCCAGTGCTTTCCCAAGGTTATTCGGTGTGCCAGGTGTGTAACACAAGTCCACACTTACCCAGGATCAGTAATGTCAGACCATTGAACAAGGCACCAACGTAAGTGAAAACCCACATCAACACTGCGAACTGCAAGGGAAAAAGAGCCCGTCAGCACCCACTCTGTGCCCAGGACATCCCACTGTTTGCTGTAAACACAAATACCAATCCAAACAGCCCCAAACTGTACTTCACCCTTGTACACCTCCTGTAACCAGAGCTGGGTGATGAGATGGCTGAAGGATTCAGTAATGGGATACACGGCCTCCTGCGTCCAGGTCACGGGGCTGAATTCAGCCCCAGTCAGCAGTGCCCAAACACTGTCCTGTGCCTTCTCAGGGCACTACCAATTCCATGGTGAGGAATGAAGGGCAAACACACAGTTCCTACCTCCCATCCTCCAGAGAGAGGGGACAGGCCAGGCTAAGAGAGGCCAAAGGGCTGGTGCATGACAGAGCCAGAGAGAAAGATGGTCACATGCGTGTGTGGTGGCCCTGCTGCCACCCAAGTGTCCACCCACCTAGCCAAGCCATACCCTGACCAGACCAGGCAGAGGCTCTTACACATCAGGAAAAGCCCCTCTGGGAGGTACCTGGGTAGGGTGTGCTTGATTTACCTTTTCTCCTTCAAAAAACCCAAGGGCACTTTGGATGTTAAAAAATTTAGGGACAAGAGGAGTGATAAGTGCTCTAACATGGAAGCTGGCTCCAGGTCAGAGCCAAGCTCAGAAGCAAAGACATCCCTAAAGCCCCACACTGCCACCACTGCTGGCTCCCTATCTCATCCCCATTCTCCCTCCCTGCTGACAGCATTTGTCCAGCTCCTGGTGGGACACAGGCTCCACTTCCCAGTTCCACACAAAGGGCTGCCCACATTTAGTGCCAGGTGGAGTGTCCCAGGCACACCTCTGACCTATAGCAGTGGGAGGGGACCAAGGGCTGCCAGTTCTATTTTGGGGTAGGATTCCTCCTGAGGAAAATCAGCCGCTTTCTTCTAGAGTTGCAGAACTGCTGAGGAGCTGAGCAGCAGCCAGGAACAGCAGTTTTCCTGGTGTTTTTTCCTTCTCTGCACAGAGTAGAGACCCCAGCCCTGGTCAGCTCCGCACAGGGGGCTGTTTTCCAGCACAATCCTGGACAGACACCATGAGAAGGCTGGCACCAACACCAGGGAGTGCAGACTTGGGCACAGTGAACAGCCCAAGATGGAAACACTCCCATGAGCAGGAGCTACACCCAAGGAAAGGATGGGCACAAAGTGCTGGCAAGGAAAACAAGGCGTGGTTGCAGGACTGTGGGTGCAGGCCAGGACCCTGGTAACTGGCCTGCAGCCAAGGTACTCTGAACTTAAGTATCCCAACATCCAATTTTAGCTTATCAAAAGATGTAAAATATCCAAACAAAATCAAAAGCCAGCAACAAGATAAGGGCATTGGTAGTCAATACAAGCTTAATTCCATGATCCCTGCAACAAAATCAAGTTGACTTAAGAGCTTCACTCAGGTGCATTAACTGCAAGTGATGCAGTTCTTTATCTGTCAGCACTTTTCTTGAAATGTGACAAAGCAGCACCAGGGACAAGCACAAAGTTAACCCTCAGAGAGGCTGCACCATTCCCAGTGGTGCAGGAGGATTCTGGCAGGTTTCTCAAGGAAAACAAACCAGATTTGCTGAACTTCCTGGCCCAGTTCTGCCCTGCAATGCCAGGGTTAGCCTGGAGCTGACCTCTGCACCAGGCATTTTACTAGAGCAAACACTTCCATGTTGGAGCAGCCTGCACATGCAACACATCTACCAGAGAGGGAAGGAAGGCACCAGCTTGCACTGGGCAAAGAGGTCCCGAGTGTGTGATGGCTTACAGTGGTTCTCTTGCATCCCAACAGCTATCCATGATCTGCTCCCCATGGACACAATTCCTGAAGCTCAGCACCACCCAGCCAACTCAGCAGCCATGAACACTGCTGATGACTCTGCCCAGGGCAGAAAATGTGTGTTTACATAAGCACGGGGCAACAAGACACAAATCAATCCCAAAGTCCAACAATTATCAGAACTATCAGAATTAACAATTTTTTATTTTAGTGAGCATTGAATTTATGGTTCAAGAAAGAGCAAAATACAGGAGTTCACATTTGACTACACAAGCTTCTCTCCACCCAAAGTCTGTCCAGAGCAGCATCAGGGCAGAAGCATAAACTGCTGCATATACAGGTTTTAACCCCCTTCACTTATAGTACTGGATGGGAGAGAGATCCTGATTCCACAACTCCTCTCTCTGCACTCCTCTGACACTTCAAGCAGCTCTCCCAGGAGTATCCATCCTGGAGTCCATCTCAACCCCACATTTACCTACTGGTCTCTATTTTCTTTTTCTTATAAACTATGCAAACCCAGACACCCTCACAGACACAACAAGGCTTACCTGAAACATATCTAAGAGACCTTTACATAAAAACCTTCCCTGAAACACCTCTAAATAAAGCTCTAAGACAAGAAAAAGAAAGCAGAAGGCAGCCCAGGATCCACCTCCAGAGCTGATTCTGCCCCTCCCACCTGCTTGGGATGAGGGGGGAAGCTCAGGAGCCAAGCTTGTCTTGACCCTTCCAAGGACCTGTACACCAGTGAAAGGCCTGTGTGGCTGATGGACTGAACCCACTTTTGCCAGCCAAAATGGGCAAATCCAGAAGTGCACCATGCCCCTTCTTTGCTACAGAATACTCAGAATACAGAGCTCTGTTCCTCAAAGCCTCACAGCTGAGCAAGAGCAGCACAGCCTTTGCCAGGACAAAATGCAGCTTCTCCTGGGGCTCCTCTGGAGTTGCTCCTCAAGAGCTGTGTGGAATTTCTCCTTGTGCTGCATAAATATTTAAAATCCATTTTAAGACTTCCCTGACTGAAGCATTGTTTAATAAAGAAGAAAAAAAAAATTCTTAACAAGACAGATTTTACAGTCAGAACTATTACACACAATGGACTGACCTGCAGACATTTTCTGCATTAGAGCTCTGTAACTTGAATTATACATAAACATGTGGTTTCCTAGAGTGAAGATGTTTAAACTACACAAGCCAAGATATTTTTATTTTTTAGACCAGGCCCATTATATTACATAAGATCCTAGAATCCCAACGTTCTCCTCAAGCTTCAAAATCAGTAACTCGTGCTTGTGAACTGTCCTGACATTCACTGGTTTCTGATAAAGGGTTGTTTTCAACTACCATCAATTAGACTAATTAACCTACATAAAACATTTTAAATGTCAGAAGGAGAGAGGGGAAATGAATTAGTTCAGCTGAATAAACACATCTTTCCTATGGACTGTAGTATTTTAAGTGATTAGAGTGCCTTGAAGACATTCTGGCTGGAATTAATTCTGCTTCTAACATAATTCCTCCAGAAGGCCTTGTTTTTAGACCACTGTTCACTGGAACAGCAGTTGGCTTCTCACTGCTTCCTTCTCCTTTACTGCAAGGGGTTGGGATCTCTACACAAATGGTGTGAGAAGTCTCCCAGCTCAGACCAAGGCATGGATTGCAAAGGGCTTAAGCAGGAACAAAAGTGACCTTGTGATTCCAAGTTTTTCTGTGCTGTTGATAGTCAGATCCAAACAGGACTTTGGCAGCAGCACTATTGAGCATGTCTCAAAAACCAGAAAAGAAACAGTTGTGCAGAAAGCTAGTTGTGCAGAAAAGAATGCACAACCAGCTCCTCAAAAGCCCTTTCCTGCAAAGCCCTTCAGGAGCAGGGAGATTCCTGCACAACCCCCAGGCCAATACGCCACCTCCTCTCTCCCTCTTGAGAAAAGAAATCTGTCCCAGGAGCAGAAGAGCCCCCTTACTTCCTCTTGCAAGCTTCCTCTTGCTTCCAGAGGGAACTGCCTCACTGCCAGAGCCTTGCAGGCCATCAGGCACAGCTTTTTTGGCACAAACTGTGTTTAACTTAAAGCATAATGAAAAACTGGATCTAAAAACTCTGGGTAAGATTCTGACACCTGCCTGCAGGTTTCTATTGCACAATTACAACAAAGACTTGGACAGCTTTCCTGGTTTTCCCACGTTTCACAAGGAACCCCTCCCCCAACTCCACAACTCAAAGGACTTTACAAAGCACTAAGTAGATTTACTGCAGGATAAATGCAAGTTTTTTCAAGAAGATTAAGCAAACTGAAAAAGAAGTGGACAACACACTGCACTAGGTAAAGGAAACACCAGTTTCAAAAACAAAGAAAGGCAATTAGAGCTTGAAAGGAGAGAACACAATTATCCTAGAACAAAACTGAAGGGTTTTCAGCTAATTCTTTTATTTTGGAGGGTTTTTTTGCTGTGTTTTGTTGGGGTTTTTTGGTCACATTTTGTTTAATTTTTTACCATTCTTCACAGTCAGTTGTGCTGTGCCACTCTCAGTAAATCCCATTAAATTCTACAGCTGTTATACAGCACTGCTCACACCGAGTAATTTGCAAACCCCATTTCAATAATTCCCATCACAGCATCTTTCACTCCCAAATCCAGGGGCTAGAACAAGTGTCCACCTTCCCAGTAACCCAAGGGCATCACTCAGTCCTCACCATTCCAATAGAAAGTGGAAAAAACTCCTGTTTAAAGACAGGGAGCTGTGCACTAAACACAAACAGAAACCAACTCCAAACCAGGCTTGGACAATCTAGCCCAGAGCCAGGTTTTTCCTGAGGGACACACACACATCAGTGACACACCCTCACTGCCCAAACTGGAGCATGGCTTGTTTTTTTAGAAGATTCCTGCTGTGAGAGGCACAAGCAAGGAGCTAGAACAGGGAGCTACAGGCAGCCACAGCTTATTTCTGCTTTCCATTTGTGCTACTGCTCTGCCTACATGTAGACCAAGTTATCCTTTACAGTTACCATCACTGCAGGCAGCACTTGATATCCAGCCCTGTGCCGAACATTTCCAAGAGCAAACTACACCTCATTATTTACTTAACCAGAGCCATTGTTCATGCTGCAAGGACCAGCAGGCTTTGCTAAGCTGGGTCAGCAGCAATGTCCTCACAAAGGCAAACTCACCTTGAGGGAATCCACCAGGTCATCGACAAGGAAGAGGCGCCGCAGCTCCCGGACGGTACCATTCACGTGGCCCAGCACGACGTTGCTGTACTTCTGGATGAGCTCCTCCGATACGGCCACATCCGAGTCCAGGTAAGCCCTGCAGAAGACAGCCAGGAAACCTCAGCATAAAAGTGCTGCAAACTTGAGCTATGTGTTAGATACAGTATCAACAGAACCTCCTGTCTGTGCTATAGAGAAAAACTTCACAGTGTGAGGAATGCTGAAAGGACAGAACAGAACTAATCTAAGTTATTCTTAGTGAACCATTTTTTTTCTCACTGCTATTTACTCTGTCACCTGCACCAGGCAAAAAAGGTGGGTAGGCTAAGACAAGGAAAAAAAATCCTACAAAAGCAATATATCCATTTCTGCCCCTGGAAGGCCCTTGTGGAGTTACCATTAAGCTGTAACATACCATAGCACTGCAAAATGAGCTAGATTTCTCATTTGCTAGAAAAAGTTCTTACAGCTAGTGAGAGCAGTTCTTTTATGTAAAAGATATAAACCCCTATCTGGTTATATGTTCCGTCCATTCTGCTATCACTTATCTCTAGTTGCAGTGGCTATGGCAATTTGTAGTCTTTAAACAAAGTATAAATTATTTAAATAAAGTATAAATACTTTAAACAAAGTATAAAGTATAAATTATAAACAAAGTATATACTTAAACAAAGTATAAATTTATCTAATGTGCATGCTGGAGGCAGAAGGAGCAATGCAGCACATCTGTAAAATGGAGTTCATTTTATAGGTGTTAAACTTTTGTTTAGGGGGGATTCTGCTTTGGGGTGGTTTTGTTTGGGGATTTTTTAATATGAAAATTGCACAATGCTCCCATGTATATCATTTAAGGCAAAGCTAAACATGACCTTGGTGGCAAGTCCAAGACAAATGAAAATACTTCAAATGGTAACTGCAGCAAGTGGCCATTTCAAAGCTACAGTCTGCCATCCATCCTTGGTTTCCATCTGCTCACCCTTCCCAGCTCATCTACAGGATACTCAGCACCTGCATCAAAAATCCAATTCTTCTCACAGGATTTTTCAAGTAAAAATATCCTTCTTGTGGATAAGCTATACAGAAAAAAGCAAGCAACCAGGTATGCTGGGCAAGAATGTCTGGAAGCTACTTAGGATTATCAGAATTTTTAGGAAAAAAACTGCAGAAAGGCCACAGGTAGAAAAAGTTCTGCTTGTTCTTGCTAAGAAAAAGCTTGACATTTTTGTTCAGATAATGAGAAGCAAGCAAGATTTCAGCTGGGAATATTCACCCTAACAGGAGGTTGTTTTTTCCCCGTAATTTTGTCCCACAGACTGGCTTCCACTGGAAAAGGAGCCACTGAACATGGTCTGGGAGGAATGGAGGGAAACCTACATTTTGTTTTGCCTTACAGAAGATGGGACCATTACCAAATTAGTAAGAGGGCTGTAGATAAGAGGGGCAAACAGGACTTTCTGAAGACTGCAAGGCAAGACTGAGCCACTTCACTCAATAACAGGGAGAAGCAAGGCTAGGCAGAGTGGGATAGAGCTGGCACGGAAACAGGAAACACACACTCCTACAAGTCCTCCAACACAGATTAATACGGTTTTATTTGTCTTAAGAGGCAGCTCTGCTGCAGTGGGTACATGGACCCTGTCACTGACCTTGCAAGTAGGGAGCACAGCTACACACTAAACCACACATTTTAAGGTCTTAAAAGTTTCAAAAATATTAAAATAGTCCTTTGTCATGCTTTAAACCCTGCTACACTTATTTTCATTTTTCCATCCCTCAGTCTGTTTTCTGTATTTACTATATGACTCCTGAGAAAATCTGAAAGTGGGGAACACATTTTTCATTGCAGAGTCTATTTACGTTATCATGCAACATCTTAACAGCACATCACCCACTGCTTCTAGCAACACCAACACTGCTGCGCTCCAAAACAACACAATTTTGCTTCATGAAAAGAAAAATCTCACCTGAAGGGGTGGCCCTCATCAGACTTCTGGATTGCCTGGATAACTCCCTTGTATATCCTAAAGCTGATGGTGACAGAGAGCAGGGCCAGGGCAATGTAGGCTGTGACGCTCACAATGCTGAACACTGTTAATGAGAGCAGCAGGAACAAGCTGGCTCCAAACACCACCCCGGTCTTCTTAATGTCTCGCCAGTAAAGGAGGTCAACAACTACAATTTAAAAGAGGTAAGAAATTAGAACAAGATACCTCTGGCATTCGTATCAAGGCAGTAATTTTCATTATTCACTTGACTGCTGAGAGTCAACCAAGAGTGGAACTTGCAAGCCCTCCTCAAACCAGAGCTGAAATCACAACTAGAAATAGGTTATTTAGTACTAGTTCAGCTCTGGACTTCAGATTATTTGGATTACTGCTACTAGGATGACCCCAGATGCAATTGTTCAAATTTTAAAACAATGCTGTCCTTAAGCAATGTCAGAATTCATCTCTTCAGCTACTGTGCTGTGTTCTGCACCAGAAACACAGCAGTTTGTGCTTCATTTCCTCTCATTGTCGGGCATTTTGTGGAGGTCACTCCCTGGAGAGATTGATTCCAATTCCCTGTGAGGACAGATAACAAGACACCAACAGATCTCTAAACCATTATATCTTTATGCCTGGTAGAGGCAAAGGCACTGCTCAAAGACTCATTAACAGTTAATTTTGTTTTCTTTTGATGGAAGCATTCCCATGGGAGTTTCTAATGTTGATTATGGTTGACAGACTGAGCCATCAAGAGGGAATACTCTCCCTGAAATGTCAATCCAGGCTAAATCTGCTGTGTTCCAATGCAGAAGACTTCATTTGCAAACCAAGTTTAGTTTTCCTTAAGTGACCCTCATTAGAGAACACAATATTATGCCATTTTTAGCATCACTGTTCACAACTAAGAACACCCTTGCATAAGGCATAGGTAATGGCTTAACACACCCACTGCAGATGTGTTTGTTAACAGCAATAACCTAGTAGAGACAGAGTTCAAGATGAATTACAGAAACATACTACTATTGCACTACACATTTAGTAATCCTGTCTCATCCTAAACATCACCAAAATTAACTATAAAACAGTATATCAAAGCTTGGAACAGATTATTTGGATGACAGTAAAAATATTTGTAAAAATATAATTTGTCTATTATTTCTTGCAGGATGAAAACACAGTCATGCTCCAACATTCAACACTTGGTAGCCTCTGCAGGGCAAAGTCTGTGTAACCCTTTCTTAGGTACAACATGCCAAAGACCCTGGGGCTGGGGTGGGTTTTCCCAGACTTTCAAGAGTTTAAGTTCTTCCCAGTTATTCCAACATGGAAACTATACTGCATAGCAGGAAAGATGAAAACCAAGGTCAGAAACTTAAACCCACCCTAATGCAAAGTATCTAACCCCAATATTTAATTCACATTTCAGCAGAAGTTTCCTGCAGCCCCACAGACAGAGCCAGGTTACAGCTGCACCAACACCTTCAATTTATCGCAGACCAGAAGTGCTGTGGAAAGAACAGCCTCACTCCTCTAGCACCATCCATCCAACTCCTTTCTTCCAGCCTGGCTGCCTGTGCTGTGCCAAAACCATCCCAGAAAGCAGAAGCCAGCCAGATCAGGGCCCGGCACTGCCACCACGTGACTGCACAAACATATGGGGGCAGAGATAGAGCAGCATTGCCTGGAGGCAACGCTCCTGCACTCCCAGCACCTCCAATCCAAACTCCTCCTTCCACTGCAGCCCAGGCTCCAAGCAATACAACCTTTCCTTAATATTTCTAAAAAAGAAACAAAATCAAGTCATCATAGACCTGGTGCTGTGTGGGCTGCAATCCCAAAATTTAACTTTTTCTTTCAGTTCTTCCTTTGCTTCCAGACACAAAATCTATTATTGTCTCTGCACACTTTGCATTAAACATCAGCAAAATTGTGCGATTGACCTAAGAATCCTCGTAAACCTGTAAACCTAAACTGAGCTGCAAGGAGCCTCAACACCTGAGTGAGATCTTCACAACCAGTCTTGACAAAAACAGTTGGTGGATTTTGTGCTCTTAAATAACGTAAGGCATCTTTAAAAAATAAAACCGCTCATTTTTAAAGCATTTGCTTCAAAGTACTGAAACTGTGTTTATTTTTAAACGCTGCAATTTGAGCATCCGTGCACTCGAATTTGGTGCTGCCCCTGTATCAGGTGACACATTCAATATGAGCCCTGCTCCTCTGCCTGCAGACAGCATTACTTCTGTAAACGAGCTGCTCCCTACTCTCTGCACAGCTTTAGAGCTGTGGGTTCTTCCTGCTCCATAGGAAATAATTTACTCCATGCATTAATGCATTAGCCCAGTTATAAGGAACGTAAAGAGAGTAATTCATCTGTATGACAGTTCCAGAATGCCAGAAACAAAGGTACATTGCTGGAATTAAAGCACACAGCAAAAGCCAAAAGGCCTTTAGCGCCCCATCAAGTCTTTTGTTCTAGGTAATCAGTAAGAAAAATCCCCATGCCGGGAGCTCCCGGACCAGTTAAGCTGCTGATAAAACATTTTCCCCCGTTTCATCTCCACTCCTTTTGGAGAACGACCAAACGAGCGTAGGCTTAATGACATACGGATCTGGTATCATCGTAAATTCCTCAAAGGAAATTCGGTGTTTAAGTCACTGAAAAACTGCTTTGTAATTTTGCAGTCCAGGAAAGCAGATGAAGCCGCTCACCTGTATTCTCTAATTGATCAGAAACAAGTTATTTGCATTTATTTTGAAAGGAAAAGATTCAAAGCATTACTAGAAGCAGCTTTTTGGCTTTAATGTATACGCAAGTTATTCACAGATTAAAACCAGAAACACAAAAACCTCAAACCCGTTTTCAGCAACAGTCCTGCAACATATTTCCTTATGGAAACTGTTCTGAGCTGCATTTTATATAATATGAAATATAATAAAATGAATAATATTAATGCACGTCTTGCAAACCTATTCTAAAACAAGAACAGCTGTCTACATTTGGTAAGCACGAACTGTCACTTGGCACGTCTAAAAATAGTCCTGTACCATCCGTGCCTTACATGCACAACTCATCCAGTTACATTTTGCTTTTAAAGCAAGTGCTGCGATAGCTTTGGTGCTGTATTTTCAAAGTCTTTTCCTTTCAGCTATTTAACTTAAAACTGAGCAAGTAATATCGGGTTTTAATGACAAAAACAGGCGGTCTGATACATTTAACCTGATAATCCTCTTTTTAAAAACCCCTGAACCAAGCAACCCTGTCTTGCTTTTTTGGTTTTTTTGGGTTTTCTTGTTTGGTTGGGTCTTTTTTAAGAAAGAGAAATTAGAAGCGAGACCTACGAGGGGGCTGAGCTCACGTGTACCACAGAAAACCAGGAAAAAGGAACTAACCCGTTTTGGCATCCATCTTGAGCGTGCTGCAAACACCCGGCCCTGGCACGGCTCACTCCCAGCACTTTCCACTTCCTGCGAGGGCGCTCCGAGGTCGGAGCTACGCAACCTCCGCCTGCTGCCATCCCAAATCCAGTAGCGGCCGCCCCGCCAATGACCGCCTGCGCGGTAAATGCTTGGAATGCAGCTGCGGAGCCACGGGCTCCCTGCACAATGAACAACTCCCCTCTATCCAGTATTTACAGCCCAACAAACCCCGCGCTTCAGCGCCGAAGAAAGGCTGTTTGTGTCAAAGGGGAGGGGAGAGGGGGGAAAAAACACTGTACGATTTACAAGCGTTGTTACACTGGAATCTTTCTGTGACGGACAGGTAAGCACGGATCCCTTATATTCTCCTAGTAACAGCGAGGAGGCACAGGGAGGAGCCTTTTCTGGCTCAGTTTAGCGTTGTGCCAATAGAGAAATGGGACAGCAGCACTGAGAACGAGCCAGCTTTCAGCAGGGCTGCGGCACAATGTCCCATCTGTCACCGAGCAGGAAAAACTCCTGGGGAGAAAATCCACAACCACAAATTGCTCTGCATTTCTGCTCAGAGGCCTTTTCCACTTACACGTAATAAACTTCATATTCACACAGGATGTGATCTTCAGGTTTTCTACTGATGTCTGCGCAGAGAATCCAAGTGCTGACCCTGCAGTTCCACTGGAGTGGGGCAGCCCCGCTGGACACAGCCCAACCCTCAGGAGAAGCCATCAGCCATCCCAGTGGATGGTGTGTTGAGCACCACCACAGACTGGGGTTTGACATTTTCACAGCTTCCTGCATCAGGATGATTATTCAAAATCCTGGTTACATCCTAACAGGAGCAGAGACTGGGCCACAAAATTGCAGCCTCCATTTACCCTCATCAAACACTTCGGTCCTTGACTGTCTCCTTGCAAGCCAGGAACCAGCTCCTGGCTGGAGAAACTGGATGGTGACAGCAGGACTGTAAGTGGTGCCAAGCACACGGGACTGCCATCAACAGAGCTGTCCCTTTCCCATGGACAGGCATCCCCGTGGAGCAGCACATCCAGCGGGACTGATGGGCAGGTGGCTCCAGCTGGGTGCCAGAGGGCACAAAACAAGGCTGCACCACACACAGCTCAGGCTTGGCACATCTGCACCACAACCCCAGCAAAAAAAGTGATACAGATTTCACAAGTACATGCTAGAACGACAAGGCAAACACTACCAGAATCTCAAAAAAAAAAAAAAAAAAAATTAATTCCCATGTATTACCTAATGAGCCAAAACATCATTTTCCTTTCATTTCTACTTGACCAGATTCTACTCGTGCATGTGTGCACACTGTACCAACTGGGAAAACCATTCCAAAGCCCCAGTTATTCATGATAAAGGTTGCCTATGCAATCTTTGCCATCAGTTAAACCAAAATTCAGAGAGATTTCTGCTCATTAATTAGAAAAGAATCCTGGGATAACCTGGAAGTATAGCTGTGCTGTTCACCATACCATCATATCAATATTCAGCCATTAAAACCTGACAATTCCTTGAAATAATTAAAAATTAATTAAATAAATAAATGTTACATTTTAGTACCAATTACTCCATAGGGCCTATCTTCAAGAGCATTAAAAATTAAAATCATGCTACTCCCAGGGTAGACCTGTTTCATCCTATCTATCTAGATGATCAATACCACAGGTATTAATCAATGCAAAGGTTGTACCACTTGCATTATGCTTGTTCCTCAACTACAAGACATTAACCAAATCTAAATTTAAGATTAGATTCATTAGGAAGTAGCATTTCAGCTGCAAAGTCCAACTACAAATCATACTTTTTGCTCTTCTCTGGTTTTAGATTTCATTTTTGAAGTGATTTTTTAGCATGGAAATATTGCAAGCATGTTGCAATATTTGCTTCTGTATTTATTTTGGGGCTCGATGAATAGTGCAATCAGTCCCTGAACTTTACCCATCATTTTCCACGCCACCGGAGCCTGACCTAAGGAAAGAAAAATGTGAAACACAGTATCTTCATCTTGTTCTAAACAACAACAACAAAAAAAAAACCCAACTCTAAACCAGACTTCAACAGCAGCTACAAAAGGAGAACAACCTGGGTCTTCTGCTTCCCCAGACCCCTTCATTTCTGCTTCCATTTTCTTTTAGACCTGATCTCTGCTCAAGATAGGCAATTCAGGGGTTTTAAACCAAAACAGAATCCATTATTCTCAAGGCCTCACATTCCAGGGTTGGAAGTGTTCTTTCAGATCAGCACCACCCCTGCCAGGCTGGTTGGTAAAACAAACCTGCAAATTGGGCCTGAAGACAAAAAGGGAACTTGCCTTCCAATTTTTACCAAAACATTCTGACCTCAGCCCTTTTTTTCCCCTTTCCTTTCTTTCTTCCCATCCCCACAAATTTCAGGCCTGATGTATAAAGCCTTGAACATTTAAATTACTTACATATCAACAACAATACATTACTAAACACTGCATAATATTTTTCCTGATATTTTACAGCTCTTTAATGAAAGATTAAACTTTAAGAACCTGATTTTGCAGGGGCAAAGTGTTTTCACTTTTCAGGACTTTTTTTGCTATATATTTAGGTTCTGAAAAAGCGTTCTATGGATTTCAGAGAGATAGCAATTTTGTCCAAGTAGAATACAAAAAGCCCAGATTTTGAACAATTGCCACAAAAAGAGGAAAACTTCACAATAACCAAGCATGACAGGTCCCTTTAAAATATATTTAAGTATTCAGAGATGATTAATTTTTTTTTAAAGCTTGTCCTGTTGATAAAGTATGAAGATGACTTATTCCAGTAAGGCTTAAACTCTAACACACTGGGCACTAATGTAATGATCCACAGAGATTTACACCAGAGATCTCCCATTGGTGCTTACAGGAACAAAGGTCAGCACCACACTAATTTAAGGTTAGCTACTTATTTACCTAAAAATTTTTAATATTACAGCTGTAAATTCTGAAAAACCAGACACAGTTTTACCCAGAATTTGACAGAATTGTGAAAGATTCAAAGCAAACAGGATTAAGGGTATATTTCAAACAGATTTTAAGAGAAAATATCCCCACCCTGCTGTAGCCTGCATGCAATTTCTCCTCTTAAAAATATTAAAACATGACCTGCAAATTACATTGGGTTTTCCAGTTAATGGATAGTATCGTTAGATTATTAATAATCTCGAAATTTCCAAGGACTACGGACTAAATTCGGACTACGCTGGTGTTTGTGCCGTGCATACCAAAACAAGCCCTTCATTAATATGCTCTGTAGGACTGGAAAAGACCTGCAGTGTCACACGAGACATTTCACCTACATAAAGTATTTATTCTTCTGCATTGCTCATATTCACCCATTTTAAGCTGCAGCTTTTATATTTCTGCACGTGGCACAAAGAGACTCCACATATTTGGCTACATTTCACAATCAAATAAATACACGCTACAGACACCATTTGCCGAAAACAGCCCCGCGGCATCTGAAAAGGAATAAAATAAGGAAACAAGGTGAAAGAATAAATACCCTTATCCTTCCAACTGCTCGGCTGACTGTCCATCTCTCCAGCTGGGATTATCAATTATGCATTCCAAGAGGGGAGAGCTGCGGGAGAAGTGCCCTGCAGCCCAGGAAGGGAATCATGGGCTTCCCCGGGCTCCGCAGTAGTGCTGCACTGGTGCTGCAGGAGCGGGTCAGCTGACGGGGTGTGGAGCTGACGCAGTGCTGGCACCGCACGGCCCCGCTGTGCCCGGCGCAGCCCGAAGCGCCGGCAAGGAGCGCCGGCACGGCGGGAGCAGCTTCTCCCGGCCCCGAGGGAGCGGCTCCTCCCGGCACGGCGGCCCCGCTGCGCGGACGGCAGCGAGGGCTCCAAAGCAGGGCCGCGCTAAGCGGCTTTTCGCGGCCCGGCTAAAAGTAGTCACCAGGCGAGCTTTAAATAGATTGCTTTTCAAACAGAGGTTCAAAGGCGTTTACAAACCTCCCAGATGTATGGCTTCCCCTCGGGTTTCTGTAAACTAATGTCTGCCTGCTGGAGGACTAACAGAGACATCTTTGTAACACTTCTCCCTTCACAACAAGCAGCGTGAAGGGAAACAGAAAAGGACCCTTTCCGTGCCTGGAACAAAAGCAAAGGCTCATGAAGAACACGATTAATCCTTTTCCTGGTATCTTCAGTCCTCAGGAGCTGCTCAGCCGTATTTATTCCTCTTAAGGAAGGCTGCAGAAAAAGTTACTCAGCCCTTTACCTAATTCCAACAAGCAAACACCTTCCCCTTTTCTATTTTACATCAGCATTCTCTGTTGGCAGCTGCTGACCTGACAATTAACTGTTCCCTTCATTTAAATAAAAACAGGAACCTGACAGTTTACAGTACCAACATATAGAAAGTACTATTTGGAAAGTATTGCACAAACAGGAGAGGAGTGTGAACTACAACTCTGAATCTGAAAGAGAAAGAACTGTGGGAATCCTGATGTCATTTTGTTTCCATCCCTGCTGAAAGAACCCACAATTTCTTCTCTAGTCTGGAGTTTCTTCTTAAGATCTGGAGCTAACAACAGAAAGCTAAAATCTTCCCAGGGCTGCTCCAAAGCCTCTTAAAAATCTAGTACACCATTTTCTTAAGAACTAGAAAATGGCATTCCCACATTTCCATGAAAATACTGTAGACCAGGAGCGCTAGGGATGCCAATTCAGACCTTAAATAGACACTTCAACTTTTCATTAGAACAATCTTACACTGAGAAAGATTACTACAAAGAGACCCCAAAGCCCTGGTTTTGACTTCAACTGTTACATAAATTTAAGGCCTCCTTTGACATCAAGACCAGTTACACCTCTTTTACTTATAAAAAGATGTGCATTTCAGTTCCAATTTCAACAGGTAAATCCAAACAAATCCAAAACAGGAGGGAAGTAGGGAGTGAATATTCAAACATCACAGTGCAAGCGAATGTGAAAAGTTGCACTGTACCAAAAAAAAGTACAAAACATCTCTGAGAATCTGCATCTGTCTTCAAGCTGAACTGGAAACCACCAAAATCTGTGAGTTCCCCTCCATATTTACATTGTCACTAAACTTGCCAAAAACAGTGTGTTCAAAGGTCTTTCCATTAATTATCAAATTTCTAAAGATACCAAATTAAAGCCTCTTTATTTCATGTTTATATTCTTATACTTAAAATAATGCATTTATGTAACTCTGTCTAACCAGTTTGTTGTGGCCGCAGCAGAGTGGCCTGTTTCTCCCATCTCCAGTGAGTCCTTGCTGCCTCCCAGGAGTGCCTCCTTGGCCTCCAGATCCTCCTCTTGACTCTCTGCATACCACTACTCTCACAACTCCATGCAAACACACCCAGAACGAAATCCATCTCCCATTTTAGGTAAGAGGGGCCCCTACGCTGCACATAAAGTGGGCACCAGGACTGCCAAACTTCTGGAGAAGTTCTGTTTCCAGCAGGGATACTGCACACCTGCCTCTAGAGCAGGTTTGACCAAGTACAGAGGAGGTGGCATTATCAGGTCCCCCAGACAAGTCAGACACAATCAGTTCTGGACACATGTCATGGAACGCCCCAGGCTCTACTGAGCTGCTGCCTGGCAGGGCAAGTGCTTTACTCGCTCCCTACTCACACATTAAATCGCCATGAGCAGGCGCACTGAGAACAGCACTGCACCTCCCTCTGCTCTTCCTCAGTGCTGGTGCCTATCTGGCAAAGTTGGGAACTTGGCCCAAATGCTCCATTTTCTCCCTAATTCTGCCACTCTGAAGGAACTTCCCTCAGGCTTTGCTCTTTTAGCAGCCTCAGCGACACAAGTCTTTGCCTCTCAACAGGGGTCACAAGAGCTCTAATGAAACACAGCAGGTCTGAGTCTTTCCTTCAGAAAAATTTCACTCATTGGGTTTGTTTTTTTCCCCTCATTCCTCCTCCTCTGCAAATTCTCTTCCCTCTGGAACTCTCCATTTATTACTATTTACATGGTAGCATAAAATATGACCTGAACAAGCAAAGAATCTAAGAGTACAATGAGATAAAATTAAACCAAGATATTTTATGGTGAATTAAATGGAATTTTACCAATCTGCTTCTGAAAGAAACTCAGAGATGTTCCAAGGCATTTTTTGTCCAGTGAAAAACAAAAAAACCCAAATACCTCCTATCTGCTGAGTGGTGCCATTTAACTCACTACAAACACAGAAAATAACAGAAATTCCCCAAATGGGTACAGCTGGTATCAGGCAGAACTTCTAATGTCCTTTAAGATTCACACAACTGCAATGACCTGGTTTCTATTACAGCATCACAGGAAGTATTTGGTTTCTGCCCTCTTGTTGTAGGAGGAAAAAAAATTCAGCATTAGTACCACCCTCTCAAAGCACATTTCCCACCTGGGCTTCACCTTTGTATTTGCCCCCCCAAGAAAATCCAGGAAATGTAAAATATTATTAATTAGCTGCATTTCTGAGTGCCTGAAATGAATGCAAATAAACCAGTTAGATTTAATCTGAAGGGAATGTCTACAGAGCTGATAGTCAAACCCACAATGAAAAACAAGGGTGTTCTGGGAAACTGAGTGTCTTGATGGTAAAAGAGCTCAACATTACTTCCAAATATTATTGTAATACTCAACATGGACACACTGAGGGATTTAAACTGCCAATTTCCATTTTAGTATATAACTTTGTTGTGGCAAGAGGTTTTGAGTCTGTAATTCAATAATATCAATCATATAAAAACCTCTACATCCCATCAATCAAAACCAAGTTTGTGGAAAGCATGGGCTTGGGGAGGATTAATGATCTATATGAGAGAAGAAAGTCTGTGCAACAGAAGGACTGAGATGTGTAATGTGTATATTTAGCTTTCACATCTCAAATTCATTTCAGGAGTTGGGAATTTCTCCAAACCTGGATGGATCCCTTCCTGTCCGGCAGGCACTGAGGTTCCACCTCGGTGACAAACACTAGATGGCATTACAGCCCTGTCACACAGGCTGGCCGTAATCCATGGCTCCCCAGCACCTGCTGCACTGGCCTGGTGCTCACACCTCCTGCGGGAAATGGCGCAGCAGCACCTGAACCCACAGGAACTGCCCTCGGAGGTCACATCTTACCAGGCAGTGCATTGATGGAGCTCAGGAATGCATATCTGAGGTCTTTTGAGGGAGACAGAGAAGCAAGGTTGTTTGCTCAAAGCCAAATACAGCAACTACTGAGAAATACAAACTTGGGGGAAAAAAAATCACTGTATTCAAGACAGCAGAAATTGCTGGTGTTGCAGGGGTTGTTTGCCCTTAAAATTGTCCCAGTTGTTACCTACAGTTCTGAATTTGTTTGGGCTTGGGGTTTTTTGCTTTTGTGTGTTTCTTAAATATGTTCAAGTTACCCAAAGGTGTGCAAGGCACCATTTAACAAACCTCCTTCAACCCAGGATGCTCTTCAAAGCTTTACATTTGCTTCAGTGGCCTAGGTAAGTTAAAAAAGTATCTACAACATTTTTATAATCCCTGTTAGCTCCCCACAGCCCACTGGGGCTGTGGGAAGTTACAACACACTGGCATTTATGTTAGCTTCCAAAAAATAGCACTGTTAAGTAAGCATTCCACAACCTTGGATTTAAGTACACCAGTAAGGCAGCTCAGATTAAAGCTTTAACAAGCATCAGTCACACCATCACACCAGCTGAATTCCACAAGTCTTAAGACACAGTGAAATCTATTTCAGTTCCACTGATGGGTAGGAAAAAAAAAAACCCCAAAGAACAAAGGTAGACTCAGAAGGCCAAACACATGCACAGATGCACTTGGCCTTGTGATGAACAATCCCTCCTTGTTAGCTCTTCAATGATACTCTGAAATTGTGCCTAAGCAGTGTGGTATTTAAAGCAGACAACTGATGTTTGTGGTTTGTCTCAGAAGTCCACTTCTGTATTTTGCAACACAGCAGAGCGTGGAGAAAAATCCAGAAAAAAAGGCCCATTTTTGAGTTGGTATTCTCATCTATTTAGCTTTAAGCAAGTGTTCCTCTGGCGTAAACCAAAAAAAATTCTTCCCAAACAGCACAGCACGTCAAAAATGAAAACTGCAGCTGCTCTCCAGAGTGAACACAATACTAAGAGGTTGCAGCTCCCCAGCCCAGCTCACAGCACCTGGACAGACCTGGGCCCTGTCCCTGCACTGGGCCATGGATGGGAGAGTGATGACACTGTTCAACTCCTCCTCTCTGCTCTGGCAGCTGAGTATCTGCAGCTTCTGTGGCAGCTTCCCACAGATGGAAGAGCAGCAGCTGTGTCTTCCTCAGACCCATAGGGAGGAGCTGCCATCCCCAGGCAAGGACTTGCCACCCCCAGCCTGCTACATCTATGCAATGATTAAAGACCCAAAAGGTCTCCCTTCAAAAAAACTAACACAAAAGCTCTTATATTAAGTGCAGTGTTTTGCTTTAGCTTTTTTTTAAAGTAGTCTGAGCTCTAAGCAATTAACCCCTTGACATGAAGTCCAAGACATACAGCTGCTCTCTAGACAGTTCTATCTGCTGGAAGCCTGAGGAGCCTTCACAGAACACACAGACACACAGAGTTTTAACAGTGCAGATTATCAATGAAGTTTTACCCCAAGCCAAGAGAAAAGCAAAACTCTCTCCTTTCTGCCTTACCTGTATGTATAGGGGAAGTGAGACAGGAGAAATGGCAAAGGTAAATATTAAAAAAATACATCTTCTACCTTATTTCCCAAACTAATTTCAATGGCATCAACACTAATGTTCACTTCAACATTCACCTGCTGTTCCCTTCTAACTCAGGGTATTCTGTAATCCTATTTTATGAACTGTATATATATGCAGTATACTACTGCATAAATACAGTACTGCTGCTGAGTCAAACTAACTGCTGAGTCAAACTAACTCCTGCTTTTCTATTTAGAGCACTGTGCTTTCTGCAGTAGGTGTTTTTTTTTTTTTTTGGTGTGATTCCTTCTGGTCAAAGCTTAAGTAGCAGCTGAGTGCTGCAATATCAAAAAGCAAAGTACTCCTCTAGTCAACAAAAAGCTGGAAATTCATGAGGTGCTCAGTTTAGAGAAAAGATTACAACTTCCTGCTACTATAACTGCACATTACTGTAAGAAAAATTAACTACACTGAAGTGCAAGCCCACCTGAAAAGAGAAACAGAAATTAATACCTGTGCTGTACCTAAACCAATTTTAGTGTTTGCAGAACACTCAACTTCTTAATGACCACTTTTCAGTAACCTGCATACTAAGCTCCCTCATATTCGCCACTTTGTTTAAACCACTGGCCTTGATCTAACGCAGGCTGGAGATGCACAGACTCCAGATTCCAGGTACATACAGGAGCAGCAGGGGTATTTTCCTGAGTTTAACAGTCTGATGTCTGAACTGTTAGTGAAAAGGAAGAAATGCATCTTCAAATCATGTGCACACAGCAAACAGCATCCCAGATTCAGAGTTTGGGAGGCCACCTCATGCCCAGCCTGGGGACAAATATGGAAGGGCCTGCAGTGGCCAGTCACTTATTTCTGCATCAACAGACCATGAGCAGCAGAGCTGGAGGAGAAACCTGGAGATGCTGAGTCCATCCCTGATAAACAGAAAAAAGGTACTAAAGTAATGAGAACATGAAAAAGGTACAAGTGCAGGCACTGACATTTTCTGTTACCCTTGGCCTACAGAGAAGTTTACAGAAAGTGATTTTAAAAGAGTAAGTCAAGACATGCTTAAGTTTAGCTAAAGAATTATGCAGATCAGCAAACTGCAAGACAGCATACACAGATTACCTGAAGACTTATTCAGCTTTGCTGAAAATACAGCAGAAGGTTTTTTCTTTTCTTTAACAGAAGCAGCTTCCTTCTCGAGAGATACTGGTTTTACTACACTGACTATCTCTTTTTCAGCAGATAAAGGTGAGGTATCTGTGGCTGGTAAGGACATGGTGGATACTTCAGGCACTTCTCTGTCCACAGCCTCCAAAGACTTTTTCAAGGCATTGCTATCTTCCTCAGCTTTTGCTTCTACATTCTTCACAGACAGATCACAGGGCAGCTCTGGGCAAGGCAACTGCTTCTCACCCTGGATCACCTTACTGATGTCTTCACCTTCATCTTTGTGCATTGTTTCTCGGTCAGTGGCTTCTGTCACAAATTCAGGAACAGCTTTAGGATGACCTAACATCACAAAGTCTTCTTCCACTGAGACTGAGGAAGACTCCATGGGTGAGAGAGCTTTGTCATCTCCTGTTTTTGGTTCCATAGCAACAGATACGTCAGCTGAATAAACCAAAGCATCCAGTTCTTCCATTTGAAGAGGAATCTTATCTGCCTTGGCTATTCCTGCAGGTATTGGCTCAGATGGTGGAGAGGCAACAATTTTGGAAGAGTCCAGCTCAGGTTGGAATGACTCCAGATAAGGCTTGCCTGTGGCAGCTACTGATTCCACCAGTCCTTCCTCCTCATGTTCTTCATCAGTTGCAATACTCTCGGTGGATTTACTTTTTAAGAGGAGAGATGGATCTTCACTTGCTTCCTCAGCAAAGTCAGATATCATTTGACTATTAAACAGGCCAGCTTTTTCAAACTGTGGAGACAGGGTTCCATCTAGTTCCTTGTCTTCAGGCACATCCTGAGAAATGCTTTCTGTTACTGGTGTCTTTGAATACTCTGTGAAAGATGGAGAAGAAGATTCACCAGAGACCTTTGTTACCTTAATTAAGTCACATGCAATAGATATATAAGGAGTCTCCAGATCTTCAGGAGTGGTGCTACTCTCACCATCAGGTTGCTTAAATGCCCCTGTTTCCTTTGCTTCCTGGGCCTGTGTCAGTGGTACATTCACTGCCTCTTGGTATACAGGAGGTTTTTCAGCCTCTTTTACATTCTCATACTTGGCAGTGGGCATAAATGTTTCTAGTGGGGAAGCTTCCAGCTGCACAGCAGCTGCTTCTGCCCCAGCAGTGCCAGTGCTTAGTGGAGCTTCCATAACAATATCTGGCAATATAGGTGATGGAGCAGATCCCGAGCCTTCGAAGGAGGGGCAGATTTGCACCGTGGGTTTCAGAGTCTCCTGCACCGCTTCAGAGGTTTGCACTAAATCAATCTTGGTTTCATAAGCCAGTTTTGTGCAGGCTGCATCGTGCATCTCGTATGCCTCCTGCACTAGGTCAGGAGTGAGACCCTCGGGCATGTTGGCGGTGCTGTCGGGCGGCACTGGCGGGACCCCCTGTGCTTTAGCAGGGTCAGCTCCCTGCCCTTCCTGCCCAACTGCTCCAGCAGCAAAATTACATTGTTCTAGGCCCGTCTGAGCTTTCAGTTCTGCAATTTTTTTCTCATCGTCAGTTCTATTTTCTGAAGTGCCTTCCTCTAGTGGAGAAAGAGATTTGCCTTTGTTACCACCAGGACTTGGAGAGGGGTCAAATTTAGTACAAGTGATGTAAGTCTGCGAAGGTTCTTCTACAGCTTCTGGGGTGCTTGGGAAGGAAGGCTCTTCAGCACTGCCTTCACTCTCTCTTTCATAATCCTTCTGCACAGTCAGCTTACCCACACTATATTTGTCATCCAAACTGCTCTCCAGCTTGGCATCTGTCTTACTTCCAACATCCTCTCTCATGCTGCTCAGTCCATGACTAGCACCTTTGACTTCCCATATTGGCTCGAATGGTTTGAAGTCTGCATATTCTTCCCTCCTAAGAGAGTCTTCTTTCAGCACCCCTTTTTCACCATGATCACCACCTCCTCTGTATTTGTCTTTGTTATAGAAGAGATCTTCCTCATTTCTTTCAAATAAATCTTGGGGAGATTCTGGAGACATTTTCAGCTGCTGTGCAGGTGTTTTCTCCAGGTTAGGTAATTCTTCAGGGCCCTCTAGCTGTGTTTTTTCTTTAGCTGGAGATAAAATGGCTGCTGCTTCTTTAGCAAATGGGGGTTGTGAGTATTTAATCTCTGAAATGTCTTTATCATTTCCCTCTGCAAGAAAGGGGTTTCTGGCATTTTTCATAGGTTCTTTATAAACCTCACTGGAGCTCTCTTTGTAAGTGCCTCTTGCAGGAAATCCATCTGAGAGGGTACCAAAGGCTGCGTGCTCTTTAAAGGGATCAGCTGAGAGAGGAGAGGAGGAGGGAAGAGAAGGAGCAGGATCAAGCGGGACTGCAGTAAAATCCTCTTGCCCAAGCGACTTAGTGCTACCTGGCTGCTCCTGCAAGTCCAGAACTTTTTCTGTGACCGTGGATAGAAAGGAAAGTTAGAGAAGGCAAGGGCTCTCAAAGTCAGTGCAAACTTTCAACAGGTTCACATGATTTTAGCTATTAAATGGCTCTTCCAAGGTCTAGCATAGATACTATGAGCCATTAATACACACTATCACTTAAAGCTATTCTACTTCACTTCTAGGAGAGAAGTGAGCAAGAGGCTCAAGAAGCAGCAACTTTATGCAGTGCAAAGATCTCAGTAAAGCTGAAGATGCCAGACAAGTATAGGGGCAATATTAACAAAGCCATAACAGGAGGATGGCAAGGGGAGACAGAGACAGGGGGTAGGTGGATGCTTGGGCATAAACATATTGCACAAACATGTACCAGCAAAGTCTTTTTTGACACCTTTCTTGAAATTTGTGGATGGTGTCCCTAATAAAAACCACCAAATCAATACTACAGGTGCAAATTTTACTTCTTTAAAATACTGCAGAAAGTTACTATAGATTAAATCTTTCTGCTAAATCAGTAAAGTGACTATGCTCTGATGTATTAACCTGTTAACAGTACCAACTTCTCTCCTACCTACATCAAGGGTCCAAGAATTCACAGATGGCTGTATTATTGTTTATGAAACAGTTTACCACGTAAACAAATGAACGCATATTAAAATCTGGAATAGATCAACCAAAAAGTCAAAACTGAAAAAACGTGACAGAGGCTATTCTTGGACCCATGCTGACTTTTAGTAGAGGCAGACTAGTGGGAAAGGGTTAATGAGGTCAGAAAAGCAGGAGGTACTCAGACAAAGGAGAGCAGAAAGAACTTGCCTGCAGAGGAGTGCATCAGAGGCGCAGATGTAGCAGGAAGAGCAAAAAGGGTCTCATCTGAAAAACAAACAAATAACCTCAGCAGAAGGAAGGGCCAGGGTGAAGAGGGGAGAAAGCACACAAGGAGTCAATTCCCAGTAAATCCAACAGATCAACAGCCAACACCCAAGAGAACCAGGGAGCACCATCATCAGAGCCAGGTGACTTGGGAGAGCCCATACCCAGATTTCCCCATTCACAAAGGGATCTTTACTGAGGGATCTCCACCCTCCAAGTCAGTGACCAACCATAGGGTGAGACAAACCTTGGCAGCTACTCTTATTTTCATTCCCTGGCCTCGCACACCACTGGGCAGCTATACCTGCCGTTGCCAGTGACACATAACTCTTACTTAGCTCTCTCCACCCAAGGTCTCCTCACACCCCCCTACTTGTGTGAGCAGCCCCAACAAACTCCATCAAACACTAGTGAAAGTTAAAATTACTAAAGCAAGCTCTGAAAGCAAGCCCACAAACACAGCACTCCTCAGGCACAGCCATACTATCTGCTTTATATCTTTATTCTTTTCCTTTTGGTATTATACAGACAAGCCCCCAGAGGAAGCTGTTATTTTTAAAGCCTTTTTTACCATGATCCAAAGAGTGTATTTGGCTTTTCTGAGTTTGCTTTAAGCCCAATATCTCCCAAGACAAATCCAGTTCTCCAATTTCCACTCAAAGCTGCAGTACCAGCCATCATGAGGAAACAGGCAAAGCAAAATCAGTCCTTCTCTGGATTTCTGTGCCAGCAGCAGTGTTTTTCCCAGGTCCATCATGTCCTGTTGGCTTTACATTGATGTGAGAATACTACCATTTAGATAAATTTATTTCATTCTGAGAAGTGCATAAAGTTTTCACATTGAGGCTGTTAAAGAATATTTGCAATTCACATCAATTGCATTAGTGGAGCAAAAAATTATATTTAAGTACTTAAATCCAATTTTTATTCTCTGTACAGACACCAACAATCTTTAATTTTGCTATGTGCCTGGACAAAATCAAGTACTGAAAAAGAGGTGGGGATATTTTTGGCTTGTTTTTTAATTATTATTACAAATAAAGAATAACAGAAGCAATTTAAAGGCAAGAAGTGAGAAATGTGGTAGTTGCAGCAGCACAAACATAATAAACCAGTCAGGCAAGGCATTAAGCTACGCTGTGTTTTGGCACTAAACCACGACTTGTGCAGAAGCAATGCCACTTGCAGACACTCATGACCTGTCTGGCTTATTCAAGTTAATCCCAACAGCAGTGTTTCAAAAATCAAGTCTCCTCACAACCTGCATTTCCTGTCACACTATACAGTCAATTGGGTTTGATCCACAGAACATTTATCACTTGCTGTATGTTGTGGATTATAAGAATCACCTGAAGACAACAGAAAACAGAGTAAGAAATATAGCTCAGTGTAGGACTTGGTATTAAGAAGGGTCCTCAATTCCTGCTGAGCCAAAGACATTTCTGCTCAGTTTTCTAAAAATTACATTTTTCGATTAAGGACCATATAGAGAGAAACCTCAATTCCAAATTTAGAGCACATTAAAGCAGTGTCACAGTTCAATGGTGGCAAAGCTTTTAAGGACGAAAACCACACTGGAGGACAACTGATGGGTACATGAGACAGAGTCACAGAACTGCTACACCAAGTACCACTATAGGCCCTTTGTTCCAGGAGCTGCTTGGCTCCACATCCCCTGGCTCACCAGGATCCTTTCCACAAACAGAGACTGCTCCTCAGCCCACATCTTTCCTGAAATCACACACTCTACCTCCTCCAGATCACCCCAGAGCAGCACAACCCAGATGTACCGGAAGGAGTCTGCACTATGAGGCAGGAGAAAAAGCAGGATGGACCTGATGGGACCAGATTGTGAACAGAAACTCTGACAGCCCAACAGAAAAGGACCTCCCAGGGAAACCAATACCAAGGCAGTGGACAGAAGGTGCTGGACATGCAGGAGGAAGGGCAAACAAACACAGCAGAGTCCACTGGGGAGCAAGGAAGTGAAGGGGAAAACACACAAGTCATCCCTGAAAGGTGCTGCTCCCTTCCTGTCCCAAAGGCCGACTGCAATCTGCACCAAACATTCCACATTTAAAATCTTTTGAACACTTTCCAGCCCCAGAGACAGAGGTTTCAGTTTCTGGGGAAGGGCATTGGGTTTAAGAGCACAGGCTCTCATTTTTAAGTGTTTCCTTAACACAGCACAAGGCAAAAACTCCTTCTGAGGTGTGGCTTCCATTTACCCAACACAGTACCATAAAATCGCTATGCCAGCCACTGAATTCCCAGGTTCTCTTAATGGAAGGATATTATGTCCACAGCCAAACTTTATTTTCCACACATGGCTGGAGTGTGAAAAGAGATTACATAAAAGCAGCGTTTCCTAACCAGCCAAGGAGAGCCACCCACTCTCCCTCCACCCACATCAGAAAGGCATTTTTCCTGCTGAAAGGAAAAAGATACAAGGGCTTTTTCCTGCCCTGTGTAATACCTCCAGGCAAGCAGGGAAAATGGAGTAGGACAACTCCCCATCAGCATCGGTGCTGACTGAACCAACACCCTCTGCAGAGTGAAATTGAAGTGACATGGTGAAAGGGAATTTTTCCAGCAGTGACACTGCTGGAGCACCCCCACCTCCCATGCGGAGCTAGAAACCTCTCAGAAACACAGCTCTGTGGGTAAGTAGGACACTTCTAGGATCCATCACCAGGGGTGGCTTCTCCTATTTGCATCTCAATGGCAGAAATTAGGTGACCAAAAAAACGAACCCCTCCCCCCCCCAAAAAAAACCAAAAAAAACCCGCAAAACAACAACAAAAAACCCCAAAAACAAACAAAAAAAACCCCCACCCACAAAACAAACCTCCCAAACAAGCAACACAACACAACCAAGTAAAAAAACTTCTGAATACATCAAGCTCTGAGCAACAATATTGTCAAGCAAAAGCAGATATTCAAAACACCTTAACTGACGTACAAAGTGAGTTTCACTACAAAACACTTCACCCAAATATATACAGAAAAAACCTAAGTGATCCGCTTACAAAGCATAACTTTTTACAAATCCTAACTAAAACTCCTTTACTAAGATGAATTGCTCAGTTAACACTTCCATCAGAAGACAGATTTTGTTTCACAAAGCATGGGAGAACGAGACCTCAAAATTAACACAATCTCCACAAAAAGACTTCTTACTCCAAAGCTTTTCAGCCAAAAATTCATAATGATGCAAGTTAGTAAAATACTTTCAACATTGCAGCCTCTTATTTATGAGTGGTACCACTTTATGATTTACTGAAGCACTCCAAGTGATGGCTCTTAAAGAGAACTTTAGAGACTCAGCCTGACTGCATGTCTGTTTTTAACCAGAAACATACTGTAAATTTTATTTTTGATTTCTTCAAATTAAATATTCCCTAAAAAACCCAAAAAAAAAAAAAAACCCAAAAAAAAACCAAATCACCCACAAATAGCCCTGTTTCTTCTTTCATTAGCATGAACTCTCATATTTTAAAACTGCATTATGATCTCAGCTAAAACATAACGTCCTTCAATGAGAATCAGATTTCAGTGTTGTTTAAAAATAAAGAACCCCAACACCAGCATGACAAAGATGTGCAATTTTAAACCCCCATTTTAATTTTTGCTGATTTCCCACTAACTGCTGATGTTACAAGATGCTGACATTACCAGCATAAAACTTAACATTTAAATACCAAAATTTCAGATAAAAAGTAGAGAAATAAATGGAGATTTCTCACACAACTAATGAAATGAAAGTTATCTGCAAAGATTTCCAGAGAAAAATGTTTAAAATTAAGTAGTAAATTGACAATTCCAAGAAAAGCAGTTTATGAGAAAAGAGCCTTTTTTGTTCCCAAAAAACATACTTGCCAAAGGAAAGCAGAGGACTTCAGTCTAGTCAGAGAAAATAAGAACTGAGCAACAACAATTTCTATCCCTCATCACTGGATTTGTGTCAACGAAGGACCCTTCCATCTGCTCCCACGTGCCTCCTTCCAATCAGCAGCAGCAGAACTGTGCTGACATGGATTTACTGTTCTGCTGCTCTCCTTATTTTTGTGTATGAGCTCAGCATTAAAACAGACAAAACCCACAGAAACACTGAGCAAACTTCACCTGATGTTTCCAGTTTAGCTTTGCCAGGAGACTTCATTAGGCTGCTAGATGGCAGCCTTCAGAGCTTAAAAACCACTTCCTGGATTAGTTTGCTGGAAAATGCTGCTAGTCTTAAAATTAACAAAAATGGAGTCTTTAAGAATCCATTTCACCTTTGCAAGCCTAGGAAATGAGCAAGATACCAAACTAACAAGCCAGGGACTGCTTTTACCTTACAGACTTCCCACAGCGGAACACTGTGAAAGGCCGCTCCTGTTAACGTAAATATTTAATAATAAAGGAAAACAGGGTAAAATTAATACTCCAAGGAATGGCATATGTGACATGACTCACATGCCATGTAAAAGTTCCATTTGCAGCAACCCCTCTAGGGCAGATATGAAAGAGAAATTGTTCCTTCAATGCACCGTGTTGCTCATGTGCCCACGGTGGAGGCTGCCCCAGCAGCATTTCTATCTCAAGCTGTTTAGCAACACATGTGGCCATTTAAAAGTTAATTATTTCAAGTTCTCAGATACCTAATTTCCTACTGCAGTACAAAACAAGGGCACACAACTTCACAAGAATTTCCTGAGAAAAGTAGCTGCCTACACAAACTCCATTTAAATAATCTCCTCTTATGATGCGATTGTTCTAAATAGAGGATTTCGCCAAATATTTAAACCATTCAAGATCTAGAACATTAACTATTATTAGCACCTTTTCACATCATTACATCAGGCTGCAGAGCCACAGCAAATCATTAGTTTTTCTCATTTGGCTCTTTTTAGTTACAGGTCTAAGTTTTTAAAGAGAAGTTTCCAGATTAGGAAACTATTTGGAGATCTTGGGAGGAAAGTGTACAAGCTGCTACAGAAGATGGGAGTTGTTGAAGATTTAAGGGGGAAAATGGAGCTCCATTTTGGACACCCTGAGGGCATCATGGCTGGGATCACAAAAGGAGCAAAGACCTTTGATCATTGACAAACCCAGCTGTAGGTCATTTCAGGCCATCACGGCAATTACTGCAAAGTGGAATCATGCATCACCTGCAGGGAGAGTTGTAGTGCACTATTTGAAGTGCATGAAGAAAAAAAGTTCAAACAAGCATTTTAAATAGTCTGTTTCTGCAAACATGTCTCCAGCAAATAACATTTTCTTGTTGTCTAAGCAAAAATCTATAATCAAACTGGTTTAGGCAAGTTTTTTTTCAATATCATTTTTACATGGTCCAATTTCTCAGCTTCTCCTCTTTTAAAATAGCTCCACTTGAGACAAGCTGCCCAGCAACAACGAGAATGTAAAGCAACGGGACAGAGGTGAGCTGTGTGCCATTTCTTCTCCTTTTGCTCAGCTATTCAGTGAAAAGAAAGGCAGTTCCACTCCCCTGCAACACCCAAGTGCCAACCGAAGCATGAACAGAGGGACACAAGGAAGAGACATTAATCCTGGCTCTGTCATGTTCCCTGTTACAATTCCCAGGCTGCCAAATTAAGAACCCACCACCACGATACTTCTACAAGGCCATTAAATACTTCAGACACAGCTGCCACTCTCACCTCACTCTTACAACCATTTTGATCAGTAACACCAGGGACAGGGTCCAAAACATTTCAGAGACCGGTTCTCTAATGCCACTTTTTGCTATAAGTCCCTCACCCACTGAGTGTCACCCCTCATCCCCTCAGAGCAGGGACAGGATTTTATCAGACATCTTTTGTTAGCAAAACTAAACAAACAGAGAAAAAAAGTCTCACAGTTCAGCTCCAAGAAACTTTTCACTCCTCTCACACCAAGAGCACACAGAATTCCCAGAAAGAGGATGCACATACCTTTCCCAGCCCAGCAGTCCACAGGAGCTCACCACGAGGAAATGAAATCCTCTCAGGAACAAAGAGAAAACTCTTCTGCTCCTGTTCTCCTCCCAAAGCTCAGGGAGGAGTAAATGGCACAGCTCTGGTACTACACACCTTGTCTGTGCCTTCCCCCTACAAGGTACCAGCTCCAATCACAGAAATTCTGCATCATTACCCAAATTAGCATCAGGTGGTGGGCAAAGCCTCCTTTTACTGAAGTCAGGTGGCCACAATTAACCCAAACTGTTCACAGCCCACCTCTGATGGCCTGAAATACCCACTTGACAATCACAACTATATTTAACATATAAATAAAGGGATTTAATAGCAAAGCAAAACCTTAATTTAGAACCATCTAAAATATGAACATTCCCCGATTCAGCATTTACAGACACCAATTTATACTGCTTCAGTGCATTTGATTAAAAAGAAGCAGAAATAAACAAACTAGCCAAGTGCAAACACAAGCGTCCAGCTAGACACAGCTTTTAAATCCAAGTACTCAGTCTTTGGCAACATTTGTAACCAAAAGAATACTAGATAATTCCTCTAAAAACTAAGTAACTCTTCCTTAAGCCCCAGGCTCTTTAACCATAAGTTGAAATAACAAAAAGAAATTTGAGTTCTGGCAGTGGCACAAAGCAGGAAAATAGAGTAATTAGATGAGAACTTATTCAAAGGCAGAAGGTCTAAAGAGCCATGCAAATCCTATCATTATGCAGACATTATCCAATTTAATTTTAGAGATTATACCAATCATAAGATTCCCTTTCACTGATTTGTACAGATGGATTTTTCCCTGCTTTCCCCACAATTAAACAAATTAAGCAGTATTTAGATGAGCAACCTTATCATTGCCGAATAATGTATTTATTAGCTAAAATAATCTTTAAAGAATAGAGATGAGATGCTACTGATTTCTTTTGGCACCTCTTCCCAACACATTACCTTGTGTGACAAGCCTCTGACACAAGAGCTTACAGTCTGCAAAATAAAAAAATTGGTGCATAAGATGTCTGATGGATAAGATATGAAAAATAGGGAGCAAGAACATGGACTCGATGTAGCTGTTAGTATCAGTAGAATATCTTTTAATTAAAGGGGAAAAGCAATGTGAAGATTCAGAGTCTTGATGTCCTCCTGACTCCCAAGGGGATCAGGTAACAACAGCACTACAATAGATTTTGGTCAATACAGGTTTTGCCCAACCATTTCACTTTTTTGTAATTTAAAACAGAATACACAGGGAAAACCCAATTTTCTTGTTTATAAGTGTGATCTTTAAAGGAAGACTTGGGTTTAAAGCACTTTAAATCCATCTCTCTGAGCAGACTGAAGGTACCCCCAGCAGACCTGGCTGAAGTCCACGAAAGAAGGAGCCTCTCTGCCACTAATGACATTTTTCTCCTCACTTGTTCCTTTCTGTTCTGAGCTCCAAGCTGCTTTGCAAGGTCTCACACATGCTCTTTCGTCTGTTTTCTTTGGCACTGCTTTCACTGCCACACACAGGGGACACAGAACGACAGGCATTAAAGAATTTTCTCTCCTGTCAGAAAGGAGGGGAGAGCAAGGTTCAAGGAAAACTGTCACAAACCAGTGCTGACTGGATAAGCAGAAGGATTTTGACAGACTGAGAACATTTTTAACTGGCAACAGGAAAGTTTATATTTATCTCAGTCTTGTGTCTCATTTGAAGACATCTTAACTAACATATTCTCCCTAGCTGATGAAGTTGATGACATGATTGCCCTGTTCATTAAAAAGCTGCCAGTAGAAGCTGGGAGTATCTTCTCAGACACAAAGCAAGTCTCCCAACTAAACCATGGAGGTCACACTGGTATTCCCAGTACTTCTGCATTGAGAGGAACTTAAGGTATTTTTTCTTTATACATCAGAAAGCAACAAATTGAGACTAACCCATTAAAATCATGGGGAAAAGCATTAATTTAAAAACATAAAATCTAACCTAAAATCTTCATATTTTGACAGCTACAGTTGGCAGCAGATTGATTATTTCCATTTGAAAGATAAAAAACATTCTACTGAGATAATTTGATTTTCTCACACTTTGTGAATATTAATAAGGCCATTATTTTATTGCTGTTGTAATAGTTCTTATTGATGGAAAGACCAATTTAAAAAGCCATCCACCAGGCGTGTGTCATCTGTCCAGAGTGCAGGATCTCAGTTCTGGCTGTCCTATGCTGCCCTAAAAACTGAGACTGCAGAATAAGTAGAAAATATTCAGTGTTTCCAAAGCATATACAGGAGCAATTTCTATTTTAGATCATAAACAAATAATTTTTTTAAAACTGCATTAAAACATTACTTTTCTACTGAGGTCTCACAGTTCACTATTTTTACTTGGCAATAATAGCTTTTTTTTTCCCCCTTTCATTTCTAAAGCAGCTTGAGAGTTACACAATTTTCCTCCTACTTCATGTATAAGCATTTCTGAATATCTCAAGACAATTTACCTGTAAGCTCCAAGTTGCTTTCCATTTTCTAGCCAATAAAAGACCAAGAACTATTTCCTTGCCTCCAAACTAGAACCCAAAGGACATTTTCAGATTGAACTATGCTTTGCTAATTTATTTCTATCTGAGTTTCGCAGTTACTATAGAAACCTGCCAGCAAAAACAAAAAAAAAAACAAAAAAACCCAAAAAAAACCCCAAAAAAAAAACACAAAAAAAAAAACCACAAAAAAAAAACAAACAAAAAAAAAGAGACAAAAAAAACCAAAAACAAAACAAACAAACAAAAAAAGCTTCTGTCAAAATATTAACAGAAAACAAAGAAATATCACTCCAGCACACCAAGTGCTCCAGTTGAAGGTTAACCACCCTTTGTTCCTTCCCAGCACACAAAGGCCAGGATCACAGGAGAGCCATCAAGCAGCTGAGTGCAACAGAATGGACATGGAAACAGGCAGACAAAGCCTCAAAATCCCCTCAAAATTGTGTGGCCACCACCAGAGCTCCCCAGAATTCCAGCAGCATGGGAACTGGGCTCCAGGGTTAAGTCTGATGCCTAAATGCCTCCTTGTAAGTAGCCAGGCTCTTGGACTGAGTGCTCTCTGAAATCCTGGGCATTGGAGGAAGAGGAAGCAAAATGAGTACAACATCTGCTTTCCCAGCAACTTTGAGAAAACCTCTGACTGGGAAGCCTGAACACTCCCCTCAGCTTCCACAAGTGCTACTGTTTGTGGTTATCTGTGAGATAAGAAAGAGGTTCTTTGGCCACCAGTGGTGATGCAACAAGGTGGACAAGGCAGTGGTCGCTCCACAGCCATGCTCAAAGCTTCCTTAAGTACAGGCTGGGAGGAGGGGAAGGAGGGCAAACAAACAGCAGCTCTTCACCATCTCCTAAATTGTGGTTTGTAGGACTTTGTCTCCAAGGGGAAAACTCCCAGTACAATTCAAAACTTTCCTGAGGGCTACATCATTATAGGGTAGGTGGAAGCTGTGTGGTTTTATCCTGGAAAGCAAGTCCAGGGATACATACCCACACAAAGCAAACATACCATCAAACTTGGCAGGACTATCCTTGCACACACTTCTGCTTATCAGAAGACAGGGCTGTTTGGCTCCTGAAACTCTTACACCAGCTCAGTTACAGAAGCAGGCCCCAGTGCCAGACACTGCACATGACAATGAATAAAATCGAATAAATATAATGATCCTTTGTTGAACTCACCAAGATAGGAACATGAAATGTGAAAATGAAGGTTTACTATACCAGTCAAATTGCTAATTATTCTCCTCTTTACAATAGATTTTTTTTTTTTAAATCACATTCTAAATTAGATAACCGAGGTTATGAACACCTCCCTTAGAGCTTTGCTGGCTATACTTGGGAAGAGAAAATGTCTTGCACCTCAGAGAAACACTGAGGAACAGTGGGTACATATTTTAATAAATGAAGGGTACAAATGAAAGTCACCAGTGATAGCATTCAAAGACAGCTGTGTTTTTTCCAAGTCATGCTGCATGCTGTCCTTAAAATGCATACAACTCCTCTGAAGGAGTCCCTGCAGACACAGCAGCACAACAGAAAAAAAATCTGAGGAGCAAATATGCTGGTTTAGAATTTGTATCAAATGCAAATGCAGGATGAGCAGGGTAAAAGGTTCACTCGCTGGGGTGAGCAGAAGCAAGTATAGATCCGCATTTATTCAGGACCTCCTGCAGCTGGGCTCAGCCCAGCCAGGGACAGCTCCAGGCAGCTCTGCTGACCTCTGCTTGACACTGTCTGGGCAAACCTTCCTGAGACCTCTCCTCAGCATGGATGAAATTAAAGAAAAAATCCTATATAATCACATAGAAAAGCAAGACTAATTAATAAACTGTCCCTCCACAACGTTTGCATATGTATTTAACCTAGGTCAGCTGAAGGCAACAGACATACAAGGAAGCATCTTTATTCTCTCTGCATGCTGGCTTAGGGCCAGTCTGGTGGATTTCATGTACAGGCTTCTGGTAAGTGTAGTTTAACTTCAAAACACACCAGTCTCTTCCAGGAAAGTGATATATGACCCTCCTTTTGCTGCAGAATCTAGGGCTTGGAGAAGCAAAGTGGTATCTACTCATCATAGTACACTGGTTATTCTTACTTTGGGCAGCTAGCCAAAAAAAGGGGGCTAATACTTTGACCATGTATACCTACCTCAAACTGATTTTTTTTTTTTTTGTACCCTATGTAAATTCAGGTAAACAAAAGATTTAAGCAGTAATCTCTCCAGAACTGTAGTTTCTGCTACTCACGAAACAACAAGTAAAAAAACCCCAGAAATCGTTCAGGAGAACCCAAGTTTGACTGCAGAGCTCCTGCTTGTTTTCTCCTCCTGCAAATATTTATATTAGCTCTTCAGAAGGTAGGCTGCTGTTACCCTGTCAGAGACTTGCATTATATATAATTATGTCACAATGATATTAAATACTCTTAAGTGTGTAACTAAAAGCAATTACAAAGGTTTTCTTTTTAAACAACAGCTCCATATATACATAAAATCCATTTCAATGGGTCATCAAGCAGGCAATACATTTTTGCTATTGTTCCACTGCCAAAAGGCAGCACCATGGCCAATTGTTGCATATAAAAGAAGCCCTACTATTCCCTGCTATAGGCCATACTCTCCTCCTCCTGGAAACAGAATTTCAGAGTTATTTGCCTCAAATCCTCATAAATGAAAGCATTAGATTTCAAATATTAGGAGATTTTGAAAAAATATTCTAGATTGTGAATTGTAATTCTTCAGTTATACCTTTAATTCAAACAGCAGAGCTCAAAGTAAGTGAAATGACAACTCTGCAGAGAGCAAACCACAGGACCACGTGGCTGTCCCTGCCATGGTCACCCGCCAACCAGCTGCAGGCAGCAAATTCATTTTGCAAGTCTCCTAGCATGACTGAGAGTGAACTCATTTTAAGCCAAGCCAAATATCTTGACCCAGACAGTTTTAACACCCACTGCTAAATGCAAAACTAACAAACATTTGATGCGTAAATGGATATTTAACACGATAGAAACTAAGTGCTCCTGCATTTGAGAAGACCAAAATACTCATGAGATAACCTGGCAATGCTTTTATCAACATAATTTGTTCTCATCCAAGAGTTTCAAGTACAGAGCTTCTAATATTTCAACTCATCATTAGATGAGCATTGTGTTACAACACCTTGTCTTTGGAAACCAGGCCTCCCCTAGATGCCAGTCCTTACTTCAGAGCCCTAAATTAATCATCACTGACAAATTAAAATAACTCCTTGATGCCACTTCTCAGCTATACTACGCAATTCTCACAGTTAGGTCTCTAACACAGAACTATTTCAGGAATTACTGTGCTGTTTTTGCCTTATCCTTCGGGGGTCAGAGAGGAAAAAAAAAAACAAATCACTTCCAGAAAACACACTTTCATCCCTCCTTTTCAAAGCAACATGATTTGGTAGATCCTATTTCTTCCATTCAGTTCTGTTTAAACCATCCAGAGTTCCACTCAGAGAACATGCCTGGAAAAAATTCTGTTCATCCACCATATAGAATCCCTCCTCTTCATTCTGTTGCAAGCTTTTGTCATCATCTGTCCTCCAAATGGTGGAAACAAACAAAAAAAAAAATCTCCTTGGCATATTGCTACATAGAAAGCTTCCAGAAGAACAAAACAAAGTAGGCTTCATGAAAGACAACAGCACAAGTAACCATGAAGTCCCATCACACTTGCAAATAAATGCATTGTGAAACTTCCCCTGAAAAAAACTAAATTCAGGTTTTAACAGGCCTTTTTTAAAATTATTGTTCCAGATGCTTTTTTTTTCACTAGATCTTGAGTATTATGCCCCCTTATACTGTAATGTTTAGTTATTATTGAAATCCTGCATCTTTACAACATACCAACACCACAACAGCAATGAAGATAAGCACACACCATGATGATCTCAAAGCACTTGAATTTGTGCCTTTTCACTGTTTTAGTGGCCTCAAGTCAGCTCTTTTACTTTGAATTAAGGAGAAGTGGAGCCAAAGCACACTCACAATCTGCATGCAAGGCATTAGTCATGCGGGTCAGCTCCCGGATTAGACCTGAGAAGAGCTCTGGCAGTCGGGCAGCACCAGCAATTGTTGGGGGCTGACACGCCCTCCACTCCACAGGCTCCGGAGAACCCCCACATTACGGGGCGACGCCTTGGAGAAGCCCCAGGTAACAGCCGCGGCCATCCAGGATGCGGGGCTGACATTCTTCTCCAGTACTGCCACACCTAGAGCAGCGAGCAGCCTGGTCTCCCTTTGTGCTACTACACATTCCTCCCACCGGTTCCCTCTCGGGGGCTCAGCCCCGCAATCCGCGGCCGGGGCGCGGCGTCCCCACGCAGGCTGCGGGCCGCTGGGCTGTGCTGGCCAGGTGGAGAGCCGGCGGCTCCGCAGTCCCTCGCCTCGCCCCTCCCTCCAGGCGCTGTGTTAAACATGAGTAAGATTACAAGTATCTTATGTTTCTCTCATCCCCCGCGCTCCCACGCCCAAACCCGCAGCGCCGGGCCGCCCTGGGGGGAACCGTGCCCGGGACAATGCGGCGAGGGCTCTGCGCCGGGAGAGAACCGGCCGGAGCCGCGAGGATGCCGCGGCCGGTCCCTCGGGACTCGGCCGGTACCCTGCGCACGGCCGTCCCCACGGGGCTCAGCCGGTATCCCGGACACGGCCTGTCTCCCTGGACTCGGCCGGTACGCCAGGCTCGCCCCGCGCTCCCCCGGCGACGCGGCCGTTGCCAGGCGGCGGCGGCCTCGCCCCCGGGCGGCCCATGTGCGAGGCGGCGGCCGGGGCGGCGCTTCCCCCTCCCGCCATTAGCATAACACAGAGGGGAGGAGGAGGGAAAGAGAATAAATTACAATTAAAAAAAAAACAGAAAAAAAGAAAGAACGAGGAGGGGGAGCCCTTTCTCCAGCATGAACTGCGGCGGGGCCGCGCCCGAGCGAGGCTGAGGGGAGGGAGCGATGCCGCAGGAGGCGGCCGAGGGCCGGCAGACAAAAGGAACCTCCCGGCGGGGCGGCGGGGCAGCGGGGCTCGAGAACCGGAGTGGCTCGGGTGGAGGCTCCCCCGGCCGGCCACCGCCCTCCCCGGGCCCGGGGCGGGAGCACTCACCAGCTGAGCCGGAGGAGGACCCTCTGCTCCGGGGGACAACGGCAGGCTCGGGCTTGGGCGGCTGGGGCTGCGCGGGCCGGGCGGGGGCCGGGACCTGCTCCTGCGCGGGGGACGGCGTCGTGGCAGAGGAGGAGGAAGAGGACACAGCTCCTCGGGGGCTCCAGTCGGGCTGCGGCGGCTCCGGAGCAGCGGGGCGGGGCGGCTCGGCGGGGCCACCGAGGTCCAGCAGCTGTGGCGGCCGCTCCTGCGGGGCCGCGGCAGGCTTCCTCTCCATCACCTCCAGCTGCTCGTCGAAGTCTTCGTCCTCGTCTTCCTCTTCCTCCTCTTCCTCCTCCTCCTCCTTCTCGTCGTCGAGCACGAACTGGTAGTTAAACTGTGGCTGCTGCGGCCGGGCTGACCCGGAGGAGGAGGAGACCAGGGGCGACTGGTCCAGCTCGTCCATGGTGCCTGGAGCGGGCGGAACAATGAATAGTGCGGGAGCAGGGGGAGGCGCGGGCTGCGCTACCGCCGCTGCGGGACCCGCACTCCACGCCCTGTGAGTCACCGCCCGGGAGGCGCGGGCGCGGCCGCCCCGCCCCGCACCCGGAGCGGCGGCGGAGCCAGCCAATGGGAGAGGGAGAGAGCAGGAAGCAGCCAATGAGAGGTGGGCTCAGGCGTGGTTCTTTATGAATATGCATCAGATGGGCGGGCCCGAGGGCTGTAGGAGCGGGGCTGAGAAGTCGGGTAAAGTTCAGTGCGGAGAACGCGGGTGGGGCGGCAAAGGAGACGAGGCACGACCCGGGGCCCCTCCATCCCCCCGTGACAGATAGCCTGGGAGCGCGCGGCCTGATCCGTCACTCTCCTCTGCCAGGAGTAGTGTCATTCTCTCTTTTTTTGTTGTTTTAAACAGCGGTCAGAAACCCTCAGCGATTTCCAGAAAGAGAAGGCGATGGCTGGGCTCCCGGGTACGGATGGCGCAGGGCACCAATCCGCCCTAGCCCGGCTTCTCTCGCCCTGGATGTGACCGAAGGATCCCGCGGCATCCCGGGCGCCGCCGCACTGCGGGGCCAGGGAAGGGTGAAGCGCCGTCCCGGTCCCGATCCCGATCCTGTTCCTTGGGCATCGCGCTGATCATCTCAGGCACATCCCCTTGGGGCGGGAAGTGGAGTCAGCCAGCGCCTTCCTGCGATGGGAATAGAAGTTTTAACCAAAACATGATGCAAAAACCTTCCCGTGTCTGAAAAAAAAAAAAAAACAAAAAAACAAAGAAAAAAAAAAAAAACAGAGAGGAGACATTGTCAGAAGAGATACACCTGTTTAACCACCCGTGCTAGCGTAAGGCAGTCCCATGAACAGACCTCATAATCTCTTTAGAGTATGAATTTAAATTGTGTGAAAGAAAATTCTTCTGCGGGAAAGAATGGAAAGGAAAAGAAAAATGAAAGGTGAAAGGAGAAAGGGGAGGGAGGAGGAAAAGAGGGAAAAGGGGGGAAAGGAAAGAGGAAAGGGGGAAAAAAGGGAGGAAAGAGAAAACAGAAAAAAGGGAGGAAAAGAAAGGGGGAAAAGGAAAGAGGGGAAAAGGAAGGAAAGGAAGAATGAAAGAGGAAAAATTAAAGAAAAAAGGAATAAGAGAAAGGAAAGAGGGAAAAGGGAAGGAAAGGAAGAAGGAAAAAGAAATAAGAGAAAGGAAAGGGGAAAAAGAAAAGAGGGAAGGAAAAGGGAAGAAGAAATTTAAGGAAAGAGGAAAGGGAGGGAAAAAAGAGGAATGCAAAGAAGTAAGGAAAGAGGAGAGGGAGAGCAAAAGAAAACTTGGCACCTGCCTTGTGTTAGACTCTGGTGTGGTCTCCAGCTTTCTGCTCAGAGATGAAATATTGGCCAAAGCCCTTAGGGTAACACTTAATTTAAGTAAAATAGCATCTATTTGGATGCAATTTCCACCCACACAGCTGGCCCAATAAGACCAAAAGGCCTTATAATTCTATATTTAACACTACTCCAACATTATTATGGGTTTTTAACCCACAGGTGATTTATTCTTCCATATAAAGAGATTAGTTCATGGAAACACTCAGAGCAAGTAGCTGCCAGTTCAGTGAGACATGAGAAGATAAGGAAAAGAAGCAGCTCTCCTGGCTCTTCCCTTCTGCTGTGTAGGGTGCCATGGATGTGAGATCGACATCCGTGAGCTGTCCCATTAAGCAATGACTGACAGCCTGGAGCAGGAGAAGCTGCCAAGTGGGATCACTTCAGTGCACCTGAGCACACAGAGGGACTGAGGGGCATCTGCATCTCACACTGCAGAGGGAAGAACTTCTGGCTGGAAACTGGGGTTCAATCACCAGCTTCAGTCACGGTCTGAAAAATGGGATGGCAACAAGTGAATGGAGGGACTCCAAGGGGTCCCAGCACTGAGTCCTCTCTTGCCTCAGTAAAACAAATAGTATTCTTTGCATGAACAGTCTGAAGCCAAATATTTGTTGCTGCTATTACTATTGGGAAAGCCATTCTAAGATACCCCCTTTTCTAAATGATAAGAGACCTTCCAGCTTCCAGTCCTAATCTGGTTAAGGCCAAGATACAGCCTCTTACCACTTTTCCCTTTAAATTGTTATTTTCCCTGAACTTTAATTCCTAAGAATACACTTTGCCCAGCCCTTGCTTTCCAAAGCTAACACTGGAGAAGCTGTGCTGTCACCCTTCCCCCTGCTCCTCCAAGCAGCCTTTCCCTGTATCCAATCCAGTCTCAGATCAGGCACAGGAAATTCCAGATGAGATTTTTTTTTTTCAAGAATGTACAGAGACATCAATATTCCATATCACTACCAGAAATTACCAAAATAAATGTGCAAACTATTTTTATAAACACAGTGGGGGCAACATTGTTATTCTGATGGAGATAAATGTTTCCAGCAGGTGAATAAGCCCTTGACAAACTGTGAGGGGTATTTAGATGCCATTTTTTGCCCCTAAGATTTTGGGTGTTCATTGACAAATTATCCATTTATCTTTTCAAGTCAGCCCCTTTTACAGTGATATAAGGGATACTACAGCAGTAGCAGAATGGAGGCATAGCAAATAAAATACTTTGATTGAATAAGGTCTTTATAATTTCACCAGCAAATCTACTTTTTGCATCTCTTGGTTAAATAAGAAAATGGATTTTTAAAATTCCATTATTATATAACTTAAGGCAACAAGGTACCTTTAAAATTCATCAAATTCTGAGTATAGAAACTCAGAACATATAAATATGTGCTGACATATTTAACTATGGGGATTTTTGGTCATCTACAAGAAGGAAAATTCTATATATAATTTGGCTGATTTTATCAGAATACTTGGAAGAGTTTCTATCATCAATTAAGAACAAATGAAAGGAGTTTTTATTCAGAGACAGGAAGTGACTAAAGGTCTTGGGGGGAAAAAGGAAGGGAGTTCCATATTCTCTGAGCAAGTCAAATTAACAAGCAAGATGAAAACAGAGATCTGTAGTACCAAAACTATTGCAAAACAGCCCAGGTTTTAGCTCTTTAGAAAAGTATTTTACAATTCTGCTAGGAAGATTGTCAACAAGTATAGGAGTATTTTGCAGATATTCAGCAATTTATTTTACTTAAAACATAGTGAAAACTTAGTTTTCATGAGCTGTTTTCTTATAGCAAAGTTAGGAAGGAAAGCATTCCATGAGAGAAACCCCAGTGGGGATGTTTCTGAATTTCCACAGCAGTCCTGCCAGTGGTTACGTACTGGTGGGATTTTGTCAGTCCACTCTGACCTTCTGCTTTTTCTTATACAGAAGTAATATGATATCACAGCAGATCATGGACTAAGATAATAATGGTGATAGGACAAATGCAGCACTGTCACTTCACAGCAGGATCCAAGAGAAAAAAAACCTGCATTTGGTCTCAGATAGCAATTTTAAAGAAATTTTTAAGCTTTAAGGACAATGTCCCAGGTTTCAGACATAATGTCTTTATCTCTGGAAGGATAAAACTCTGCAATTCTTTGTTTTCAGATTATGCCAGAGCAGATTTGCCTCACAGGTATGTCTTCACTTGAATGCCTGCTGTACTTCCTTTCAAGATTAGCAGTGGCATATTGTGAAAAAAATCACTGCTTAGTTTATTAATACAAATGCAGCATATGGAGGGGGAAAAGTGTGAAAACCATAGAACAATGGGATTTCCATCTCTTGATGGTAACTGAGCCAAGCTGGGCTTTATTGGAATCTTCTGTGGGGCCTTCCTTGTCCTCTGCTATAAATAACATTTTCTTGATGATAACTTTTCTAACCTGTTATATTCTTTAGTGTTCCAAGCACTTATTATTCTGGAATTATTTGATTGGAATCAAACACATCCATTTCTACAGTAAATGTCCCACTAACCATGTCAATATACAGTACTCTGATTCAGACCTGTCACAACACACCCTGTAGAACTTCCTTCAGCCAGCCAGGTGCTGAGCCCATCCATCTGCATGAGAGCAGTTTCAGGACAGCTCTAAAAGACACCAAGCGCCACCAGTGAAAAGTTGCCATTAGCTGTAGCTTTAAATTCCTACATCCAGGTAATTTCTTTTTGGTCTCTGTAAGCTGTCATTCAGAGGGACCAAAGCTGATGTGTGCCATTAAAATGATGTTACAACAGTGAACAAGAACACATTTGTTCATCAATAAAATACGTAACATTTGAAGGGAACTAAAACAACGATAATGCTCTCCAGCAAGTGAGACTATGACATGAAAAACTCACCTCACTAGAGCTGCACAGGGATCCCATTAATGGGAATTTGGTCTGATTACTCTTTTTCTCAGAAAGAACCCCTTTGGTCTTACTTAAAGGACAATACAGTTAATTTTATGTCTTACTGACACCCCCAGAATTTTCTAATTCTCAGAATACATGTAATTCCCCACATTAGGTTTAATGTCACTACTTGTCAGCCCCTCACACTTTTAAGAAATACAATTAAATTATTCACTTACCAGTTTGGCCATAACACTCTCAAGGAACATAATGACCATCAGTTCCATTGGATCTAAGAAAAAAAAATCCATTCTCTTATTAGCAAACAGCTCCAGATAGTATCAATTACTTTTTCTAATTCATGTTCCTCTCTCCTAATTTTTATTTTAAATCACCTCCACATTCTCCAGGTACTGAGCTAGTGATGCCACTCACTCAGTGACTAGAATTTACAACAGCAAGAATGAGCACTCTGAAATCATGGCATTTTACATACATTATTTTAGGAGTTTTTTTAAAATCTTAGGGATTTATTACAGTTATAATAAATTGGAATTTAAGCTGGTTTGCTTTGTAAAGGGAAAAGTATATATAATTTATATTAGAGAACAATTTTTGCTCCTTCTCAGCATTGATATTGACCCACTTAGGAAAGAAACAGCCTGGTAACCAACATTCATGATTATTCCCTTGGCTGCCAAATGTGCCCAAGGAGAAAACAAATAGATTGATGGGGGCAACATTTTCACCATTACTGGAGACAAGGCTGATGGCATCACTATTGGAATTAGAAAACTTAACTATACAGGCAAAGTGTGCAGAGGGAGCAGCACATTGATCTGAACTCACATTTGAAAGGAAGAGCTGCTATTTTCCAGACCTTTGCTCACTTCTTAACAACTTATCCCTTGCAAATGCCTTTAGCAGGCTACAGCAGCTGGAGACTTCACCTGGGTCATGGTGGTACTTGGGGCCACAGAGCATTTCTGACTTCCAGGGACAGAATGTAGGGCAGCTTTGAAAAACACCACCAGGACTGAGGCTTCTTAGAGTATTTAGGGAGCTCTTCCTTTTATCTGGGTCAGACAAAGATAGGACAGCTAAGAAATGTCCAACATGACTTCCCTGCTTTCTCAGTATCATGTCCAGCTGGTCACACACTGAAGCCCTTTAGCTCCCTCACATTTCCCCAGATAAAATATTCCAGCTTTTGAAAACTTTGGGCAATTTTAGATAACTATGGCAGTGGCAGAAGATTCAAGGATATTGAACTCCGGATAGTTTTGTAGAAACCAGCAGCTGGCTAAATTAGAGAGAGCTGATGAGCTCTCCTGTGCAGATGGAGCCAGGAGAAGCTGGTGGTTCTCCATTTCACTGGTGTATATATAAGTAGTTTTTACAAGCCTGTCTGTCATTTACCCAGATGGCAAAACCAAAAAGAAGGATGAGAGGTGTGAGAACAACTGAAGATATTCCAGGATAGAGATGCAAACAGTGTAAGACCTGGAGCTATAGGAAGCTTGGATTTGCTTGTTTTACTGGTTTGAAACTAGTTTCTGACTGGTGTAGATAGGGATGTATTTTAGGTGAGTCATGACAGTGGTGACAGACTACCTAAGTGCAACCACGGTGTTGGCAAGGGAAAAAAAGGAATCCTGTAGGCTAAAGTCTTTCTGATACATCCTGTAAAAAGGAGCAGAAATGAAAGGAAAAGATACTGAGAAAACAGCACATGGAAAAGAAGTGGCACAGGGCTCATTTAGTCCCAAAAGAAAACCAAAGTTCTTCAGATTTCTAGAGCATAATGTTTGGCAGGTATCCCTTATTCTAAACTATTTTCAATGCTTTTTTTCTTTCAGTGCAAATATAGTTTTTACTCTTCTCATTGTAACTTGTGAAAAACTAACATATTTCAGTAAAAACTACTTGAATAACATGTAACATCTGCTCAAATTATTACTTCAGCACAGGCTGTTAGCTAAGATTTGCTGGGTTTATTCCATCAGGTAGAATCAGGTTGCTAAACAGTGTAAGTTTTAACATATGATCCTGGAAATAACTTGACCATAACCTGGGGAGAAATGCCTGGGTAAATTGAGAAAAAAAACCCAGTCTGTTTGGCTTTAAAGGCAGCTAGTTGTATGTTATTTGTTTCTCATTCAATTTTACCCACTTGAAGTTTTTGAAAATAAAATCAGAATTTAGAATAGCATTATTTCTTTAAAAGTTATCCAAGTAAATTGATTCAGCAGAATTCTTGTAAGTGAAAGTTGCTTAAAAGAATAAGATCATGGGATCATAAAAAGATTTGGGCTGGAAGGGGCATTCAAGACCATTTAATTTCTCTCCCTGCCCCGCCCCCACATTCCATGGGCAGGGATACCTTTCTCTAGAACAAGTTGCTCCAAGACCAACCTGGTCTTGAACACTTCCAGGGAAGTGTAAATCATATAATCATATAATTCTTCAACTCTGCAGTGGGCTGTAAAGGCAATCTCCCTGAGCAGTTTTTGGACACTACATCAGTGGCAGTTTTTTACCTAGCCTGTCATCTGGAAGAAGAACAAGGCACACAGATATGTGATCCCTTTTAGTCTGCCACTGAATTCATGTCAATTTTGCTTGTTCTTTTAGCACGCTGTGTTTCTTACAGTGTAAAACTGTTTTGTAGGTGTCCTAGTAAAAAAGCAGAGACTCAAAACAAAGGCCTATTGATTGGCATTTCAAATACATTCCTTGGATGGTGAGAAGACAACCTCCTTGGTCCTATTAGTTACATCTAAAAATTCCTCCACTTTGCTAAATAACTGGTGATCCCACATTATATTTAGGCAGTTTCTTGAGATTTCAGGGTGCTCATGTAGCTGATGTGATGGTCAAATGTACCTCTGATTACTCATGTGGTGTCTTTGCAGTACTTATGGAAGTATCATGCTTACCTTCTACTCTTTTCTCACAGAATCCTCCGATTCCATCCATTGGCAGCCAAAGCCCCTCAGCAGATCATCACTTCCCTCATGTTCTGCTCATCTGACCTGGTTTAGCCCTTTTTATAGCTTGGAAGTTCATACTGATGTTCAATTGTTGCACTGAATGCTTCTTTGAAGAAAAGATTCCTTTCTTTTTCTTCAAGAGTATAAGAAAAAGAACAATTGTAAGGCACCACAAAGGATATGCTTTCTATATTAACCAAGTGTAATATTCCATCCTGGCTTTTCCATGATATGAGTGATAGTTACTACCTTGGGAAGAATCAGCTTCTCTTCCCTCATCTGAGGATTTTTCCCCCTTTAAAATCCACTTCTGTGACTGCTCCAGAATGCTGAAATTGTAAAAGTAATTTATGTATCCCACTATGGGATAAGAGGGAAGACAGCTGGGAGCAGACAAAAAGAGATTCCAAAATGGACCAGACCTCCAGCTGCTGACCCACAGAACAGAAAGATCAGTACTGGCACCATCACAAACCATTAACTTTAGTTCCCCCAGACTAAAACAGCCCAGGACTGGGTAATTCTTTCTTCTCCATATAGCATCCATCTAAGTGCAACTAAATAAAGATAAACATATTATTCCTAAAAATAGCATGGGATGTCAGCACTCATATTTTTCAGAATAGCAAGAGCTATTTAAACTGCTTTGACAATGAAATCAGGTGCTGCCATATAAATACACAGTATATGATATATTGGTTCAGTTTTAGATCGTTTTATGGCAACTGGATGATATTTAAATTTTTATTGCATTCCTACTAATATGTAAGTTTTAACACATTGTGTTAGGAATTTTTTTCCTCTCTGCTTAGAAATTTTAGTTCAAATTATAGATATTCCTTCGGTCTAAGTATTTTTGCATTTATAATTGTGGCATATATATGGATGTATGGATAAATGCATATCCAAAATGTGAACCAAAAAAGCCAAATCAATCAGACTGGCTGTTGGACACATTATATAAACTCCAGTTTACCCTCTGGAGTGCTCAGGCTCCCTAGTCAAGTACCAAGGCTCAGTGTGTTACACAACATTGGCATGTTATAAAGTCAATTCCTCCTACACACAGTTCACAAAGCTCAATACAACAGGTGGATGAAAGATGTGTTGCGTAGGGGTGTTTTGGAAAACTGAGGCAACAACAAACCAAAGGGGTCAGTGGAAAAAGAGCAGTCAGCTTTTCCATTTCCCATTCTTGGGTAGTTGTTTTCTGTTGTGGATGTTTGGGATTTGCAAGACAAGTCTAAAACAAGTAAGGAAAGATATACATGCATTGAAAAAATCAAAGAGAGCTCAGAACAACATCCCATAGTACTAGGTTTAGCTCCATACCCAGGGACTGTCTGTTCTCTGACAGGTAATGGCACACACTCCTGTGAGCCCTCCTCAGCTGTAAGCTCCTAAGGCAAAGCCCCCATGATCTGCGATTTACAGAGTGCAGCACCATGAGCCCACAGTGCTGAAGGCAGCCCCTGACGCTCTGCAGGACTATAAATACCTTCTGCCACCAGGGGCTTTTTCAAATCTTTTCCAATCAGATTTCTCCCCACTGGGCAGCCAGAGCAGACATGTCAGCTGGGAGCACTGCTGAACCTGGTAACCCACACTGGCAAACTTCAGAGGAGTCATTCTGCCCATGAAGTTAATGGCATGATACAAAGACCAATTTTGTTGTCATTTGTTCTGTGTCATGTCAGCACAGAACTGGTTTGGTCTAAAATCCTCTCTGAGCCTTGGCAGCACACAGATGTGTGGGATATATGTGTTTGTAGCTGTGTCACCCGGGGCAACATCACATGGGATTGGACAGGTTAGGCAGGTTTGGGGTTTGGCAATACCTGGAAAAGGAACCCACACGATTGCTGCATATATTTGTGTTCTCCACAGAAACTCTGGCCCTGCCATGAGCTGTGTGCTGCTCTCCCAAAAATCCTGGCCACCTAACAGAGCCAGCATGGAGAAGAGCTGGCAGTTCCTGCCCATGTACCTGAATAATTTTCTCCAGCAGAGCAACCAACGCTGGAGCTGGGAGTTTTGGGGCTCCCCAGCAATGGTTATGTGGGAGAGAGATTGAAATGGCAAATGGGGAAGGTGGGAAGTTGTGGATGGAAGTTGCAGATAGAAGTTGTGCTGGTCACTGAGAAAGTTTTGGGATGGGAGGACAAGCCAAGCAGAGTCAGTCAGCAGCAGGTGGAGAAAGAAGAAAGCAGAACAAAATGGAATCTGTATCCCTGGGGTTTTGGAAAAGTGGCCTGTGGCAAGACATGAGAGGGTTAGGAGAAAAGAGTGAAATGAATCATGAGCCTAATATATAGAAATTGTAACAGATGAAGACAAAAGGGAAAGGGCAAGAAATCCCCTTTTGTAGCACAAAAATAGATTAGGAAAAGAAACAGTGAAAAGTGTAATTTCAGGTTACCTTGCTGTACTGAATGTATTAATAGTTTGATTCAGTTTTATTTGAAAAGAAGACAGAGAAAGAAAAGGGCATAAAGCCCTTGTTACAAGCAGAAAACCAGATGAGGCAGAAAACAAAATAAAAAAATTCTAATTTCAGGTTCCCTTGCTGTACTGAATGTATCTCCAGTTTGAGTCAGTTCTGTTATTTTAGGTATACAATTAAGTCTATATTTTCTCTACTCACCTTTTTATTCAAAATTTATTTATGAGAACCATTTTTTCTCTTAGGGATGTGTATTAAGTGTTACTACAGTAAAATGCAGTTGCTTATGGGTATCTGAAGGCAAGAGAACTAAAATCTGGTGCAAAATAAATCAAGAGGTAGTTGTTACACTGCTCTCTGTATGGCCAGCACTGACTTCATAGCCTGACCTTCCATTCTGCCTGTTCCAGCTGTAAAAAGATATCAAAAACAGGAAGGTGCTACCCTGAGACAATAGTCTGAAACAGACACACATTCATTTATTGAATAATAACAAATTTGAGTCTCTGCATTTATGAATATCACTCAGATTAAATTTCTTGTAGACCAAGAATGCACCTTCAATCAACTATTAAGCAAAAAACCCCACCCACAAATAAAAGCTGAAAAGACATTTCAATGTATAATAACAGTAATAAGCAAAAACATTACTATGATTAAACCTTTAATGTGATTAATGCTCTTTGGAAGGATTACACCTAAAACCTTGAAAGCACAATGGAGCTGGGGAGAAAAAACAGAAGGTGTTCAGACCTGGAAATGTACAGTTGAAGAGATGCAGCTTCTCAGCTCAGCATTTTTACTTCTGAGTGTGTATAGGAGTGACAGTTCAGCCACAAACCCAGGGATTGCTGGGACCAAGGGAGAAACACAAGTGAGCCAAAATAACAAGAGTCTGGGAAAGCAAGAAGGGGACAAAGGACACACAGAAAGCTGGCGTTACCCTAACACAGTTACCAGTATTGATATAATCCCCAGTGTTCACAAAGGTTTGAAGTGCCACGAGGACTGATGTGAAGCCTTGCTGCAATGGTTGGAGCTGTGGATTAGGGACTGCTTTCTGGGCGTGAAGCAGGGCAGAGAAATCATCTCCCTCTTGGTTCTCCAGAGAGACCTTTTCTGCACAGCTCTGCAGTGGAAGGAGAAAAACCTCCTTCTAAGAATGCACAGCATAGCTTTACACATTAATGACACTGATAAACATGTTCAAAAGATAACCCCAGAAATGTGTGAAACCATGAAAAGGTGTATTTGCTTCCGGGAAAAGGGAAGCGACCCTTAATTTTTACCAGCCTGGGTAAAGATTAGCTCTAGAGAGTTCATGTTATATATATTGTCACTAAAATCAGATCCAAGCTTCTTCGCAATGAGCTATTGGCTGAGACACAGCTTGTATGGATTCAGGTTGCTGCAGTGGAATCCCTCTGCTGGGGCCTGGTGTGAGCTCAGCCCCTGGCTGGCTGCACTCAGGCTGAAGGTGTTTGAGATGAGCCACGTGAAACATGGGCTACATGAAGAGCACAGTACCAGCAGATGAACAACACTCCAAGCTGTGGACTGATACAAACTCTCCCTGTGTCACAGACTCACAAAGTCCACCTTCCAGATGTTTAGCAGAGTCAAAAACCATCTCCTAATGCCCTACTACATCTTTCAGCCCATAGCAAAGACCAAAAGACCAGAGATTTCTTATTTTTCTTTTTTTTTTTTTTTTTTTTTTTTTTTTTTTTTTTTTTAAGGAATTAATGAATTTCGGTCTCTTGACAGATACACTTTAGAAATACTCTAGCTTCAAAATTAGTTACATTCTGTTTCCTGTTATTGTCTCTAATGGACCCAGAATCTTCCTCTGTGTATTTGAAAAAAGCAAAATCAAGCTGGGAATACTTCTGTTATTCCAACTTGAGCCCATATTCCCACTCCTTTAGTTTCTATTTGGGATGGTATGCAACACTGATGCCAAAGAGATGGATTTAATAGGACCATGCTGTGTTCTCAGGCTGACAAAGAAAGAAGCATAAAAAGGGCTTTGCAAAGTTTTAAAAAAAATCAAGAAAAGGTTTTAAAGCAATTGTTTAAAAACCTTTTTCTAGAACTGTAATGCTAGGTTTTGTACAAGATGCATTTTTAATAATATCTGGCCACACTGCTAACTGTGTCTTTGAAAATAAGTGAATGATGCCACTCCAGTGTATTTTTCAGAAATTAATGGAATGGGATGTACCCACAAAATTATCTTTAACAGCACCTATTTTTTTGTATTTGCAGATTTCATCTAATCCTTGTACTTGATTCTAAGCTGAAAAATCTCCTGGATAATGTCTACACATTTCTAAGAACAAGCAGTTCAGATACTTCTATTCTTGTTACCACCATACCACAAGAACTGAAATAGCATCAATTAAAATTGTCATTGACCTCTTACAGAGCACTGATATAAGGACCATTCTCCCTGTGTCCCAGCTGCTTTTTATACAACAGGGTATTTGATTTCCTCTGAACATTTGATAGAAAGATTAAACTGTCCAATGTTTCCAATTAAAAACAATTTGTGTTCTACAGTAGATTTAACTACTTCATTAAATCACTCATTATGGATCTCCTCACAGCCCTATTTTCAGCTCTTTACTTCAGCCTGTAAATCTTTCACTTATGGATCTAATAAAACCATCAGGAAGCCTAAATTTCATTCATATGCCAAGTATCACAAAGATGTAATTAAAAATCATTACCAGGATTCCATCTGCCACTTCTGTGCACTGTCAGTGCACCTGAATCGTCTGTAAGCAGAGTGTTAAGAAGTCTGCAAATTATTGCAGTACAAGTAGAGAAAATGCCTATGTTCTCTAGATATCCTTAAACTGTGTTCTCTTTACAACATCTCACAGCGCTCCTTCTCAACCCTAGGGACCAGCACACAGCCACTGCCTTCGTGGGAATGAGATTCTTCTCCTCGCTTTTTGGGAACATTGCCAATCCACTTCCTTGCCACTTTGGGATGTGCCTGCCCCTCCTCATGTCTGTGCTTTGTTCCATGGAGGCCGGCATGATGTCAGACCCTCTCTGCTGCTGTGTATGCACGCAGAATTAATAGACTTCATCTGCTACAAAAAGATGTTGGCAGGAGTCTTGTTGGCAGCAGGCAGAGTAAGCACATAACTCCCTTAGAGGCTTAGTTACCCTGGTTGCCAGCCACATTCAATATTGGCCCCAAGGTGCTTCCTTTTGACCTTTAGAGCCTTGTGGAGTCACCACTGAGCGCTTTCCCTACAGTCTCACCTTCCAAGTGCCAAACTCAGGCTCACCTGAGGCCTCCCTGTCCCACCAGCAGGTACCAGGAGTGCCCAGGCAATGGGCAAGTCAGCAGCACTGGCTGGCTTTCTCCTGCAGACATGTCCAACCTGCTCTGATCAGCAGTTATGTAAGAGTTTTTACCCTTTTTTCCCCCAAAATGCAGGTTTGGTGTCCAAAGCTACGTGGAAGTCCTTTATTTCTAAGTAAATGCTGAATCTGGTTGCTGTAAATTAAAATGTAAATTGCAGTTGTCAATCTCAGTCAGTCTTCCCTTACCAAAACAATACTGAGCTTTAAGAAGCAGATGACAACCAGACACTAACCCTAATGGCAGTTCCTATCACTGGATGAAAAGATTAAAAGTAGTGACTTCTCTTTGGAGATTTTCAGCAACAAACAAAAAGGTCTGTTTAAGGATTAAGCAATAAGTATGTTTATTAAAAGGAGAACTTTTTTTTTCTTTTTTATTTATTTTGCAGAGGATGTGCACCTCAACTCTCCCACAGAAATGGTATTCAGAGATGAAAATTTTAAGCTTTTTTTAACAGACACTGTTTGCAGAAAAACACGTGGTTGTGTTTGAATGGAGGGCATAGCTTGTGTTTTCAAAACTCTAGTTATATTTAACGAAGTACTGACACAGGCCTGCAATGCAGAGGGCTTGTTTCTGAGCATTAAAAACCAGCATAAAAGGGGAAAGCTGATCCTGGCCTCTTTTCTGGAAAGCTTGGCTCAACTCCAATCTTCCCTCAGTTCAGAGAGGCGTTAAACTACTTATCAGCCTAAGAAAACAAAACGAAGCCACTTCACCTTTCTGGGATCATTTTCCTTGGGAACTGTTCCCGAGTCCTTTTCCATGTGCCTGAATTTCTGTGCCAGTCACAGGTTAACATAAAGAGAGTGACAAACTCCGCACCGTGCCTTTGCTGCAGGTACCCTGGAATGGCTACAAATGAACCTTTTTATCATAGTAAAAAGAGGTGTGGTTTGGTGTGCGCCTGTCAGAGGGGCTGGGGGAGTTTTCACAACCGAGCATCAACACTGCTTTTATTTTAGCAACAAGAGCTGTTCAAGTGATGGTATTTAAGGAATGAGGTCACATATTCAAGCTGTTTAGATACAACAGTGTTTTGAGATGTCAGTCAGGCTCCAAATTAGATACAAAGTGCATCAGCTTATCAGCCACGCATTTCTAGTGCTGGGCATGCAAAGTGAACTCCAGCCTGGCACATAAAGATGCTGCTGAAGCCCTTGACATTATACAGCAGTTCGAAAATATAAATTACAAGACCTGGTGCACATCTCTGAATGGCTACACTTCCATGGTTCAGGGAAAAAATGAGTGCTCCTACCTGAGCCAGTAGATTTTCTCTGTTAGGAAAGGCTTCAGTAAAAGAGGTGTTGCAGCAAGAAATCTTACACAATCTAATGCATTTCCATATGAAGTTGGTGCAACTTACTCAGCAGTGTAAAGTACTAATCTGAGTTTATAACTTCATCCAGATATAATTATTTAACATGGAAAACTCGGCTCAAAATTTTGGGCAAATGACAGAATATATTTGAGTGTTCCCAGGTATCCATACAAAGACCAAAATCTATGCTAAGTATCCCATTATGTAAAAAAAACAGGCCGATGGCTGACATGGTCTGAAATTAGTTGGAATGACTTGAACCTCAGTAGAAATTTGCTTGATCACAGCAAGACTTTAATTTGATCTTTCGTAAAAAGATCAACAAATGGTTGACAGTCAAGCCCAAATCTGATTTACCATAAGCACTTCAACTGAAATCACAGGAGTGTAAGCACTGAGACCAGATTTTATTTGGCCCACAACACTGACAGTAAGTTTCTTTTCAAATGTAGTCAGTTAAAAAATTAACCTCCATTTTCCTAAATACCTGTAGCATGACAAATCAAATGCAGGGACACAGACAAGTCTATCTGACAAATTTAGTCCCCCAGCCTACATAAATCCAATGTTTTTACACTCCTGTAAATTTCTTCTCAATGGTTACCTTTCTCAAAGTACATTTTAGAAAGTGTATTTGCTGCTTCAGTTATTACTAATATATTTGTGGTTAAATTATAATTCCTGTTACAACAGAGCCAAAAATTAGGCATAATAATTGCTCCTCTAAAGAATTTACATTGTCCAAGGCTCCACATTGAAAATATTTCCATGCAGAGTTCAATAACAGTATTCACAAAAATAAAATAATTCACGTGTATAAAAGTTGCAGACTCCAGCCATAAATATGATGGCACTCAGTACAAACCCCCTGCAATTGTCTTTAACACGTGCAGGGTAAACCAGGCTGTCAGGCTGTGATCTGTATTCAATTTTTATGAAACAGTTAATAACAAATATATTAACAAATATCCATCCTCTGACTTCAAAAATGCAGAAATGTTTACAGGTCTCATACATCAGCAGATACTTACATTAGGCTGCAGTAATTTACATCATCACAAAGATATCAAGTTTGGGTCTTTTCACTGGTAAATATTCCAATAAACCTTTAGTTTCTAGCTTCCCCTAAACTGCATTTTACTATTTGTGTATTGAAGCAACAAAATTGCAACAGCAATAAAAATATATCCAGCACACTTTGATTTACATAGCTTCATGTTTACACTGGAGCCAAAAATACTCAACAAGCCTCACCTGCACATGTGAATTTTACTCAAGGAAATAAGCCTGTGTTGCCTAACAGCAACACCGAGGTGCATAAGAATTAGCTCCAAATAGAAGACCTGAATTTCAGGAACTATCCCTGAGAACTTGCCGGAGCACCTGCTCCCATTATTTCTGTACAGCCCCGAGGCACTGCAGAGTTAGCCATGTATGATCCCAGGAATCCAAGAGTACTTAAGTGTAACTGAAATATATCACAATTTCAGCCTTTTCCAAATGGGATCTTCCAGAAGATCCAGAAGATTCCCATGGTAAAGAGGAACAGCAGATGGCTTTGGTAGAGACTTATTTCACAGCAGTCATGCAAAAGCATGACATAATCCTGCTCAAACATAACAAAAAAAAAAAAAAAAAAAAAAAAAAAATCACACAGCAAGTTAAGCAGAGAATTATTTCACTAAATTATGACCAGAAAAATTAATTGAATAAGTGTCCCTTTCCCCCTTATAGCCCAGACAGCAACCATCTGGGCTGTAAGATAGTCAGTATTTATCTCTAGGGAGAAGGCAGAAATGTGGAATGTCCAGCTGCAGAAATGATCAGTGAAAGTTCTGCCATGGAAAGTGAAAGTACTGAAGGGAGCAGCCAGTGGGTAAACAGACAGATGAAACTGAGTTCTTATTTGAATAAAAATACTTTTGCTGACAGGTCTACAATTATTCTTCTTTCATTTCCATGCTCTATTGATCATTCTTTTCTTTCTCTCCATCCACCAACAGCAGACAGATAATTTTTGTCCTTTTCTTGTTCCAAAATGCAATTAAAGCCTGTCTGACACAGACTGCTGTTTAATCTAGAACTTTGATCTTGCTCTTTTGACTTAGGCGAAAAACTTTCGACCAAAACTCTGTTATCTGTATAGTACAATAAACACCTAAACAACCTCTCAAACAAAGGAAACCTATTTCAAGTTGCCCATTAAGCAATTTTCAACCAAGGCAATTTACTTCATTGTAACCAATTAGTAGGGTACTAAGAGCCCTTTACCACTTAATTATTTATGTTATCAAAGTGTGGGTGATCTATCACATCCAAATGTCTCATGGCTGAACAAAAGCCTTCATTTTCCGTACCTGAGTGAGAAAATCTGCTATTGCTTCTTCCAGGTGGAGTTCAAACAGACATGAATGACTGAGTCTGTTTTGGTTATTGACAGGATATACCAGCAGTTACAAGTGTTTCTACATTTTTGTGAATTGAAGGTACATTACAATTGTGCTACACACGGCACTTATTTTGGCCAGATCCTCAGCTACCATAAACAAGGAGATGCCAATTATGTTAATTACCCCGTGTCATTGAGGCCAGCTGAGTAACAGCCTCCTGGAGGCATCTGTGGTTTTTAGGCTTGCCCTTGTTTCTTGTGGAGAAGCAGAACCACTGACTGTAAATGCCAGCTGAGCAAAGGCCACCGGAGTGAGCCTGGAGTAGCCTCTTCTCAAATCATACATCCTCCTGTCATACATACCTCGCCTCAATACTCTGCCTTCATTCCCTTCCTCTTTTGAGAAATATAGTTATTTCCATCTTTCTATGCTTGTTTCTTCAAACACCCTCTAATCTTTTTATGGTTTTTAAAGAAAAATATTTTTTGATTTTTTTTTAAATTTGAGGAAACAGTGATAAAATTCACTGGTGACGACTAAAGGAGACACAGACCCTTGAGGTGACAGCAAACCTTGTCCCCCAGCCTTAGTCTCCAGACTAACCCCAACTCCTTAGGCAATCTTTCCTCTGAATGCCACAGACATTAAATCTTCATGGCTTGACTTCCTCATCTTGCAGACACATAAAAGACACTACTCTAAACTGTGACAGGCTTTACTGTTCTTTCTGACTTACTCTCAGAGTAATAAACAGCAGAATCCACTTTCTATCTGCCACTCACCTTCCTTTGTAAATGTACCATTTATCTCCATGTGTTACCTGCTTAAACCAACTCAATTAATTGTTTTAAGACTGGATCTCTTGCTCAGTGCCAAGTGAGATGACAGTGAAAAGTCCTAGAAACACCAGGATATCACTCAGCTCTATGGAACATGCTGTGTAAAGTTCTCTGAAATATTTCAGGTGTCCTAAGCTAAAATCTGTAGCCTAAATTATCTGTACATTTCCCCATCTGTGAAAGAGGTTTCTCTTTTCCAGCCCTGTTCTGGTTTGAAAGCAAAACCAGTGAGAGACTCCAAGTCAGAAATACAATTTATTGGGAAAAGGAAAAAAAAAGACAAAAATGCATGCAATGATACAAAAGGAAGACCACTGACAAAGTCAGAATACAACCTGACACCCCTTTGGCCAGCGTGCTGGTAGCAGTCCACATTGGAGTGGCTGCAGTCCTCTTGGAGTGGCAGATATGGTTGCTGCGTCTTCTCGGAAACCTGTGGAAAGGCTGCCTTTCTGTCTAGAAATCCCTGGATTTATCCAGGTGGGAATGCCTAGCTTCTCTCCCTGGGCGGAGCATCTCACAATGGGCTGATGTTATTTTGAGTCACAAGGTGTGTTCTTAATCACCTGTTAAACAGAACTGGCTCCTGGAGAGTGTTATCTCTGAGTCATGCGGCAAGACATTGATGGGCCTATTAACAGGAGATAAGGAAAACTGTCCAGATGCAACTGCTACTCGGATGGTAATAGGAAACATCTTGGTGCTCAGTCTTGGACAAGCCCCTGTTGTGCTTCATGCATTTTCACCTGCCAAGACCCAGCACTAGGTCATTTCTTCCCACAAACACCCAAGTGGGAATCCCCAATAAATAACCTCTGCAGTCGCTTTCAGCACAGTGCAGTGACATAACCATATTGGGCTTTTGGAAGAAGCTGATGACTGCATCTGTCTGGGGACTCTATGTACTTTGAAAAAAACCCCAAATATTCTCAGATTATTCAACTCTGAAAAAAGCTTGCCTGAATTAAAGGTTTTTCCTTCCCTGCCTTACAGCCTCACCCAAGACATACCAATACAGACAGCACTTTTTTCTAGTTGGATTATAGATTGATTACAAAGGTTTAGTTTTGGTTTTTCCCTATACAGACAGAGGTATTCTTGGTTCATGAATCACCCTCATTCTTTTTTCAAGACTGCAACAGTGAAATACTTATCCAACAAACTCACTTCCTACAAACACTGCTACATTGCACATGCCAAGCTCTCTCCAAGCAGAGCACAATCATGGGGCATCAGGGAATTTACTCCATAGAGTTTTCCTGGAAGTTGGAATTACATGCTAAGCCTGAAGGATAAACATTTATATTTCTTAACCTTATCACCTAAATCTGTCCGTTGAACATACACATGAATATCTGGAAATCTGAAGCCTTCTAAAAGGCAAGAGGGTGGGCTGAGGCAATGGAGACAATGGAGTATTTTCTCTCCCCATGGTGCTGACACACGTTTAATGGCACAGAGGCAGCTCCTAAAGAGGAGCCAGGTAGTCACATGCTTGCCCAGAGCCTGCTTTAGTCACAAGCCATGAAGTCAGACAGGTCTTGTTACTGCCTTGAGCATGAAAATAATTTAGGCAATTTTTTTCCCCATCAACATACCAGTAGGAATTCCCACTTGGAAACTTAAAGGTCTCCTTGGTCTCACAGGGATGCAGTGTAAGGGCTGAGTGCAAACCCTACAGATAATGACTAATCATCTAAAAACACACCCTGCTCATTGCCCCAGTGAATTGCAGCAGCTACAGAAAATCCATTTACAGCCTGTCAGATGGGTGAAAGAAAGAAAGGAAAATCACAAAGGAGCCAATTCTTCATCTTTTCCCCTTTTTAGTCATTAGTCAGAGCCCATTAAGCCCAGCTCCGACTCCCCTATTACGGAGAGAAACCCCGTGCAGATATAATGGGGAACTGGAACGTGAGGAGACCCCTGGCCCAGCCTGTGCACTGCCATCTGCTACCACCAGCTTCCTGGTGTCAAGGCTTCATTACCAGGAGTGTCTTCCTGTAGGGATCCTGAATGCAGCCAGGCCATTGCTCTCAGGCTGTCTGGCTAAGCAGCTTTTGCCTGAGAAAATGTTCAGTTGTTTCACCATTGGGAATACTTTATTTTTTTAATTTGTTTGTCTGTTTGTTTGTTTGTTTGAGCATTTCCTAGTTAGAGCTATGCTTCTTAAATATCCAAGGACAGGTTTGGCCCTCAGTGGGTAAATGCTGGGGAACAGCTCAGAAAGGAATTCACAACAGTCTCTTTTTTTTCATCCTGAGATAAAGGGATGGCAGGACACACAAAAATGGACAGAGACCAAACCATTAAAGATACTACAGGATCAAATTCTATCATCAATAAAATATGAACCAGAGATACTCTGCAAGAATTTACCAAATCTAGTTCTAAAACTACCAGCATTTTCAAGGGTGTGGAGAAATAGCCACAAGCCCTGAGATGGTGTTCCTGGTGAAAATTACATGCTATAATTCCACATGCTGTAATTTCAATACAACATTGACCAATGCTTTGGATCATAATGCATAACTTAATACCAGCTTTGTATTTACTACTTAAGAATATGCGAGACAAGTCTTCAGAAAAACTTCCTGACATGAAAAACATTAAGTGCAGACAGGTGCCTGTCTGGTACCAAAAAGTAAGGAACTTTTTGTGTGAATGGAAGCAACGTGGCAAGCTTTTGTAGGCTGCCTACAGACACCTCCCTCTTTACATTCTGCACACACTCCATCCTGCAGGAGCTGGTTTTGTTTGCAGATGACAGGGTTTCTCAGCAACGTAAGAATGTGAAGCAGAAACAGCATGTGCCAATAAGAACAATGCAGAAACTCAGTCTTGGTTCCCTTTCACAATCTGGTAGTTTTCCCTTCACACCTTTCCCCTGCTATGCTCTTTGCCTACAGATTACACAACAATTTTCAAAGCCCATCTCAGGTGTGCTCCTGCTGTGTACACAAAAATGCCCCAGAGGAAGAGAGGAAATAAAGGGAATAAATGTAAGTACAAAAATGAAATGGCTCTGTTTCATATGCAACTTCACAATACAGTTAAATATTCAAGGTCCTAGCTACATTATTGAAAAAAATCCCAGACCTGATGCAGTTTTAGGTCTGTTGGTAAGCAGGATTGCTGCTCTTTAGCTTAGCACTCATATTCATCCCTCCTAGATATGATGAGTGCTTCTGAATAATTATACTGGTTTTACCTGATCCATGAGTGGACAAGTTAAAAAGAGCTTTAATGATCAATTTGACATTCAGGAAACAAGCATACTAGAAAGCCATTTAAAGCTTTTTTTTCTTAATGGTTATGTCTTGGAGTAGAACCATTGATCTCTTTTGGCCACAAATAACATTCCTCAATACTGATGTCACCACATTAATCAGATTTTAAATGCAGCCCCCTAACTACCACTGAGACCTGTTTCTTCACTGCCACCAAAACTCATCATCTTTTGCATTAACCCTCAAACTGATAGGTAATGGAGTGAACTACAGCAATATAACAACCCCATGTAGCCAACACCAAAGTTCTCTGTCATTCACACAGCCCCTCTTTAGCTGAGGAGAAGCAAGAACAGCCTTGAGACTTAGCACTTTTGGGAAGGTCCAGCCACCCAGGCTAAGAAATATCCACTTACCAGCTCTAGCTTTGTTTGCAGAACTTGAAACCAAGTGGAAAACAATACCAACAGCTCCTCGCCGCTCAGCTCCATTTGTCCTCTAACAGCTTATTTTGGGTAAGGAAAGAAACTTGTTGCTGGACACCCTTCATGCCTTCACAAAGGAGCACAAAAGAAGGAAAGAAGTCATGTCTCAATTTCACTGTTCCCAGCAGGCTTATGACCTGCATACTGTCAATCCAGCCCTGAATATTTATATCACTGCAATCAACAGACTGTGTTCTCTCCCAGACTGCCAGCCAAAGTGATTGCTCAGAGCCAAGCTGCTGCTGTTCTTCCCTGTCCTTTCCAAGGGCTCAACTTCACGTCATCAGATAGAGAAAGATCAGCCTGAACAAGGGGAAAATTCACACATTCTGAAGTCTCAAACAAGAAAGCAGATCCATCCACTGTTGAAAGAACCAAGGGCAGAAGGAGCAATCAATTTGTTTGCTCTAAGATCTTTTAGAAGTGGTCTTGCATCAGGAGACTGTAAGAATAACATAAATATTTTGGTAGCTAAGTCTGTGAAGAGGGTGGTTGGAGCATCACAGCAGAGGTGACATTTAGCTGGCCATGTGCCTGCCAGATTGAAGAGATCAATCAGTGCCTGATAGAAGAGGTGATGGATTTCAGAACAGAGCAGGAACTATAACTCATCACTTCCAACACGCTGGATGTGACCCTGACTGCTCATCCAACATGTCCACCACATGACTGAAGGAACTAGGATAGAAATTATTTTGTCAGTGTCATTCCTCTGTTTTGTCATCCCTTACATTACCATCTAACCAGATGGGATATGTGTCAAAGTTAAATCTGCAGCATCTGTCCCACTCATTCTTAGCAGGATGTGGGGAACATATTATTTTACTAGTGGTACTTGGAGAAGTGATCCTCTGAAGAGTCACAGACCTATTCTGTGACTTATTCAACACACAAGGGCTTATTTGGCCTGCTTGCAAGATGGAGAGAGAATCAGCTTCTCAGAATGTTGGTTTTTTTCCTAAATTCTCCTCTAATTAAGATATTTTAGTTATCCAGAATTAATAAAATATTTTGTGTTTTATTAATTAATAATAATAAACTATTAAATTATATTAATTATTAGAAAATATTAATTAATAAAATAAAATTAACACAATAAAATTTTATTTTAATAATCTGTCTTTTGATAATGTTATGGAATTTTCTCATGCTTTGCAGATGCAGGGCTCTCCTCACTAATACCAAACAAATTTTAGGATGCCAACTTTTATTTGCCTCACAGGCTGCTCAGTTTTTGACAGACTCAACAACACAATCACTCAAAGAAAACAAATTTTCAGCTAAGCACATTAATTTCCCTATTCATTAACATGGTTCACAGCCTCATGGCAGTGGCATTTTCACAGGAATGTGGCTCCATGGTGAAGACAGGATGATTGAAATGTGATCTTCAAAGAAACAGAGGTCATTATATATACTCTTCATTGTTCCCCAGATATTGAGAAACATTTTGTTTTACTAAAACTGAATTACTAACATGAAGATTTTGAAATGCTTGTGCCATATAGTTCAGAGGAGGCTTCCTGTGTTCAATTACAACTAAAAAAGGATTAAAAATACTACTTCCAGTATTTTTGTCTCTATTTAACTCTTTGGCTGTCATCTTCTGATATGAGGCCCAGTATTTGCTAAATTTCATCCCAGTCCAGGCCTATGATGGACTACTTTGACAGCACCTGTATACACTGTATGTGAACCACACCACCCTGTTATCTCAGCTCTCTATTTGTCTAAAGCAATAAACAGAAAAAAAAGTTGAAGAAAACAGAAAAGTATTTTCCCTTTTTCTCAAAAAAAGCCAGTAGTAAATTACATGTGTTAGAACAGGCCTGAGAACCAAGTTTAGATCAAGCAGTTATAATAAAAATTAGGACAAAGTAATAGCTACTAACTTTAAATCAAATTGTGACCCGTGTTTAAAAGTGGCAAAAAGTCTAGAATATAAGCCTTATTTTTTTCCTGCTTCTGAAGCAAAAGACAGAAGGGGAATGAGTTCAACCTACTCCAGTTACTGCTAAATGATGGATGACTTCATTCATTCAACTTGCAGCACTCCCTGAGGTTGCCAAGATTCAGAGAAGACAAAAACTCCTCCAAATTCCAGCACAGGTCTGCAGCCTTTGCACTTCCAGCACAAGCTGCAAAGCTTGGTGTCCCTTTGGGAAGCACTCTGGAGCATGGGACACTCTGAAATGCCCATGTGGGCCTTACCAGTACTGAAAAATGTCCATTCAAAAAAGTATTGAAGCTTTACCAAATTTGGCCTCTGAACTTCAGACTTGGCAGCTAAAGCCCCAAGCAAACAATACTCCAACAATACTGTTTTTTCAGTGCCTGGAAGGTATTTTTAGGCTTCTGGTTCTGGCAGGGGAAACTTCCTCTGTTCTTCTAGTGCTCCTGAAATGGAGAATAGTTCCTGCAAGCAAAGAGGAAGAAAGCTGCAGTCACATGCAGTGTCACACAGATGAAGTCATACACTGGCATAACAGCGAGTGTTGTCAGTTGTCAAAGGCCATCTGTAGCCAGCAGACTTAAACTGCCATCCTGGAAAAAGATGCAAAAAGGCCTAATGGGAGATTGCATTATCCTCTTCCTGGCATTCAATCAATGAAGCTTGTTCCCTGAACAGATATAGAAAACAAAGGGCCACATTCTTTCATTCTCTTTTTTCTTTTTAAAAAGAAAATCATTATTTTTTGGCAGTTGCTATGTTTTCAAAATTACAGGAAAAAAAGGAAGAACCAAAGAACTCCAGAACTGAAGAGTCACTTGTCAAACGTGGCTTGTGTGCACTCGTTTGCTCCTACAGGAACAGAGGGATTGCTCCACTGTTTGTGGAATTGACTCCGTTTTGATTGGATCATTTAAGAGTGTTCTGTGTAAGCAATTTGACACACTGTTTGTGTGCTTTCTCTGGTCTGGGAGGTGTGGGAACTTATTTTACAGTGTCAAACATGCTGTGGGAACTGCTGGAAAAAGATACTAAATAGGAGATCCGTTCCGTGGAGCGGGAAATGGAGACACACTTAGAGATGATGCATTAAGTGCTCCCGAAGGAAAGCAGTGACGGCTCCCAGTACATTTTGTGTCGCTCCAGCTGGTGTCAGATTCCCAAATCAACCTGCAACAGAAGCCAGATGTGCTGGGGAGAGATCCCATCCCACCACGTGTAGGCCCCTGGGATGCACGAAGGGAAATATTCCGAGTCCATGTTCCAAGAGGCAAAGATAAATGTACTTGTTTGGTTGGTCCTAGTGCAGACAGCGGCCAAAAAAGAGGAGCACTGAAAAGTGAAAAATGAGTCTTGGGATCTGTGCCTGGTACTGATGCAAATGAAGGTGAAACTATACAAACAGCAACACAATCAGACCATTCATCAGTCCTTCATTAGCAGCTTTTCTTTGCAACTCCATCAGGAAATAAAAAACCTTCCCTTTTTTTATGAAGGACCAAGAGGGTTGAGAAGATAGCCTAATTGGGGAGTGTAGGGTATGCACGCTGTAAGGGCATTTGTAATGCAAATGCACTAGCCTCTAATCCATAGGTGGTGTTAGTGTAATTCAATTTACACAGCCTTTGTCCTGCGGAATCTCACTGAGCATGTGATAGGGAACCTCAACTTGTAGCTAAACAGTGTCTGCCACAACCAGAAAAGCTTCCATCTGCCGTGCTAAGATACACATCTACACTTTGGACGAAACCAAAGGCAGTCATCTCGCTCAGATTTACAGGAAAGGTCAGGTTTCCTTAACACTTGCAAATCTAATATGCTGGCCTTGCTTACTCGCAGGGACACCATCACTAGTAGTGAAAAATGATTGCTTTAAAATCTTTTGCATTCCTTTAATAGAAGAAAGTTTTTCCTCTTCTATTCCCCTGGATGATCTAACATTACAGTTCTGTTTACATATATGTGGATTACACTCTGGGCTCCCAGATTTCCTCACTGTGAACATTCCTGCCACTTCCCATTAAAACAATCTGACTTGAGCTTTTTAAAAACCTCTGTGTCAAAAATTTCCATGCCATTGGCTGCAAATTTTGGCGAGCTTTAGAGCAAGAAATGATTCAGCTGTTTCCAGGAACTAAGTCGAAGGGGAAAACACACTGTCATGATGATAGTAAAAAAGAAATTCTTACAGTATTTAGAGGGTTGGGTTTCAGGTTGCTTTGTTTTTTATCTGGAAGAGCATGTAACTGGTAAGGTGCATCTTGTTGTCCCTGAAATAAATGCATAAATATTAGAATTATAGAGAATCATAGAATGGTTTGGCTTGGAAGGGATCTTAGAGATCATCTTGTTCTACCCCCTGCCATGGGCAGGGACACATTCCACCATCCCAGGTTGCTCCAAGCCCTGGCCAACCTGACCTTGGACACTGCCAGGGATGGGGCAGCCACAGCTTCTCTGGGCAACCTGTGCCAGGGCCTCACCAACCTCACAGAGACTAATTCCTTCTGTGTATCTAAATTTCTCCTCTTTCAGTTTGAAGCCATTCCCCCCATCCTGTCACTCCAGATCCCGATGAAGAGTCCCACTCTATCTTCCTTGTAGGTCCCTGCAGATCCTGGAAGGTGCTGGGAGGTCTCCACAGGTGAGGTGCTCCAGTCCCCTTATCAACTTTGTGGCCTCCTTTGGATTTTCTCCAGCAGTTCCACATCCTTCTCATGTTGGGGACACCAGAACCGTATACAATATTCCAGGTGGGATCTTACAAGAACAGAGTAGAAGGGGAGAATCACCTCCTCAGAAGAATTCTAACTCAGATGGACCTTGTAGAGTTTCTTGAATTTGAAGCCCCTAAATCTCTAGTGATCCAAACATCTTTTACAACTCTGTATGAAATCAGACAGTGCAAGCATACCGACCTGCAGCACTTCAATCACCAATTACTAGAAGATGAAGGCACTGAAAATGAGGTCAGGAACCTGGTTACCCCTGTCCTGCCCATGGTAACCTCCTCCCCAGTGCAGAAGGCAGTTGCTCTCTCCAGACTGACCCAAGAACGTTATGCAGGAAGTGAACAAAAAGGGATGAAATGTCTTGCCTGCATAGCCACAGAGAGCTGATTCGACCTATTAAAGATTTCTCCTATTAAAATAAAATAATTGCCAGGTTACCTAGAGAGATCACAGATGGGGACTTGGGGCAACACAGCTTGTTTCTTACTTCTCCCTCTTTGTTCCCATCGTAACATTTGTAACACAATGCATCACTCTCACTGAGCTGCTGATCTGTGGTGTGGCAGGGCTGGATTTCAAGCACAGGGAGAAAGCAGTGGCTGAGTGTTCAGCTCAGACTCTTTGGAGGAGTGCCTTGTACCACACTGGGACCTGCCTCTGGACTCACAGAGCAGCCCTGATGCAATTCCAAGTGTGCTTGCATGTCAGCTGAAACACTGCTGCAGAAGTAGGATTAAGGGAAATTATTACTTAAAAAAAAAAAAAAGTGCAAAAATACTAATAATCCATAAGTAATTTGAAGGACTGCTTCAGGAAAACTAACACAGCCATAGAAATACCATTCAATTCTGTGGCGGCACAAGGAGGAACAAAAGAAATTCAAGACCAAAAGGGATTAAGCCTTTGGAAACAGACAAACAGCCAAGGATTGTTTGGATTTAAAGTCAGCCTTAGCCACTGGCTGCATTGCAGAAATTGTATCTGAACAGATTAGAATAAATGCAGATTTCAGCATTGTGGTACCTGAGCCTGAACACTTGCCAGCCCTGTCCTTGATTTGACTTCTGCTTAACTCCATGCCAAGTCTGAACAGCACTTCTTCACATCATGGCTGATCAATAAGGATCTTTTATGCATGAGCTGCCCAATTATGAAATATATAATACAGATAAGTGTCAATAGGAGACAGAGGAAGTCAGAGGAGAAAGCTGAACTTGAACACATGATGCACTATTAATTTGTGCAGTGTGTGCTTGTGTACCTGGCTGCTACAGAGAGTTGGTAGCACCAATATGCAGATGTGATTCTCAAAATCAGATCCTAGTGGAATCAAAAAAGGTGGGTGGAAGTTTGGTTATAGCTGGGGGCTATCAAACATCCGTGCCAAAGCAATTAAACAGAGGTGGCCAGGCCCACATTCACATATTGTTCTTGACAATTTGGAAGGGACTAATTCCTTTCAACCAAAAGGTGGGTATATAAAACAACAGCAATCAAAACTGGAGAAACAACTGTCCATGGTTGTCCCAAACCATGCACAGGCTCAAATGCAAACCTTTAATTCTAGCTAAAATGATCACAGCTGATACTTACCAACCTGGATTTATTTCAGATTCTGCCTTTCCATCTCCCTTTACATGAAAAGAACACACTTGTAGAACAATTTAACATGCACAGCTGCTGAACCTGTTGAAGCATGACTCAGAGTGAAAACACAGCCCTTGCTCTGGGATTTCACAGGCCTGGATCCCAACTCCTCATTATTCACATTTGACTTCAAGGAGAAGCTGAGGCAATGACCAATATGCAAGTGACCCTAGTGAGGCCTAAAAGGACATAAACTGGGACCAGGAACAGCACAGGGGGCTGAACACTGGACAGCTTAGTTCACTCTCTCTACAATTTAAATCCTCACAAATTGGAATTACATGCAAGGTACAACATTTCTTCAGTAAAATAAGAAAGCAGGAGAGACCTCTTCTGAGACCTCCCTGACATTCAGTTCTGATAAAAAGGAAAGAACAGTCAGTTTGGCTGACTCAAGTCTGTCTCTTTTTCTGGTTTTTTTAAGTGAAGCTGACTCACATTTTGTAGATTGTTAGTAAACAAATTTTCAGAAATAAAATAAAGAAGGTCACAAAGAAAAGTAAAGAATATTTCTGATGGGCATTTCAACTTCACAGGCCTTTTGCAGGGCAGTCTGTGAGAGAATAACATGGTCACGTGGCCTCTTGAATTAAGAGGTAGTGATAAAGCCACATGCAAACATAACTGGATTTAAAACTGGGTACCTAATTAAACTTCACAGATTACATCAAAATAATTAAACTCATCCCTTTTTCTCATACATAATTCTCAGGAATTTGTTTTAGTAGTATCAAAGCAGAGTTATTGGTATTTTGATGCAGTTTGAACATCCCTTTTAGATGGAAAATGGATCTAAGACATGAACCTCTTCCACTTCAGCATCCTTTCTTGCCTAGTTGCTGATGCTTGTGCAGCCCTTACAGACATTCTAAAAAAATTACTGGCCCCACCTAGCATTTGTTATTCACAACTGATAAAGCTTTTCCTTTAGCACACAGAGTATTTTCCCTAGACTGAAGTAGGAAAACCAGAACTGGATGGATCTTTACTGAAGCCTGAGATAAAATTAATGGAAACAAAAACTAGTTTTAAGCAAGCCCAGTTTGTTTGACTGAGACCTGGAAGTTCCCTGGCTGCAGCAATCCTGAGGAGAGTCTGCCATGGGCTAATTTTCCCTGTTTCTGGACACTCTAGTTCAGGGTCAGGTTGGATCCCTGGAAGCCACACTGCA